>NW_027528362.1:14191360-14245563 GCF_008692635.1 Crocuta crocuta
GGTGGGTGTCAGAACCCGCAGACTACGGGCCAACAACAGAGCCCAGGCCTCTATTCTTGGACGTGTGTGTTGGAAACACTGCCATTCAGAGGGCTCTCAGGAAAGAAACGCAAACCTTTTGGGATCTAGCGGAGCTGTAAAAGTCTCAGCGAGGTGTCCGTTCAACCTTCAAATACATCTTTGGTGCATTTCTCCAACGTCCTAGGCCTGCTGGACGCGCCAAGGCCCTTACCAAGGATTCTGAAGCTTTCATCATGAGAACAAGCAAGCCCTAACGGTTGTAAGCAGGGCCCTGACAGTAGTTTCAAACCCAGGAAGCACAAAATCCAGGTGTGCAAAGAAAACCTAGCCAGGATCGGCCCTTACTCACCACCTGCGTCCCCTTCCCTCCTTGGTCTCGTCACGTTGCGAGAGACAGTGTTTGGGAGACCTTTTGAGGTAGTGGCTTGTGAAGAAGGCTGGTTTGCAGTTAAAGTCCACGCAAGACGCGACCCCAGCTGCTGCCGAAGACAGTCCCCGACTCCAGGCGTGTGGTGAGGCTGTCTAAAAGAAGGAAAGAGCGTTTCCTACCTCCAAACACTCAGGCTGCTCACCTGAAACACAGCACACAGCTCGAAGTTTCCCTGAAGTTCCCATCTTGAGTTACATGCTAGAAAGCTGGCTTGGTGGATGACTTCGCCCTACCCGAGTCCATCAGCCACCCGGTCCAAGGCCCCTCAGGACGGTGAGGCTGGCATTCAGGCTCTCACTGGCACCTCCCACAGATTTCTCAGCCTAGAGATCAAAATCGACTTGACTTTTCTTAACAAGTACATATCGCACATCACCTATCTACAACCACTTTGAAATTCATGACTAATTTTAACTTCAATCTCAACACCTTTCGTTCACTCGGCCCTTGTCGGGCACAGGCGTTCACCCTGGAGGCCTGTGCTCTTCCACATCCTCGCCTGTGTCCCAGCCTTCACAGCGCTCCACACAAAAGCAGTATTATAATTTGCAATTAATTTCACACATACATGAACATAAAGCCCGAGGCAAGAGCACAAAGGTCAAGACCGCTGGTGATAATGTGGAGAGCATGTCAGGGCGAGTCTTCCAACAGCTGGTTCTCAGGACGTGCGTTTGGACAAGTGTGACACAATGCCACTTCCTGGGGCTGCGGACACGAGAATGAAAATCTCAGGGCGCCGCTGCTCCCAAGGGGCAGAGCGCAACTTCAGCGCTATAGCGACTCTGCTGGGCCGTCTGCCACCACCCGTAGGCAAGACAGGAAAGAGACACCTGGAAACAGCCCTCCCTTTCTTCTATTTCCATGGGAAAAAGTCATCAACAACATGTTAAACCACGACTTTCAATAAAGTCCTAAATTTCAGAGAAAAAATTCTAAGGGGCCATTTCAGTTCAAAGTTCTCTATACAGTGCTTTTGTTTTTGGGGGCTTTTTTCCAAATTCTAAGGTAAAAATGACCAAGACTATTTAGTTTGCTCTTTCGGCCCGAATACAAGTCAGAGATTAAATCCGTAGACTGTGTCTCACGGTCTTTCCAGGACGCCGCACTCCTCTTAGAACCCGTGAGTGGTGCACTTGAACGTGAGGGTATTTAAGTCACACAATCGTCTATTACAGTGTGACAGTCCCGTGGAACACGTGGGACTGTAAATCTCTCCAGTCAGTGTTCTGGAAAAATACCCCCTTTTGACAGTCTGCTTTCACGCGATTTCCAGGAACGAACTATGTGCAGAAATACGTAAAGAGACAAAGAAGCAAATTTCCGAGTCCACTACTGTGCCGGCTGCTGCTCTGCCCTCAGCCACAACCTCTGCGCCTCCCGGAAACCTGAGGGCTGACGGCCGCTATCCGCGGGCTCCTGGAGCCCCTCCTCTTGACCCGTGAGCCACCAGGCGCCGCCATTCTCAGTTTGAGGAAGATCGTAGCACTTGAGGACAAGACGGCTTTATTTTGGTTTACTTACCTTTTAAATAATTTAATAAAGTGAACGGGACAGGAAACAGGACGGCAGTCACCGAGAGGTAAGCGTGCGGCACAGCAAGGGAGTGAGCTACCGCCAAATGCAAGGCCGTCCTGTCCCGCTCTGAACGAGGGCCGCCGCTCCCGTGCACTCGCCGTACCGGGAAAGGGCCGGCCCCAGGTCACCACAGGCAACCACGGCTGGCGCGGAAGGAGCCCCGCGTGAAACAGCCTGGGGAAGAGTGAAGCCCCAGGGGAGAGCACAGCAGCCACGGCGCCGCGAACACGCGTGGCGCGNTAGTTGAGGGGCAGCGTCTGGGGCCGGGCGTAGTAGTAGGGGGTGGAGTGCGCGTCCCTCGGTAGCGCCTGGGCGAACAGCGCGGCGTAGCCAGACACCTGAAAACGAGTGCGCGGAAAATATAAAATCACCGAACGCTTCCTAAATCAACACAGATAATTTACACTCAGATTTTAGCTCTTTCGCAGTTGATCTTGTACTCTAAGTTTATCTGAGAGTGAGCAAGCGAGCAGGCGAGAGCAGAGGGAGGGACACAGAGCATCCCGGGCAGGCTCCGTGCTGTCAGTGCGGAGGACGCGAGGCTCGGACTCTCGGACGGTGAGATCACGACCTGAGCCGTGTCAGGAGTCTGACGCGTTCCCGACTGAGCCCCCCAGGCGCCCCTGGGGCACTGTCGTACGTGACGCAATAAGGTAACTCTGGGAAACATCTGAAGGAGAAGCAGTGCACTGACCACAGGAAGAAAGAGAACAAAAGCAACCAGACAAGCTATTTTTTTCTCATTATTCTCTCAGGTCCGGAAGCCGACTGCGGCCACAGCTCAGCACAGCCGCGCCGACAAGACCTAGGTGCGCCGCGCAAGGCGCCGGGCTGCGGGGACGGCCTCTCTCTCTCACCTTGTTCGGCTGCTTGCGCGGGTCCTCACTGAGGCTGAGCAAGAGGTAGAGAATTGACCATTTATTCTTCAAAACTCCCTGTTTAAAAAGAAAACATTAATAGAATAACTCTGTACTATTCCCCAGTTTTATCTACTTTTCTCCTAAATTATCTTTATTTCCAACTCGTGTTGTATGTGATGAGTCACTCAGTTCTCCTCCCGGAATCATTATCGTACCACGTGTTAACCATTTGGGTGTAAATTAAAGACAATAGTAAGATAAAATAAAATAGAACAAAATAAAATGTAGGACTGTACTTGGTATATAGAAGTTAATCAATGAAAAACACACAAAAATAAATCAATTCCCATGATAAAAGTGTTATCTAAATTTGTTCATTTTTCAGGTATTGCAACTAATGCCACTCGTCACACACCCGGCACACACCCGGCACACACCCAGCACACACCCGGCACACACCCATTCACACACCCGGCACACACCCATTCACACACCCGCACACACACACCCATTCACACACCCGGCACACACACACCCAGCANACACACCCATTCACACACCCGGCACACACCCGGCACACAGCTACAAATCCTACTCTCGAGAGGTCATTACCCTTGGATAATTTAACCCCTTGAAAACTAACTCCAAAGTCCCCACTGAGAACCCGTTTTTAAACCACCCTCTTCCCAAATAATAGTATCCCCTTAAGTAATTCTTAGAATAACCGACTTTCTAAACCGTGATTTTTAAGACAAATGCCACCCTAAAACAGGCGAATGCTTTTGTCCTCCTTCACCAAAGTCCCATTTGGGCCATAAAATAGACTATTAAAGAAAAAGAGAGAAACCATGATGCACACGATGTGAAGCCTCAGCAAGCTGCACACCCGCCTCGCCCCTAGTTTGCAGGAATCGTGACACGAACCTCATTAACTTCCAGCTGCCTCCTGCTCCGCCCTGACTCACAGCCGTAACCGAGCCCACCCTCAACACCGTGACCCCCAATCGCCAGAGCATTTCTGCTCTATCCAGAGACCTCGCCTCTGGGATGCACGTGCTAATGTGCAGAAATGAGTTTATTTACGAAACAAATTATGGGATGGTTACTTACTTTACACAAGGTCTTCATTATATGGAATATTCCTTGAAAGTTTTTTTTAAAGAAAAAGCTTATCTCAGGTATTTAAGTTATGATCTAACTTAAAGAAATTGAATTACACACAATTTTCCAAAAACAATAAACTCCCCAGAAGAGCGACAGGGTAAGAAAGAGTCCTCAGCCTGGTGGCACACAGACAAATGAGCAAATACGCTTTGGTGGGTTACGCGCCATTTCAGAGAGAGGAGGGTCATTCAAGAGGCCCAGGCTTGTGGAAGGACCCCCGGAGAGGACGGGGTCTCCGAGAAGGGTGGGCTGCAGGTGAAGCTGGCCGCAGCCGGGCCCGAGGAGGAACTGAAAACGGGATGAAGCATCAGATCAGAGGGCTCTCGTGTCGGACCAAGAGCCCTGAGCGCAGGGAGCCCTTGAAGGTGTGAGTGCACCTGCTGACAGACCCAGGAGGCCGGACTGCAGAAGACTCGAAAGGAGACACAGTCACTTGGGAGGAAAAGGCAAAGGGCCAGCAGGCATTCGGTGACCGAGGACCCACCCAGGGCACCTTTGCAGTCCCCTGGGAGCAGGTCCCGGGCTCCCAGGGCTAGCAGACCCCTCAGGCACAGGACCAAGGGCTGACGCCCGTCCACCTGCCTCCCGTCTCCCTAAAGGGTCAGAGAGCGAGGAGCTCCCGGCGCCGCCCCGGAAAGGAGGCCCACATGGGACACCCCCCAACGCCGCCTCCTGCGGTCCTGGCAACCACTCTGGGACGCGGGCTTTGTTCTCTTCGCTCTGCAAATGGCAGAAGCGAAAGTGAACACCTAACTCCCCTACCGAAAGCACAACGCCATGTGCTGGGACGCCCACCGCGGTGCACCCGGCTCCAAAGCGGCCAGGACAGGGGCGTGCCTGAGAACACCCGGTGAGGCATGGGGACGGGGAGGATTCGGGGAGAGAGGTGGAGGCTATGTGACATCCAGGTGTCCAGCTTTTGGCTCTAGATGAACAATGCCATCGTTCACCAGAAAGGAAAGTGGGGAAGAGCGTGGGTGTGCGTGGGTGTGTGTGAACAGACGCCCGGAGTATGAGAACAGGAAAAGGGAAAATGCTCCTTTCAGTTCTGAGGATGCCAGGTTGCAAGGCCTTCTGGGAGCTTCCCGAGGAGCGTCTGCGTATAGATGCCCAGTAGGCAGTGGAAGGTCCCTCTGCACAGCGAGTCTTGGGTTAGATCTTCAATTCTTGCTTTAGAAAAATAAGGACAATATATGGGGTGGAGAGCAGAGAGAATTCCAAATCCAAACTAAATCATGCACCAAAAGCAATCAGCACACAGCATTTTTAAAGGAGAAGGCAGTTGGGGCGCCTGGGTGGCTTAGTCGGTTAAGCGTCCGACTTTCGCTTAGGTCATGATCTCGCGGTTCGTGGGTTCGAGCCCCGCGTCGGGCTCTGTGCTGACTGCCAGCTCAGAGCCTGGAGCCTATTTCAGAGTCTGTGTCTCCCTCTCTCTCTCCTAGAAATAAATAAAACATTAAAAAAATTTAAAAAAAAAACAAAAAAAAAAATAAAGGAGAAGGCAGTGGTTATTTTTAACGAAAGAACAGGTATGTAAACACGCAGGATGGGCCTGACGGAGGGACTGTGCCGAGGTGTGATGGACAGGGACCATGGCCAGGATGGAGGCTTGAGGGACCGGGGAGGAGACGGCCAGGGCACGGGCCGGGCAGGGGCACAGGGCGCGGGCTGGGGGATGGTCCGTATGGCCCAGCAGCACAGCTGAGCTACTACCAAACCCGCTGCCTGTCAGGAGGGGAGCAGCCTGGTCTCACTCCCCTCCCAGCTCGTCAGTTCTGGGTGAAGACAGCCCGAAGCCAGAGAGCGAGCGAGTGGCAGAGCCGCAGCCCGCACCCGTGGGCCATCCCGAGCCGAGACCCGCTGGGGCGGGCAGGCAGAACAACTCCGGCACCACAGACCTTTAAATGCTTCCTAACCACTTCTGACCTCGTTATCTCAGATTCTGAAATCTAAGGACCTTGATTTCAGACTCAAGACTTTAAACGTACACACATGGAATTCTAAACATCCGAACGCACCCCAGGGCCCCGTAAGAGCTGGAAGAACACACAAACAAGCAGGCCTGTGAGGCAGTTACTAGCTAGTGTGGGTGACACCTACCTTCTCCCAGCGCCCGTACCCTGCCGCCAAGGTTCACCTCCCCTGTGACGCTCCACGGCGCCCACGCCACACCCTCACTGCCTGCCCTGTCACGGTGCCCTCCACGAGGCAGGCGCCACCCTACCCCGGCCAGCCATCCTCCTCCCCCTCGGTCCACAGCTCAGTCAACCACACTGCAGACGGGCCCAGGACCACCGGGACCCCTTCCCCG
This sequence comes from Crocuta crocuta, assembly GCF_008692635.1. Taxonomy (NCBI): domain Eukaryota; kingdom Metazoa; phylum Chordata; class Mammalia; order Carnivora; family Hyaenidae; genus Crocuta; species Crocuta crocuta. The sequence goes on from NW_027528362.1 coordinate 14,197,725, forward strand.
ACATCACACCGCCCCACATCCCTCGCGATCCTGCCCAAACCGCGCCTCCGACCCCCTGCCCAGGCCTCGCATGGCACGCACTGCCAAGAAGGGCCCCCAGTGAGGAGGGAGGACAGAACACCAAAACCGGGGACTGGACGATTTAGCACACAGATGGGCTGGCGGTTAATCCACATGTATGTATGTCCCTAAGCTGTTTACTACGAGGGCTGCTCTATCGCGTCCTCATACCCTTCATCCTGCGTCAGCCGCTGGCCGGGCCACGCCGATCTGGGGGCGAGCCTGGGAAGCCGGCTCCGCTTTACCTCTGTTCAGGACTAAGCGTAAGTTGAAAGAAAGGAAAGAAAGGAAAGAAAGGAAAGAAAGGGAAGGGAAGGGAAGGGAAGGGAAGGGAAGGGAGGAAGGGAGAGGGAGAGAGAGAGAGAGAGAAAGAAAGAGAGAAAGAGAAAGAAAGAAAGAAAGAAAGAAAGAAAGAAAGAAAGAAAGAAAGAAAAAGAAAGAAAAAGAAAGAAAGAAAGAAAGAAAGAAAGAAAGAAAGAAAGAAAGAAAAACATGAAAGAGGTAAGAGCTGAATTACTAGTAGCCTTAGGCCCAACTCAGTGATTTTTCTCGCCGTAACGCTAACCCAGTTCCTGGATGAACAAAGCAGGAAACTTCGGATTTCACGTCTTCTCTATGGCAGGAGGGGACGGTGAATGAAGCTCTCACTCTCTAATTCAGCGAACGCGCTGGTGTCCCGAAGGCCAGAGTCTTCTACAAAACTAACAGGTCAGAAAACTACTTGCAGCCAAGTTATCAACATCCAAGCACAAAATGTCCAAAATCAGAATTTCTTTCAGGTCACTGACTACACCAGCACCAGCGAGGCCTGACGAACAACAGCGTGATGGAGACGACGAGCGGCTGCCCTCACACGCGTCCAAGGCAGGACTCCCAAAGGTGGCCCTCGCCGGAATGGGGTAGAGCCTCCATGACAGAAGCTGAGGGGAGCCCAGTGCTGATCCCTCTCCCAGTGCAGTGTTGATCCCTGACCTAAAGCCACACTTAAAAGTTCCCTCAACTTTATCAGCAATTTCACATCAAATCCCGCCCAAACTTACTTTTAATCTTGAAAATCTCTTAAAGAGCAAACACAATACACAATTTTCCATTAAAATCCATCACTCAATGTGATACCACGTAAACAGCTCCCAAGCCCCACAGCAGCCTGACGGCCTCCCAAGGAATGGGGCGCACGCTACCTGTGAGTGGAGCTTTCTGTGGAGCTCTGAAAACAACGCAGCGTCCGCTTCTCTTCTTTGCCGAATAACTGAAAAGTCAGAAAAGAAAATGAGCATGTTAATCACCTACACCGAAATTCCTTCCATGACACGATTTCACCCACGGTCACAGGTAACCGAAGTCTGAAAAGAACCCTGAGCTTGAGGACCAGAATTACGAGCAACATTTCAGCTCTATGAATCTGGCCAATTCCTTTCATCCCTCTGACATGTGTAAAAAGCAGACAACATGAGGCTGGAATCAGAGCCTAGGAGAAAGTCAGCCTAAGCAGTAGAAATGATGGACCTTTTAGATCCTATCTACACACATGGACACGCAACCCCAGGGGGCACACTACCACCAGGTTAACTAGTCAGTGGCTACTGGAAGGAGAGACATAAAGTAAAATACCTTGTGAACGGTCAATTCAAAGGGCGATAATCAAAAACGACAGCCTGACCTAAAACCACACTTAAAAGCATTTTTGTTAACACACACAGCAAATGCCTGTGGCCACACCCACCAGTTCCCTGGAAGCCACAGTACCAGGTGCAAAGTCCAGGACCAGTTCCGTGGAGGATGAGGCTCCACATTGGACCTGGGCCCCGAAGGAGAGGACCACCTTCGCCCGCACCCACAGCCCTGCACGCGCCAGGTGCGCACACGGCCTCACAGGAACCCCACCAGACCCGCCGCTGCAGGAAAGGCACCACTTTCAAGATGTAGCTAACAGCTTCTCCAGTCGCCAAGGAATCACCCAGGAGGACTTCTTAAAATCCCAACAGCCAAGTTCATCGCTTAGCTCTAAACTGTTTTGCAGAAAGACAGTAACTGGTTTGACGGCCAAAACTTTTCCACATGTATGGCTGGAAAGGGTCCTGGTATCACGTTCTGTTCATAAGAACCACACATCAGAGGTTACACCATCCCAATCACACCTGCACTGCCAGGTCTGCTGTGCACAAAGGTAAAGCCATCTCTAAAATGTCCTGATACAGGGCGCCTGGGGGGCTCAGCTGGTTGAGCATCCAACTTGACTTCAGCTCAGGTCACGATCCCAGGGCTGCGAGATCGAGACACCCCGTCGGGCTCTGCACTGCTTGAGATTCTCTCTCCTCCCCTCCCCCCACCCTGAGTGGGTGCACGTGCTCTCTAAAATAAATTTAAAAGTTTTTTAAATGTATTGTTACAAAATGCATTAAACTAAACCAATGTAACTAATATCCAATAATATAATTTGCTTCCTTTTTAAACATAAAAATACTCAAATAAATACAATCATTAAATTAAGTCAGAAATGCTCTGGGGGTCTGGGGGGGCTCAATCAGTTCAGCATCTGACTCTGGACTTCAGCTCAGGTCATGGTCCCAGGGTTGTGGGCTCGAGCCTCGCATCTGACTCCACGCTGGGCATGGAGCCTGCTTAGGGTTCTCTCCCTCTGCCCCTCTCCCAGAACGTGTGCTCTCTTGCGCTCTAGCTCTCAGATTAAAAAAAAAAATTAAGAGATGGTCTTTCTACAGAAGGACATGAGACTGACACTAATGCACAGATACAAAATAACCAGAGGACAATAAAACGGTAAATAACACAAATAAAAATAAACCCAAAAAATGGTGTTTTATCTAATAGTTTGGAAAACAAATCTTTAGTTACAATGTACCCCACTGACCAACATGAAAAATTAAGAAACCAAAAGGTGTTAAGTTTTTCCACGCCAGAAGTTTTACAATTCGTTTCAATGCAAAACACATTAGCATTCTGTATTCTAACTGAGCCAGACAAAATGGGTAACTGTTCTGTGTTGTTCCAGAGGCCAGAATTGCCCCAACTCAACACACCTACCAAAAACTGTAATCAAATTTCAAACGCGTTAAAATGTAAAAATTGTATCTAAGAATTAGTGAAATACGAGAAGTCAGTGGTGACCTATTACATGAAAAGAACATCAGGAATCCTCTCCCCACAGCAGGGCCACCCAGAGCTGGGGCCCAGGGAGGGTGGCGCTCTCCCCACAGCGGGGCCCCGAGCTGGGGCCCAGGGAGGGTGACACTCTCCCCACAGCGGGGCCCCGAGCTGGGGCCCAGGGTGGGTGTCCGAGAGGCGTGGCGGGCACCTGGTGGTAACGGGCAGAGAGGCACACTGTGCGAGATACGGCAGAGGTCCTTGCTCAGAACCACAGAGGATGCACAGGGGAAAACCAAACCGTGATGGTTATAGCTTCCTTCTTACAGAAATCCCAGGGCGTCCTCGCCGCACCCACTCCAACACCACCACCGCCAGTCCCGCAGCGATGTGTCTAGGCAGGTTTTTCAATTACCACACGTATGTGTGACGTGCTCACCAGGAGGCCCTGAAAAGTACGTCCACAAAGGGGACGTTCCGCTGGCACAGACCCGGTAGTCAGGAGGGGTCACTAAAGGTCCAAACTGTAAAATAATCTGAAGTCTGAAACGTGAAAATAACCTACAGTGTACTTAACAGTCATCAGGGTTCAAAGAGTAGTGCTCTTATGTTCAGTTGTGTAGACAAGAAAGGTAAATAAAAGTAAGTTTTTAGAGGTCGCTAGCAGGATAAATACTCCGCTCCTGCCCCCTCCCTTAAATAACACCTCACGCTACATACCACCCGGGTCTGAGCTACGGCAGCGGATGGCTGCTTCAGACCTGACCGCTCGCGGAGCCCACGCGTGCAGGGGCGAGGACCGCCAGGTCCAAGACTCAGAGGTGTGGTCCGCAGACCCCTGGCCAAACCCAGTGAACAGAGCAACAGCTGGGGGGTGCCCGTGCCTGAGGAATGGAAATCCTAGAAGGCGTGGCTACCGGTTTGCCAGCACAGTCCGGAGTCAGCCCAAGCCCGCCTCGTCTGGGCAGTGGACGGCCCGGCCCCAGTGGGGAGACCACTATGCCCCGCTCCCTAGCAGCGGAGCCCAGAGAACTGTGAGGGGCCGGGAACTGGTCTCTGGAGAAAACCACCCTCCAGGGTCACATGAAAAATCTTCACACACCGGTCCCCGTGTCCCAGCCTCCCTCCCTCGCACAGTTGGCAGCTCAGAGGGCAGCGAAGCCCCACCTCCCGCAGAGAGCGCACTGGCACCCCAGTGCTAACACAGGGGAGCTTCCTTCCCTGAGGTGATGATGTGCCCCAAGTGAAATGTTCACCCAGATGGTTCTAAGGTAGAGGTCTGGAGGCTGACAACCGCTAGAAGTGATGCTGGGCTCTCTGTTGCTAAGAATGTTCTAGAACATCTGGTCTCAGGTGCACAATGTTAAATACTGCAAATCCCAGGATATGCAAGACACTATACGAAGCCCCTCTATCTTCCTCACCCTCTCAAACTACTCTGACCTGCAGTATTTAAAACAATCCTTGGGGCACCTGGGGGCTCAGTCAGTTAGGCATCTGACCTTGGCTCAGGTCATGATCTCATGGTTCGTGGGTTCGAGCCCCGCATTGGGCTCTGTGCTGAGTGCTCAGAGCCTGGATCCTGCTTCAGATTCTGTGTTTCCCTCTCTCTCTACCCTTCCCTTGCTCGCTCTGTCTCTCTCTTTCTAAACTAAACATTAATAAATAAATACTCAATCCCCTCACACTACCTTCTAATAAAAAACAGAATGAAGTTGTGCATATTTCTAACATGTGGTTTTACACATATGTGCTAGTACTTATCGCACTGTGCTTGGGAACTGCATGCGTGTATGCGTACAGATACACATATGCATATATACAAGTTTCAGAATCCAACACCTGATAACACTGAAGAAAAATACGTACGTTCTTTCTTGATTTTTTCGGCTACGAGAAATTCATCTCTTTCAACGGTTGGAGCAAAGTTGCTGCCGATAACCCGCACGGCATACTGGAACTGCTGGGCTACATCGGCTGAAAGGAAAATCAGAGGATGCAAATTATTGCCAATCAGGCCACGTTCCAACCAGCTCACGCTTCAGGCCGAAGACGGTGGACTGGGCACATATATCTACCTCCCAGCTTCCCAAGGTTTTAACTGAGAGGACAGAGAAGCTATTCAGAAACCAAAGCAAATGAATGAATAAATGAACATAATAAGAGGTCCAAGAAACAAGAAAGGGAGACAGCAACAGGCCAGAAAGTCTGAAGAACCCCAGACAGACTATGAGCTGAGCCAATAATCATAAAAAACAGAGCAGGGAGAGTCACAGCCGGAATACGGTGCGTGAGAAGTAGCCCGTTCAAGAGAACGTCCGAGAAACTCTAAGGCTGATGTCAACAAATGCAGAAAACCAAGTGGGCAACTAATTTAACAGGCCGCGTACCTCCAATACAGATGATGGCTGAAACCCAGGTGTCTGCCTCCACTCCCTTCAACAAGCCCACTAAATTGAGAAGGAAGTATGTGGTTTGCTTTTTTAACAAAAGCAGAAAGCCACAAGGACAAAGAAAACAGAAGTCAGCCAATATGAAAAGCTGGGAGGCAAATCGACTGTGGGAACACGTTCAGGGCAGTGAAACTTGACATTCAATGTCTGCCTGGGGAGTCTGGGGGGAAGGTACAACACAAACCCCAAGAAGAAACACAGCTCCCTCTGCAGAAGCCCAGGGAGGCTCCGGAGAGGTGGGCGCTCCATTCCTCGGAAGATGTGAATGAACTGAAGCAGAAGAGGCCCAGCTCGAAGTCTGGCTGAACAAGGGCTCCCGGGGACTCTCCCCCTTCCCGTCTCCCAGACTGACTGCCTCACCCGGGGGACTCGCACAGGTTTGGCTGGCACGGCCAGCACAGCAAAGGAAAAGTAGCAGACTGGGGGGCGCAATCAGCACAGCATCCGACTTGATTTCAGCTCAGGTCATGACCTCTCGGTTCGTGAGTTCAAGCCCTGCATTGGGCTCTGCACTGACAGTGCAGAGCCTGCTTGGGATTCTCTCTCTTCTCTCCCTCTCTCTCGGCCCCTCCCCTGCTAGTGCATGTGTGTACACATGTGTGCTCTCTCTCTCAAAATAAACAAACTTAAAAAAAAAAAAAAACTAACCAGCAGACTGAACTTAAGGAGGCCATCCCCCCTTCCCAGACACCAGGAGTGACAATTCCTATACGGGGAACACTAGTAAACACAACACCACCCTACCTTCCCAGTGACGCACAACCACCCTGGAGGGCACACCCCAACCTACACCAGGCAAAACCGTTAACATCTCAGAGTCGTGAGTTCAAGCCCTGCGTTGGGCTCTACACCTGGCATGAAGCGTACTTAAAAAGAAAAAAAAAAAGAATAAAGCAACTTAAATGTGGGGGGGAAATAGTCTCTTTGGTAAACTCAAACACGAATCTCACCCTATACAACATACAAAAATTAACTCGAATACGTCACAGTAAGTGTAAAACATAAATGTACAACAATCTTAGGGGAAAATACAACAGAAGAGACGTTTGTGACTCTTACACAAAGAGTTCTCATGTAAGAAAACAAATTCTGGGCGGCCCCGGCTGGCTCCATCAGCGGTGCGTGTGACTCTAAATTTCTGGGTTGTGGGTTCAAGCCCCACACTGGGTGTAGAAATTACTTTAAAAAAAAATTTTTTTTTTAATGTGATAGGGGTGCCTGGGTGGCTCAATCGGTTAAGCATCCGACTTCAGCTCAGGTAATGATCTCACGGTTCGCGGGTTCAGGCCCCACATCGGGCTCTGTGCTGACTGGCAGCTCAGAGCCTGGAGGCTGTTTTGGATTCTGTGTCTCCCTCTCTCTCTGACCCTCCCCTGTTCACACAGTCTCTCTCTCTCTCTCTGAAATAAATAAAACATTTAAAAAATTATAAAAAAAATAAAAATAAGAAATGTGATAAACGGGACTTCATCCAAAATTAAACTTTTGCTCCGCAAAGAACACTGTTAAGAGAATGAAAATACTGAGGAAATATTTGCAGAACACAAGAAAGAACTTGAATCCAGATTACAGAGAGAGCGCTCTGAAAACTCAATAAGGGGGAGAAAACAATCCAGTAAAAACATACGTAAAAGTGTTAAGCAGACAACTCACCACAAAGGTGACCGGCACAGAAACAGACAAGATGCTTCACGACATAGTCATCGGGGAAGCACAAGTCAAGACGATGATGAGACGCCTTCATTCAGCTGCCCGAACTGAAGGAGACAGACGGCCAGCACCAGGCCGGGCGTCCCGTCCACTGGCCGGTGGGCATGAACCCGGCACGGGCGCGCTGGAAAACATTCTGGCAGTTTCTTTAAAAGCTGAGCACACACTTCCCATGTGGCCTAGCAAACCCATTTGTATCTAATCCAGAGAAACCAAACTTACAGTGACATAAACCTCTACGTGAACGTTTGTGGCTGCAGCCCCCAGGACTCCCCATGACCGCCAGCGCCCAGGACCTGGGACGAGGAGCCATGGGGCGTCCGTTAGAGGGGCGTCGCTCTGCAGCGACATGGGGTCACCTGCCCACACACAGACCACTAGCAGAGTGAACGCGGCCAGTCTCCAGAGCACCCGATCCATTTCCGTGCTCTCCTGAAGAAGGCGCCCAGAGTGATCCAGGACAGAGGGTGGCTGCCAGGGCAACATGGCAGCACAGGGGAAACCGCTGTCAACTTCAGTGACACTACTATTTAAAAACCAGGCCGATAGCAGCCGGAGCCAGTCAGAGGTAAATAAATGCAACAATACAACAAACACAAGATAGAATTCACGAGGAAGAATGGCAAACCTTTCCCATAATTAGTCCTCAAATTGATGGATCGCCAAGTGTGAATCCGGAAAAACTCTGAGTCTCACACCTACACAAAGTCTCAGAACCACAGAAAACTTACATAGAGTGGAATTTCAAAACATAAAAGATAAAGAGAAAATCCTACCAGCTGCTAGATGGAACTTCAAAGGAATAAATCAGTTTAACATCAGATTCTCATCAGTGGTGAAGGAATGAACGCTTTTAAAGTGGACAGAAGGAAAATCCCTTCAAACTTTCCGTATCTGATTGATGATTTAGGAGATGAGGCTCTTGAGCACTCATCCAGGTCAGCAAATCCTCCTGGATCCACTGCTAACGGTGTGCCCCCCATACGCCCATTACGGGGCTCCATCCACCTGCAAAAGGGTCCTAGGTAGCCGGTCACCCTGTGTCTGCTCTTGTCCCTTCGAGTACATTAGCCACGCGGCAGCGAGAGTGATCTTTTCAAAACATAAATAACATCATCGCTCTGCTTGAACCCTCCCATCACACCCAGAATCAATCCTAACGCAAGAGCACGGCTGCCCGACCCGGTCTGAGGCCACGTTACCAGCACCGTGTCCCGCCTCTCCCCTCCCAGCTGCACTGGCCACACACCAGCCTCACCCCATCACTTCACTCGGTTCTCTGTGGAAATGTCACCCCCTCAGACCGCCCTCTGGCTCAAGCACACCCGAACACCACACAGAGCACAGAGTCTTCCTGGAACACCACCACACGGCCACAGGGTGTGCCCAGAACGTGAACAAGGCAGGGCAGGGAAAAGCAGAGAGAAGTAATTTGAAGTGTTTTTGTGGAGTCCTAGGATTGGGAGTAGTTTTCATTTTCTTCTTTATACTTTCCCACGCCTTTAAAATGTCCTAAGTAGTAAACATTAATTTTATTTTTTTTTNAAGTGGCATTGAAAATATCTCACCTGCAAGGGTGCATGTAAAACTGTTCTAGTTGAGAAAATATTTTTAGAGTACCACCATCCTGAGTTCTACAAAAAATAATTAACATACTCAAGTACCTGGGACAAACATCTCCACTCCAAAAGATTCATAAACTCTGGATTTTTCCAACAAAAATTCAAAACTCCTCGACACCAGAAACACGGTCTCTATGCTCTGCGCCCGCGGTACATACGGCATTTCACTGCCGCATCGCCAACCTCCAGCTTCCCTCGCTGCCAACCAAGTGTGCAGCCTTTCTTTCCTGCTGATAGAAAAGATTCGAGAAATACGTCTGCTAATGTTAAATGAAATCTGCCTAAGTTTCACAGGCAGATGCATAGAATATGGACTATTAAATTCACAGTGACGACTATTCTTTGTTCAGTGAAATCTAACCATCAAACAACATCGACTACAAATTTCTAGTTTAACACTCCCAAAATATTACTCCATTTCTACAGTACAACTAAGCTCAATCAGTAATTCAAAGACGAATTCCCAAGCACCTGCTATACGCCAAATACCACGGGCCCTAAGAGGGGACAGAAAACAGTGGTTGACCATGCGGCTCAGTGAGAACACGAAACACGAGGCAGGTAACTCCACAGGCGATGGGTCTGTGGTAAGAGCTCGTAAGAAATCGAGCAGGATGCCGTGCCGGCAAACACGGAGGGCCTCAGACACAGGCTGGTCAGGGAAGGCTTCTCTGAGGAAGCAGCCCTCTGACAGGCAGGAACCCGCCACGAGAAAGGACATGAGGGGATTCAAGGGCCAGTGTGTACGCGGTCCCTCAAGGACGCCAGTGTCACTGTTTCTAAAATCCAAGCTGTTCCATCCGGAGTCCCAGGCGAGGAGGTCCAGGCTGCGGGTCTCTGACGATCGGCCAGGGCCAGGATGCGCCATTAGAGTGCTGCACCGACTTCACCGGCAAGCACCAGAGGAATGTGTTACGTCCTCCCGTCCAATCCGCTCTGGGTACCAGGGGCCCAAAGGGAAGGCAGTGCTCGTCTGCGCAGCCTCTGAAAGTATCTCCCTCAGAAGCAGCAGGGACCAGTGAGGTCAAGGACACGCTGCCCGGCGCGCACACACCCCACGGGCGTGCCATGCTTAGAACGGGCAGGGGAGGGCAGAGGCGGGAGGCCAGTGCGGGGCTGCCCGCACTCAGCACGGAGACGCTGCCAGATTCCACATGGAAGAGCAAGAAGGAATTGATTCAAGGCATCAGGCTCCGGAACTGGAGATCTGGGTTCCAATCCTAGCCCTGCAATTGGGCAGCTTGGTGACAGCGAGCAAACTACCTGCCCTCTCCACGTGCGTGTCCTCATCTACAAAGTGAGGTAAATGAGAAGCACTCCAACCGTCTGGCAACATTGGGAGTTAAATACACCAACCCACAGCGTATGCAGAGTATGGAAGAGAAAGTTCTTGAAAAACGTTAGCTATTTTTATTATTATTAATCTGAAAATGTCATTTCGATGCAAGATATGTCTACCACAGCCATTAAAACCACAACTCAAAGCACCTGGCTTTTAACTTTTCAGCAGGGTAACTTGGTCTTCGCCCTGCAGGTCACACATAGGAAACAAACGCTCTCCACCCGGCGTGATCAAATGTACCCTCTAGAAAGGACCCCCGGCTGCAGCACGGAGGAGGTTCACGCTCAGGACAAGAGAGGCGGCAGAACTGCATGACCTCAATCTCAACATGAAGACCCCAAAGAGCACTCAGATGTGGGCCCAAGAGTTTTCAAATGACAGTACCTTTAGACCCCACAAGGGTTACACGAGCACTTGGGTAGAAGAAACCGAACATAAAGATGCGCAGAAATGAGTGAATCCCAAACATGCAGCCGCGCCCTGCCTGGGCGGCGTGCTCTCCGACTTGGAAAGTGAGCGGCGCAGAGGGGCGTGGTTTGGAAGGCCCCGGGCACACTAGGCCGCTGTCCTACAGGACAAGACAGCACATCAGCCAAACCACACGTGCTCACAGAGGGAGCCCCTAAACCTGCAGTCTTCGTGCCTCCAGACGCAGGCCACAATGACCCTACGCTAGCGCTTCAGACACCACGCGCCCACACGCTCCTGCAGAATCACCCTGTCTGCAGACAGCACCCGTGAGATCAATTCCGAGGTGTCACACGTAGACCATTCACAGCGACAAGGTGCGAAGGCTTAGCCACCGTAAAAGGTCTGCCCCTTGGGCCACTGCCACACCACCGGTCCCACCCACAGCAACCGTGGAATCAGGTTCTTGTGTGGCCGCACCCAGCGCGCAGCTCCCGCAATGGAAGGCAGGCTCCGAAACAAAAACAAAGCAAGACATGACGATCCAGACTTGGGGCTCTCAACCTTGTCAGTCTCGGGGCCCCTTCCTCTCAACACTGAGGATCCCTGAAAGGATTTATTTATGTAGATTATGTCAATATTTACTGATTAGAAATTTAAACCAAGATCATTTTTAAATTTTAAATCATTTTGGGGCGCCTGGGTGGTTCAGTCAGTTGAGCGTCGGACTTTGGCTCAGGTCATGACCTCACGGTTTGTGGGTTCGAGCCCTCTGACAGCTCAGAGCCTGAAGCTGCTTCAGATTCTGTGTCTCCCTCTCTCTCTGACCCTCACCTGTTCATGCTCTTTTTCTCTCTCTCTCAGAAATAAATTTTTTAAAAAATTAAAAACAATAAATTTTAAATCATTTTAAAATAACAAGTCCACTAAGCACAACTTTCCAATGAAGCCTAAAACACCGGAATTTCAATGTCAGTAAACATTTAGTGCACATTTCAACATACACTTATTTTAAGTTTTAACATATATTTAATATACGTTGATTTTCCCAAGTATATAATGAAGGGAAGACCATAATATACTTATTTGGAACTTCATCAAGGGCTCTTCACAGCTTTGAAAACTCATGACACCAAGAGCAATACCACGTTCATCTGTCAGCACCCCGCCCCTCTGCACCGGGGCTGGGGGAGCACTCAGAGAGCTGTCACGGGAGGAGGCAGTCATCTCACTTCAGTGCACACGGTACTGGAGCCACACCTAAGCATCTGTGCCCAAGTGCTCACCCAATAAATCCTACTGTGCTCGTTAGAATCCTGGTTAGAGAAAGGATTACAATGTATGAAAAGGAAGCTTGCTTCTGGGGCGCCTGGGTGGCTTAGTCAGTTAAGCATCCGACTTTGGCTCAGGTAATGAATGATCTCACGGTTTGTGGGTTCGAGCCCTGCGTCTGGGTCTGTGCTGACAGCTCAGAGCCTGGAGCCTGTCTTTGGATTCTGTGTCTCCCTCTCTCTCTGACCCTCCTCTGCTCATGCTGTATCTCTCTCTCAAAAATAAATAAAATATTAAAAAAAAAAAAAAAGGAAGCTTGCTTCTGAAACATTTAGAACACACTGGCTGGTAGTATGTGTTGAAGCAAATTTGCAGGCTGGAAAAGGTGAGAAATGATGATTATACTAACTTTATAAACCTATCAAGCACCAGGGGTGCCCAGGTGGCCCAGTCAGTTAAGCATCCAACTTCAGCTCAGGTCATGATCTCACAGTCCATGAGTTCGAGCCCCGCGATTCTGTGTCTCCCTCTCTCTCTACCCCTTCTCTGCTCACGCTCTGTCTTGCTCAAAAATGAATACAGGTTAAAAATATTTTTAAAACTAAATAAATAAAAGTAACAAGTATTGGGGTGCCTGGCTGGCTCATCGGTAAAGCATGTGACTCTTGATCTCAGAGTCATTGAGTTCAAGCCCCACATCAGCGTAGAGCTTACTTTAGGAAAAAAAAGTAACAAATATCAATTATTCCTCAATATCGTACCATTGGAAAAGCATTATTACAATGATACAAGGCCAACTGTTTGTAACATGACATTTGGAAAAGAATTAATCAAATGTTCTTCTTAGTTATCAGATAAAATACCTACCAATGAAAAGACTTTTTTTTAATGTCAAACACTGTAAAGGCAGCAATGAATATTGCTCTTTTGATCAGTAAGGTAGAATAAATCAGAACAAGGCAAGATATCAAATACTTGTAAATTCTTCAGTAAAGTGTAGCATATATTTGGGATTATAACTGCTTGGCAATCCTCGCTGTCCAGAACAGAGCAAAGGGAGTATCTTTAATGGATTTTATGATCCATTTTGTTCAGAGAGGATCCTCTGAGGATCTCACAGAGAACATATTTACTCTTGTATTTAAACACACTTCTGAAGAGAGCCAGGAAGACACAGGACTCTGCTGAAGTGCCTTCATCTCCTGGAAGGGGCGAAACAGTCCATCAAAAGGAGCCTCAAATTTTAAAAAAGAGAAATTTTTTTAATCGAGAAACATCACGCCACCTCACAACGAGTGGCCTGCAAAGTCCAGGTGTGGCGAGGAGGACGGACAACGGTGCGGTGATGGTGGCAGGAAAACTGAGGACCTGCGTCAAGACACTGCCCACGTCAGAGCGAGTGAGTGGACACCGCCGTCTCGACCCTCCGGCTTCTCCTCGGGTCAGGAACCCGGAAGCAGAAGGGCAGCTCGGCTTGAGGTACGCGTTCGGGGAGTGGGACACAACCGGAAGACAACCAGCGAGGCCCGCGACCCCTGCACCTGTCCCGTCTCCCCGGAGCCCCCTCCGGGTGCTCCCAGCGCCCCTCTCACTGCAATCCACCGAAACAGCTCCACAGAGGCTTTGTCTCGCTTCTTCCCTCACACTGCCAGCCCCTCCCTTCCCCGGCCTACGCCTGCCTGTCACCCCCTCTCCTCCGCGAGAGCGCAGCGCCCACCCGGGGAAGGACCGGCCGTGCGCCGCCTCCCACCAGACCCAGCACCGTGCGCGTGGGGCCCAGGGACAGGCTTACACCTTACAAAACGAAACAAGAACTGTGTGAGGTTGGTGTCATTTAACAGACCGACCAGGAAACATCCATCTTTACCCCTGCGGTTATCACAGAACATCAAACAAAACAGGTACCGGGGCGCCTGGGCGGCTTAGTCGGCTAAGCGTCCGACTTCGGGCTCAGGTAGTGTTCCGTGGTCCGTGGGTTCGAGCCCCGCGTCGGGCTCTGTGCTGACAGCTCAGAGCCTGGAGCCTGTTGCAGGCCCTGTGTCTCCCCCTCTCTCTGCCCTTCTCCCATTCACACTCTGTCTCTCTGTCTAAATAAATATTAATTTAAAAACAAATAAAGTGGGTCCCTAATTGTCATGAATCAGGAAAGGTCGAAAATCGGTCATAAAAATTTTCAAGTAATTTGGTTTAAAGGCTTGCAGCAAGAACCGCCCAACTTCTCGTCCGCCGCACGGCGCCTAAGGCGGCGGCAGCCCCGCGTCCTCGGTCACCCGGCAAGTCCCTCCAGGGTGGACGCCGCGCAACCCCCTCCCCTCCCGCCAGAGCAAACACCGAGAGGGCAAACCGCGCCCGCCTGTGAAACCCCGCGGCCACATAACGGCTCTACGCCCTGCAGGGCCGGGCCCGGTAAGGGCCTCCGCGGGGCACCCTCTCTGGGAAGGAACGGCTTCGCATCAACTCCGACCCTCAGCCCTTGGAAGAAAACCGCGGCNNNNGGGTTCCGGCACCAACTGCTCCGGCGGCTCAGACCCCAGGGTCCCCGCGCTGGGTCGGATGGAGAACCCCCCACAGTCCCCGGCACACGTCCCGCCCACAGTCCCTGACAGAGGGACCTGTGGCACAGGTCCCCCAACACCCCTGAGGTCAGGAAGGCCGCTGTTCGCTCTGTGCTCAATAGCATCTTTATAATCCGTAATTTTAAAAAAATGTTAATGTTTATTTGTTCTTGAGAGAGAGAGAAAGAGCATGAATGCGAGCGGGGGAGGGGCAGAGAGAGGGAGACACAGAATCCAAAACAGGCTCCAGGCTCCGANAAAGAAGTCTGTTTAAAGGAGTGCAAGGTTTTATGATTTTCGACATTTGGTTGACATTGGCACCCGCCACACTTTCTAGGTTTACACAGATAGCATGTGTGTATTCACCGACCGGAACCCCAGCCCCCCGCCCCTCAACCCATCCCAGGACACCGGTCATCTGAAGACCAAGGCGGATGAAGACTGAGAGGGAAAGGCCTGGAAAGAACAAGGCAGGTCAGCAGGCCAACACAAGGCATCTGGACGCCTGCTCATGAGTGCGGGGGAGGCTGTGGGCACTGACGATGCCCCACCCGAGAACAAGGGAGCCAGTCCACACACCAACTGGTCGAAGACGTGAGATGCTGGAGGCCAGGAGCTGTGCGTTTCCCGACGGCGGCCCATGAGACAAGGGCAGCACTTACTCCGCTCCAAACCGCTGTGTTTCCTTCCCAAGAATCTGGAATTAACGTGAAAAGACCTTATATCCCCAGAGGCCTGCACTATACCGCAGAATCACAGAACAATCAAGTGAGCCTAGCACAAGAGAAAACTCCACCCCTTCCTTCCCAGGCTGGAGGAAAGCAGCGGCCTTACAGATGGGACCCCCTGAGACTTCTGCTGCTGATGACGCCGGAATGAGGTGTCCCGAAGGAGGGCCAGGCCCTAAACGAGCCTACATGCCGGGCCGTGCAGTTAATACTCCCCTTGTACCACGTGAATTCTGGGAACAGGAAAACCAGAGGAGCCCCAGGACAGAGGCAAAGCAGGTGTCCGAGAGAGGCGACTGGGAGCCAGGACCTCACGCCCAGAACGGAGCTGCACTGTCAGATGGTGGCGGATGACGCTGGCTCTCCTCCCTCCCAGCGGTCCGCTACGCATGCCGGGTTTCTGGGGCAACAGAGCCCCAGCCACGGTCGTGACAGCAACATCACAGCCCCAAGACCGGGCGAGGTACAGCGAGGGAAGGAGGGTAGACAAGGCACAGCCCAGCAGAGTGGACACTGCCAGTGTGTCCTGTCGCCTCCCTTTGCTGAAATTTCCCTGGAGGTGCCTTTGCTTTTCCAACGTGAAGATGGAAATACAGTAACTAACGCAGTGAGGTGGGCACGTAACAGGGGTGTCCCAAGGATTGGCAACTCGGGTACAACACCGAAGACCCTACATTTTAAAGAAAGCCACGGAAAATGGGAGCCGGATGCTACCTCGGGATCGGTAGACGTGGCCCAGCAGACGTGGCTCATTCTACGGCGCTCACTCCCACCCTGTAGGTCCCTCCACAGCTGATCAGTTGGCCGTGGCGGAGGAGGGGGCTTGGGTCCCGAGGCCGTTCCAGACATCAGGACCTGCTGCGCAGGCACCGCAGAGCCAAGGCCCCGCTGGAAGCCTGGAGGAAAGTCACGTGAGCCTCACAGACGATCGGTGTCAGATGCCCACACAGAGATGGCGTCGATGGCCACCGGGGCCAACCTGACAGAGGGTGTGGCCGCGTGTGGAGCTAACCCCAAGATGTTCGACCTTTGCCCTGATCCCTCTGTCCTGACTCCAGTCCAGGGAGTTAGAATTAGCAGTGGGGGGTGAAGGAAGAGGGAAGGACAAACGTCACCGTCTCCCCTCAGGCGCCTCAGGCTGGCAACGCCTGGCTGCGCAGGGATGAGCAGCGGCCATGAGCTTCAGGCTGGATGCCACGTGAGAGCTTCGCATCGACCTCCACAGAACTTCTTCGAACACAACATGACCAACAGGCCATGGGTGCCTCTGGTGCCACGAAGGACAAGACAGGGAAAAGCCACCTGACTAATCTGGGGAACTTACATACTTTTTGGCAAAAGTATCTTTTGGCAAAATTCTGTAACTGGCAGAATTCTACTTTGAGTGTTTAAGCCGTAACGTTAGACTCCCTAAAGGCAGGTCCCCGATGCTGTGCTGAAGGAACCCACCCTGGGGCAGTGTTCACGTGTCTTGCCTCCCGGAATTGTCACCTGGTTGTACTCCCCTCCCCTCAGCTCCGGACAGACCCTCTGGTGTGCGCTTCCTGGTAGGACGCGTGAGGGCTGGCTCCCAGCAGCCTCCAGAAGCCTGGCAGGCACCTCCTGGCGCTCGGGGCGGGGGGGGGGGGGGGGGGNGCGGGACGGACCACAGGTGCAGGCCACGTGGACGGGGAAGGACCCTGAGACCCCAGGCAGTGAGGGGAGCCAGCTACCCCAGCGTCCCAGCTGAGCCAGTCCCCCGCTGTCACGCCAGCTAAATGCAGCCACACGAGTGACTACGTGCAGAGCAAACACAAGTCCCCCCTGCGCCCACCCGGACTGCAGAATCGTTAGCAAATAAAATGCTCACTGTTCTCGGCCCTTACGTTTGGGGGTGGCTTGTCGCACAGCAGGGAGCACTACTTAGTGCACACAGCTTTGCCTGGAGGGTCGGGTGTGGCCGCGTGGAGGACGTGCCTACCATCCCTGTCCGCTCTCAGAACCACTGGCCGCCCTCCCCTGATCTGCTCTACACCCAGACGACTCTGCAGGGCAAGCCCCTGGGACAGCTCCCCCCACACACACACACCCCCCCCGTAAGTTCAGCCAAAGGAGTCACTGGTCGAGCTGGAGGTCAGAGTGCCCATGGCAACGCCTGCTGCCAGCCCGCCCCTTCGTTCATGCTTCCAGCCTCCCTGTCAACTCTCCTCACAGATCTCACCCCCGCTGGAAGATTCCAGAAGATGGGATATGGCAACATCAGCTCTTCTCGCTGTCTCTTCAGCCCTGTGAAAAGTAGCCACTTTCTGCCCTTGCGAATCTCAGAGTCCCTCACCTCCTGCAGCCGCCCACATGGCTAATTCCCCGTGTGAAGCCCCTGCATTGCTGGAAGGGCTTCTGACTTGCAGGCTGGTCCCCACTATCCAGTCCTTGCTAAGAAGGAGTGATCCCAGGGCAGAGGCCCTCAGCTAGGACGCCAGGACGGGGTTGCTCACATCTAAGCTCAGATACGTTAGGATCCTTTTGAAGGTGGAACCCATCGCACGTTGAAGCACCAACCCAGGCTTTTATTAGCACTGGCTGATGGCAAGACTCTGGGAAATTAGTAGCGGCTGTAGTCAGATGTGTGGGCCCAAGGACGGTCACCGAGACTGCAGCGTGGGCGGACTGGCCTGGAGTATTTTCTGGAAGCTTGGGTATAGCTTAAGGTATAGTCGTGGAGCCAGAGCTCCCCTAGCAGCCTCGAGAGGAATCTCTTATTTTTTTTTCTAAAATTTTTTTTAATGTTTTATTTATTTCCAGGAGAGAGAGAGAGAGACAGCGTGAGCAGGGGAGGGTCAGAGAGAGAGGGAGACACAGACTCTGAAACAGGCTCCAGGCTCTGAGCTGGCAGTCAGCACAGAGCCCGACGTGGGGCTCGAACCCACGAACCTCGAGATCATGACCTAAGCGAAAGTTGGACGCTTAACCGACTGAGCCCCCGGGCACCCCTGGATAAGACATTTTCATCCGTAAAACACATAGACACACACACAGAAAATAAAATAAATGCGGAACAGGAGGGACAAGAGAACACAACGTAAGTATAGTTAAGCCAAAATATCTCACAAAGGGTTGCTGAGTTGGTTAAGCATCCATCTCGTGGTTTCAGCTCAGGTCATTATCTCACAGTTAGTGAGTTCGAGCCCCATGTCAGGCTCTGCACTGACAGCATGGAGCCGGCTTGGGACTCTTTCTCTCTCCCTCTCTCTGCGCCCATCCCCCCATCTCTGTCTCTCAGAAATAAATAAAACATTGTTAAAAATTTAATTTTCTCTGTTTTTAATTAGCAAAATTTAAAAACAGGCAACTGCATGCCAGGGTCTCCCAATTTTACAGTGTTATTTGTACCGCTCATTTTCCACATCCATATTCTTAAGAACTCCTTCGTACGTCTACGACCTTAAATACAGAAAAGGTGTGAGGCGCCTGGGTGGCTCAGGCAGTTAAAGGTCTGACTTTGACTCAGGTCACAATGCTGCGGTTCATGAGTTCAAGCCCCACCCCCCCTCAGGCTCTGTGCTGACAGCTCAGAGCCTGGAGCTGCTTCCGATTCTGTGTCTCCCTCTCCTTCTCCCCCTCCCCTGTTCACTCACACACTCTCTCTCTCAAAATAAATAAACTCAGAAAACATCACATTGATGGGGCGCCTGGGTGGCTTAGTCGGTTAAGCGTCCGACTTTCGCTCAGGTNCGGAGTCCACAGATGTGAGCTACAATTCTGGTTACTATGTATCCGAGCTGCGATCTGCCAACCTGACTTCCCTCTGTTGGTGTTGACCTTGATCACCCATCTGAGCCAGGGTTGGTCAGGTTTCTCCAGTGTAAACTCACGCTTTTTCTCTCCCTTCCCACACTGTGCAGCGCCCACACACCAAAGCCGTGGGGAGCTACGCTCCACATCCCCCGGTGTGAAGCATCTGCACAAGTTATATGAAATTGCTCTCCATGGAAGATTTGTTTATCCTCCCCTATTTACTTAATAACTTACTTCAGTCGGTATGTACTCAGGGATATTCGTGTCATACTCCGGGTTATAATCCAACACTACGTTACTTGTTTTCTTGCTCACGCTGTTCCAGCCTCGACCCTTCACAGCTTTCAGTCGGCTCCTGTCTCCCTTTGACATTCCTCCATCGCTTTTAAAAACTAACGAGTGGACTTCATGTTTTTCACTTCCATTTTAGATTTCTAGAAATATTGAGTAGATCATCCTGAAAGTCCTGCCTGTCCATCCATCGCTGATGCAGCGGCCCCTGCTATTACCACCCGCACCGGTCGGTTTATTTGCTACAGTGAACGAACAGGCTGGACACATTGTGATTTACTGAGGCCCACAGTCTATGCCGGCAGATGGGAAACCCAGACACGGCTGTGTAGGATGCCCTGGTGGACAGGACAATGCCCTTTGCCTTGATACCGGCGAGACCTAGGGTCCTCTTCTGTTCCGTCTTTCACGTCACATTTGACATTGCACAGAAAAGGTGCGTTCAAGCCGCCTGAATTGGAAGGTTTGTGATTAATGCGGTTACCGGTACCCAGCTCAGCTACTCACATCTTCTCATGCCTGATTGACTGAAACTCATGAACAATCTTTCAAATTACAATTAATTTACAAGTTACAAATTCACATTCCTTTCCTGAGATCATAATGATTTATCGTTCTGACATCAGATCAACAGAAAGAAAGTCCAATTAGGCTTTGAGAACGCATATATTTCAGGAAAATGTCATTTGCCTGTTGTAAGTCGATGGATAAATTACTTTAGAAGTCAGGAAGTCTTTTGAGACACTGCCCTTTTGTTATCTTGTTTTATGCGCACATATTGTTTCTTATACTTTTTAAAAATTGGAACTGACTTTGAAAGGCTGACATTTGACAGGCTGTGCTATAAATACCACCAGGATTGAAGACGCTGTTTGCCTGTCTCCACGCCCGCGGGGCCTCCCTCCTACCTAGCTTTGCTTTTGCTTATGTTCTTTTATTACCTAGGTCTTTATTTACAGGTTAAAAAAATTTTTTTTTGTTAATGTTTATTATTTTTGAGAGAGAGAGAGACAGAGCATGAGCAGGGAGGGGCAGAGAGAGGGAGACACAGAATCCGCAGCAGCTCCAGGCTCCCAGCTGTCAGCACAGAGCCCGACGCGGGGCTCGAACCCACGGACCGTGAGATCATGACCTGAGCCGAAGTCAGACGCTCAACTGACTGAGCTCCCCAGGCGTCCCTATATTTACAGTTTTTGAAGCATATTAAATTTTTTAGGACAGTGATCAACTGAAACGCTGTTTCTTTGATTCCAAACATATTTTAAAATAATTTTAAAAGTCTATAAAAAAGGGAACATAAGTGGGTTTTCATGGTGGTGATGGAACATTCTGAGCACAAAACTCTCCTGCTTCTCCTCACGATTCCCCCTTTTATGGTGCTCTTACCACGAACTTTTTTACCCATAAACTGGTGGACTGTCGCTAGTCTCTCGTCTGGCGTGTGGCGGGTAGGGGGGTTAGTTATCTCGGACACTGAGGGACTCTGAAAGGAGCCTCGAGCTTCGCGGGGCAGGGGGCTGGGGAGAGGGCCAGGTCGCCCAGCTGGCGAGTCCCGTCTGGAACGTCGGGGTCTCGGGTCAGCAGGCGCTGGGGCTGGTGGGCTTGGAAGATTAAACCCACCGCGGAGATTAAGGACAGGACAGCACCTTTCAGGCTGAGGGTGACGGTGGGTGCGGCCCTCCTGACTGGTCCCCGGGGAAGAGGAAGAGGCTGTGAGTGTCCTTTCCTTTCGGGGCTTCTTAGCTTCATTAAAGCTCTTGCCCGGCCAGGCTCGCCCTGAACGTGGTTGGGTCTCCAGGGCGGGGCTCCAGGGGCGCAGCAGGGGTGCCAGGACCCAGAGCATCTGTCCAGACCCACACCCCCCAGGCCCGGCGGGACCAGTCCGCGGGGAACGGCGTGTCCTCCGGCGTGTGGGGTCACACACTTGCATGAGGCCACTGCAGCCACCTCGGGCGTCACTGCTACCTGGCGGGAGCGGTGGGGGCCCCGGGCCGCGTCTGTGTGCGTATCTCAGGGCAGCCCCCCAAGCCCTCAACGCTCAGGGCGGTCGGGTCATCACTCTCTGCAGCAGCAGAACCGAAAGCTGCCGCGTGAACTTACCAATCGCCCGCCCAAGGCCCCAGCCAGGGGAGACCGGGGGTTCAAGGCCGCGTCGAAGGCCCAGAGACGGCTGCTTTCCAAAGGACGCCTCTGCCTCAAAGCTGGTTTTGATTGCTTCATCCATGCTGATAACCTCCAAGTCTCCAAGTCTCCAGCCCTTTAGTCCTGAGCAGTTGGAGGAGAGCTGCTCGGGGGAAATCTGATAATGCGTTTGAAAAACGAAGTTAATTAGTTTTCCGGGTGATTACAGCGCTCGCTCCCCTCGTGCTGGCACAAATGCTCCCCGCGAGTTAATAACGCGGACGGGGAGCCTCTTTCCACCACAGAACCCTCAGCTGTGGGCTCCTCGAGGAGCCGCGGCCGGCGAGGCCTCACAGGCACTGAGTCCTGGGGATTCGTGCTTGGCGACTGATCTGAAGCACATGAGCGACTGCAGGACTCATTTATTTCTATAAAATCTACTATCGGCTCCCCTGGCGGCAGCAGGATCCAGGTCACCTCCGCCGGGAGGAGCCGAGCCTTCCTTCTCTGTCACACTCACTTGCTGTGCCGCCCGCACCAGCTCAGCGGGCCACCCACCCGCCCTCAGAGGCGCCGCTCTTGTTGATTTCACGTAAAATCAGCGTGGTCGTGTTCTTAGCGCTGTGGCCGGAAGGTACGGGGCACAGAATCAAAGCTAAGAAAAGTCCCATCCTGGGTTTTACACACTTAGTTTGCACAAACCACCCCCCTGCCCAGTTCTCCGCCAGCACTTAACACGGGGCGTGTGATGCAGACGAGAGAGCCGCCCAGACGCTGCCCGACGAGGTCCCCGCGCGAGTGTCACCGTGTGCGCACCTGCCGAACTGTGACACGGTCCTGCGGGAAGATGGCCGGCCGAGGTGTGGACCCGTGGGCCACGGGGGGCGGCGTGGCGGCTCTGCTGCTGGCCAGCCGCGCCGGCCTCCTCCTAACCCGAAAGACAAACCTGCAGTAGCTAATTTCTGACCCTGTTAAAGCAGCCGGTGAGCGTGTGCCGGGTGACCCGGCCGCCTCGCTGTGCCCCGGCCGCCCCTGCCGTGGACCACAGGTCCCGCACGACAGCTGCTGCGCCATCCTGTGTTACCAGCGGGAGCATCGGCACTTTCTCCGTCGAAAACTGGGTCTTTGTTCTCTCCTGACGACTTTATTTAATTACGAATGCTCTGTATTTGGTAGACTTGTTTTGCTTTGTTCTTAAAATTCAGGCGCTATGGAGGATTTGACATAACAATCCTAAATGCTAACAGCATCCACAACTTGATCACAGTTTTTTGTCCTTAGTTTACGGAAAGGGGTCAAGATCACCTAGCAGCAGGGGGTCAAGATCACCGAGCAGCAGGCAGGGAAAAGGCAGCAGGTGAGGAGGAGGGAGACGGAAGACCTCGGCTCGGCTGGGTCCGTGCTGGGAGTTTTGTTTTGTTTGCTCTGTTCCAGGATGACACCCCAACGCCGGGATTTCAACTGCAAAACTGGCTACCTTCTCTGTTCAGGTGAGCGCCTCCCCTGGGGTCCCACAGCAGCTTTCCAGGTAAACAGCCCACCGCTTGAGCTCTACTTCCAGAATTCCAGAAAGCATTTTAGTGACAAACTAATAGGATTCACCACCTTCTTGGAAAAAAAACAGAAAACCCAGTCCAATTCCGATGCTCTGCTCTAATTCCTGTGGGGTCTTGCACTGTGCTCTAATTCCAGTGCTGGGCACTACCCCCCNAAAGATTTTTCAAAATGTTTATTTTTGAAAGAGAGGGAGAGGGAGAGAGAGAGAGAGTGGGGAAGGGGCAGAGATAGATAGAGGGGGACACAGAATCTGAAGCAGCTCCAGGCCCTGAGCCATCAACCCGGAGCCCTACGCAGGGCTCAGACCCACAGACTGCGAGTTCGTGACCTGAGCTGGAGTTGGGTGCTTAACCGACTGAGCTACCGAGGCGCCCCTAACCTTTCTTTTTAGTCTAGGAAAATGTCTCCATATGTTTTTATTTTATTGCAATATTATATACACACAACTCTCAAAAAATTAATTTTAAATTCATTTAGTTAATTAATTAAAGGCAAAAATACGCTACTGGGACTAGACCAAAATAAGAAGCTTTTGCACAGTGAAGGAAACTGTCAACAAAATGAAAAGACAGCGTGTAGAATCGGAGAAGATATTCACAAATGACATATCCGATAAAGGGTTAATATCCAAAATATATGGAGAACTTATACAGCCAAATACCCCCCCCCAAAAAAAATCAAATAATCTGATTGAAAAACGGGCAGAGGACCTAAATGGACATTTCTCCAGAGAAGACATCCAGACGCCAACACACATGTGAAAAGAGGGTCCATAAAGTGCATTCATGCTTCTTATTTTAACACCTACTCAGAAGGCAAAGAACCCAATATAACATTGCATATTAAAATCTTTACCAACTGACTTTTACCATGTCACAAAGCTGCTATTCCTTTTAGAAAATATTTCTTTTTCTTCCCAGAAGGGCGCGGTTTCCCTCCCCAAAGTCTCTGATGCCAGTTTCTTTGTAATTCCTTATTGTTAGTATCGTTTAGATGTTAAAGCTTTATTTATTTTTGAGGGACAGCATGTGCAGGGGAGGGGCGGAGAGAGAGAGTCCCAGGCAGGCTCTGAGGTCACTGCGCCGCNAACTGCCGCGGGGCCGCGGGCGGCTGAGCCCGCTCGGGGCCCGGGAGGAGTCTCCGAGTTCCGCGGCCGCGCCTCCTCCACGCTGGCCCCGGGTCTGCGCTTGCCGTGACGGAGCAGAGGAGCCCGCACACGCCTTCGCGTCTGGGCTCAGACCTCCCGCCGGCGGGGCTCTGGGCGGCTCGCTCTTCACCTGCAGGCTTCTGGGCCTGAAGAAGAAGGAACGTGTTCGTCTCCTTTGCAAGATTTTGAATTTTTTTTGTCTTTATTTTTGAGAGAGCGAGAGAGCACGCACACAAGCAGGAGAGGAGCAGAGAGGGGGACACAGAATCCGAAGCAGCTCCAGGCTCCACGCTGTCAGGACAGAGCCCGACGCGGGGCTCGAACCCACGGACGGTGGGATCACGACCTGAGCCGATGTCAGACGCTCAGCTAACTGAGCCCCCCAGGCGCCCCTCCTTTGCAAGATTCTGAAGGGTTTCAATAAGTTAATGTTTAAAACTACAGGTACTTGGTAAGCCTTTGAAAATCATAGCCATAAAAGTGTCTACAGAATGTCTACTAGTGGATTTATATGTTTGATTTTTTTCCCTGGATTACACCAAAAGACCACAGGGAGACTCATTTCATGACACTGAATCTACTTGAAGATGAAGCTTAATTCAGTGTTACAGGTGTGTGAATATTGTACTGTTTCGTGTATTAAAATTTTATCAGAGATAAACAGAAAAGTAGCAGAAGGCCTAAATACATACAGTTGGCTCAACTGTATGTTGAGACACGCCACAGGCAAAGGCGTGTGCAGGGTAGTTTCATCTACGTGGTGCACAAATCACCCTCTGGGGTGTCACTGTCCACGTGGAATTGAGCCACCGCTGAGATCACACGTCTGAGGTGAACGTGCCATAACCATATTGTACACACATCTCATTAATGAATTTGCAAATTAATTAAGACTGTGTTGTGTGCATCCTCCTTTTGAGACAGAACGTTCTAGTTTCACAGGGTGAGACCCTAACTTTGAATCCGGCTCTGGCCGCTGAGCAAACACCTCTCAGGTGCTGGAGAGTGTGTCGGACATGGATAGGTCCCAGCCCAGGGGGCACAGAGGCCTCGCCCAGCCCCCGGGCGCCGGCCGGCATTAGGTCGGGCTGACCGGCACTGGCCCCTTCTCTTCTCGGCCACAGGAAAGACCACTGCGACATCGGCCACCACTTTGACTTGAGTCCACTAGCACACACGGGTTAGGAAGTACACGCCCAGACTGAGTTGTCGCTGTCACCAACACATGCTTACTAAGATTTTGCACCTTGCTGCATGAGGAGCAGGTCTTAGCAGCATTGAGAGAGCCCCCGAACTAACTGACGTTGGAATGACAGCTCGCAAACATGGGCCGGGCCCCGCACGCTGAATGAACGAACCAGAGTGACCGCCCGATAAATAGGAGGCTTGAACGGGATCAAGAATCTTCTTACAAAATATCGAAAATGCACAGGATACGAGTGGAAGTCACTTGTCATGACAGGAAGCAGGGAAGATACTGCGTGAATTTTAAAAAGAGACAACATATTGAAACGATCATTTGGTTCTTTTCCTTTCTTTTATTGACGCGATGTGTCACGTTGATTGATTTGCGGATATTGACCAGCCCTGCAGCCCAGGGATAAATCCCACTTGGTCGTGGTGAATAATCCTTTTTAAAAAGGTTTAATGTTTATTTATTTTTGAGAGACAGAGAGAGACAGCGTGAGCAGGGNGAGGAGCGGGGGGGGGGGGGGGAGGCGGGGGGGGGGGGGGGGAGCGAGACACAGAATCAGAAGCAGCTCCAGACTCTGAGCTGTCAGCACAGAGCCGGACACCTGACTCGAACCCATGAACTCTGAGATCATGACCTGAGCCCAAGTCAGATGTGTAACTGACTGAGCCACCCAGGCGCCCCAATGGTGAATGATTCTTTTAATGTATTGTTGGATCTGGTTGGCTAGTACCTTGTTGAGAATTTTTGCATCCATGTTCATCAGGAAAATTGGCCTGTAGTTCTCTTTTTTAGTGAGGCCTTTGTCTGGTTTTGGAATCAAGGTAATGCTGGCCTCATAGAACGGGTTTGGGAGTTTTCCTTCCATTTCTATTTTTTGGAAAAGCTTGAAAAGAATAGGTGTTAACTCTTCTAGAAATGTTTGGTAGAATTCCTCTGGAAAGCCATCCGGCCCTGGACTCTTGTTTTTTGGGAGATTTTTGATTACTGATTCGATTTCTTTATTGATTATGGGTATATTCAAATTTTCTATTTCTTCCTGCTTCAGTTTTGGGAGTTTATACGTTTCTAGGAATTTGTTCATTTCTTCCAGATTGCCCACTTTATTGGCATATAATTGCTCATAATATTCTCTTATTATTGTTTGTATTTCTGCTGTGTTGGTTGTGATCTCTCGTCTTTCATTCGTAATTTATTTATTTGGGTCCTTTCCTTTTTCCTTTTGATCAAACTTGCTAGGAGGTTATCAATTTTTGTTGATTCTTTCAAAGAACCAGCTCCTGCTTTCATTGATCTGTTTTACTTTTTTTTTTAATTTTGATAGCATTGATTTCTGCTCTAATCTTTACTATTTCCTGTCTTCTGCTGGTTTTGGGATTTTATTTTCTGTTCTTTTTCCAGCCCTTTAAGGTACAAGGTTAGGTTGTGTATCTGAGACCTTTCCTCCATCTCTAGGAAGGCCTGGATTGCTATGTACTCCCTCTTGTGACCACCTTTGCTGTGTTCCACAGGGTTTGGGCTGTGGTGGCATCATTTTCATTGGCTTCTGTGTACTTTTTAATTTCCTCTTTAACTTCTTGGTTAGCCCATTCATTCTTTAGTAGGATGTTCTTTAGTCTCCAAGTATTTGTCATCTTTCCAAATTTTTCTTGTGGTTGATTTCGAGGTTCATAGCGTTGTAGTCTGAAAATATGCACAGTATGATTTCGATCATATTGTACTTGTTGAGGGCTGCTTTGTGTCCCAGTATGTGGTCTGTTCCAGAGAACGTTCATGTGCACTGGAGAAGAATGTGTATTCTGCTGCTTTAGGATGAAATGTTCTGAATAAATCTGTCTTTTTTGATGTTTTATTTATTTTTGAGAGAGAGACAGAGATAGCGTGAGCAGGGGAGGATCAGAGAGAGAGGGAGACACAGAATCTGAAGCAGCTCCAGGCTCTTAGCTGTCAGCACAGAGCCCGATGCGGGGCTCGAACCCACAAACCGTGAGATCATGACCTGAGCTGAAGTCAGACGCTTAACCGACTGAGCCACCCAGGCGCCCCCTGAACAAATCTCTAAAGTCCATCTGGTCCAGTGTGTCATTCAAAGCCATTGTTTCCTTGTTGAGTTTCTGCTTAGATGATCTGTCCATTGCTGTAAGTGGGGTAGTGAAGTCCCCTACGATTATGGTATTATTATCAATGAGTTTCTCTATGTTTGTGATTAATTGATTTTTATGTGTGAGTGCTCTCACATTTGGAGGATAAATGTTTACAATTGTTAGGTCTTTTTGGTGGACAGACACCTTAATTATGATATAATGCCCTTCTTCATCTCTTGTTACAGCTTTTAGTTTAAAACCTAGATTGTCTGATATAAGTATGACTGCTCTGGCTTTCTTTCATTGACCATCAGCATGATAGATGGTTCTCTATCCTCTTAATTTCAATCTGAAGGTATCCTTAGGTCTAAAATGGGTCTCTTGTAAACAGCATATAGATGGATCTTATTTTCTTATCCTTTCTGTTACCGTATGTCTCCAGTCATGTCTTTTGATCGGAGCATTTAGTCCACTGACATTCAGAGTAAGTACTGAAAGATGTGCATTTAGTGCTATTGTGTTGCTTGTCTAGTTAGAGTTTCTGGGGGTGGCCTCTGGTCCTTTCTAGTCTTTGTTGCTTTCGATCTTTTTTGATTTGTTTCATCTTTTCTCCCCTCAGAGAGTCCCCCTTAAAATTTCTTGCAGGCAGTTACAAACTCCTTTAGTTTCTGTTTGTCTGGGAACCTTTTTATCTTTCCTTCTACTTTCAATGACAGCCTTGCTAGATAAAGAATCCTTGGCTGCATATTTTTCCGATTCAGCACGTTGAATATAACCCATCATTCCTTTCTGGCCACGTTTCTGTAGATGGTTCTGTTGCAAACCTGATCTGTCTTCCCTTATACGTTAAGGACTTTTTCCCCTTGCTGCTTTTTTTTCTCTTGCTGCTTTCATAATTCTTTCCTTGTCTATGTATTTTGTGAATTTGACTATGATATGCCTTGTTGATGGTCAGTTTTTGTTGAATCTAATGGGAGTTCTCTGTGCTTCCTGGATTTTGATGTCTGTGTGTCTTCTCCCAAGTTAGGGAAGTTTTCCGCTATGATTTTCTCACATAAACTTTCTACCCCTTTTTCTCTCTCTTCATCTTCTGAGACCCTATGACTTGGATGTTGTTCCTTTTTAATGAGTCTCTGAGCTCTCTAATTCTTAAATTGTGCTCTTTTGCTTTAGTCTCCCTCTTTTTTACTTCTTTATCATTCGCCATAAGTTTGTCCTCTAAATTGCCAATTCGCTGCTCTGCCTCATTCATCCTTGCCACTGTGGCATCCATTTGAGACTGCAGCTCAGCTATAGCACTTTTTATTTCATCCTGGCTAGCTTTTGTCTCCGCAGAAAGGGATTCTATGCTTTTTTCAACCACAGCTAGTATTCTTTTTTTTTTATTTTTTTTATTTTTTTTTTATTTCTAGGATAGAGAGAGAGAGAGAGAGAGAGACAGCGTGNTTCCTGTTCTTTATTTTGGGGGTGAATTCTTTCATCATTTTGGAGGAAGAAAAAGAATTAATAAAATAAAAATTAACAATTAAAAACAACACAAAAAATCAAATCAAGGGTCTATATCCTAGGTGTGTTTTGGTCTGGTTGTTGAAAGAAGCTTGATAAAATAGAGGAGAAAGGGAAAGAAAAGAAACAATATAAAAGGAAAAGAAAAAGAAAAAAGGGAAAACATTAGAAATTTTTAAAAAATGAATACAATCAAATGAAGTGAATAGAAGAAAATTTTCACAAAAAAGTCAAAAATATAGTAGAAAAAATTAAAGAGAAATATTTTTTATAAAAACAGAAAATAAAAATTTTTCCCTTTATGTATTCAAGAATAAGAAAAGAAAAGAAGAAGAAAAAAATTGAATAGATGGACTGGCGAACAAAACCATTTGACAAAATACAGCACCTTTCTTGATAAAAACACTCAAGAATGTAGGCATAGGAGGATCATACCTCAAGATCCTAAGAGCCCACAGATAATATCATCCTCACTAGGGAAATACTGAAAGATTTCCTCCTAAGGTGAGGACCTCCTGACCTAGCCTAGGAAGTCCTAGCCTCAACAATCAGACAACACAAAGGAATAAAGGGCATCAAAATTGGCAAAGAAGAAGTCCAACTTTCACTTTTCACAGACAACATGATGCTCTACATGGAAAACTCAAAGGCTCCACCAAAAGACTAGAACTGATACATGAATTCAGCACAGCCTCAGGATATAAAATCAATGTACAGAAATCAGTTGTATTCCTATACACCAATAATGAGCAACAGAAAGAGAAATCAAGGAATCCATCCCACTTACAATTGCACCAAAACCATAAAATACCTAAGAATAAACCTAACCAAAGAGGTAAAAGATCTATATGCTGAAATCTATAGAAAGCTTATGAAATAAATTGAATAAGACAGAAAGAAATGGAAAAATGTTCCATGTTCATGGATTAGAAAAACACATATCGTTAAAATGTCACTATTACTCAAAACAATCTACATATTCATTGCAATCCCTATCAAAATAACACCAGCGTTCTTCACAGAGCTAGAGCAAACAGTCCTAAAGTTTGTATGGAACCAGAGAAGACCCTAAAAGGCCAAAGCAATCCTGAAAAAGAAAACCAAAGCTGGGGGCATCACAGCTCTTGACTTCAAGCTGTATTACAAAGCTGCAATAATCAAGACAGCATGGTACCAGCACAAAAACAGACACTCAGGTCAATGGAACAGAATAGAGAACCCAGAAAATGACCCACAAATGTATGGCAAACTAATCTGTGACAAAGTAGGAAACAGTATCAAATGGAATAAAGACAGTTTCTTCAGCAAGTGTTGCTGGGAAAACTGGACAGCTACATGCAGAAAAATGAACCTGCACCACATTCTTACACCCTAAACACACACACACACACACACACATACACATACACACACACACCCTCAGAATTGATGAAAGACCTAAATATAAGACAGGAAGGCATCAAAATCCCAGAGGAAAAGGCAGGCAAAAACCTCTTTGACCTCGGCCACAGCAACTTCTTACTCAACACATCTCCAGAAGCAAGGGAAACAAAAGCAAAAATGAACTATTGGGACCTCATCAAGATAAAAAGCTTCTGCACAGTGAAGGAAACAGTCAGCAAAACTAAAAGGCAACCAATGGAATGGAAGAAGATATTTGCAAATGATATATCAGATAAAGGATTAGTATCCAAAATCTAGAAAGAACTTATCAAACTCAACACCCAAAAAACAAATTATCCAGTGAAGAAACGGGCAAAAGACATGAATAGAGACTTCTCCGAAGAAGACACTCAGATAGCTAGCAGACACATGAAAAAATGCTCAACATCACTCATCATCAGGGAAACACACATCAAAACTACAATGAGATACCACCTCACACCAGTCAGAATGTCTCACATCAACAGCACAGGCAACGACACGTGTTGGCGAGGATGCGGAGAAAGAGGAGCTCTGCTGGGAATGCAAACTGGTGCGGCCCCTCTGGAAACCAGCATGGAGGTGCCTCAAAACATTAAAAATAAAACTACCCTATGACCTAGCAATTGCACTACTAGGTATTTATCCAAAGGATACAGATTTGCTGTTTCAAAGGGGCACATGCACCCCAAGTTTATAGCAGCGCTATCAGCAATAGCCAAAGTATAGAAAGAGCCCAAGTGTCCATCGACAGATGAATGGATAAAGATGTGGTATCTGTATACAACGGGGTAGTACTCAGCAATCAAAAAGAATGAAATCTTGCCATTTGCAACTAAGTGGATGGGACTAGAGGGTATCATGCTGAGCGAAATTAGTCAGAGAAAGACAAATATCAGATGATTCATTCATATGTGGAATTTAAGATACAAAACAGATGCATATATGGGAAGGGAAACAAACATAATATAAAAACAGGGAGGGGGACAAACCATAAGAGACTCTTAAATACAGAGAACAGACCGTGCTGGACGGGCTGTGGGTGGGGGTGGGCCGACTGGGTGAGGGACACTAAGGAGAACCCTTGTTGGGATGAGCACGGGGTGTTATACACAAGGAATGAATCACTGGAATCTAGTCCTGAAAACATTGCACCGACGCTAACTAACTTGGATGTAAATTATAAATAAATAAATATTAAATAAAGGAGAGAGACTGAACTTATAATTGAACGCAAGGGGATCACTGTTGGGGTGCATCAGACTGAACACGTTGAAAGCAAACAACTTGTATTTATTTATCTATTTATACTTTTTTAAATGTTTATTTATTTTTGAGAGGGAGAGAGACAGAGTGTGAGCAGGGCAGGGGCAGAGAGAGAGGGAGATACAGAATCCGAAACAGGCTCCAGGCTCCAAGCTGTCAGCACAGAACCTGACATGGGGCTCACACTCATCTACTGTGAGATCATGACCTGAGCCAAAGTCGGACGCTTGACCAACTGAGCCCCCCAGGTGACCCTAAACACAAAGCACTTCTATTTTTAAGTTTATTTATTTTTTTGAGAGAGATAGACAGCAAATGGGGGAGGCGCAGAGAGAGGTACACGGAGAATCCCACACAGACTCCTCACTGGCGGCCACGGAGCCTGACTAGGGCCTCGATCCCCTGAACCATGAGGTCATGACCTGGGCTGAAATCAAGAGTCAAATGCTCAACTGACTGAACCCCCCAGGTGCTCCGAAACCAAAGAACTTTATCATTTATTCCAAGTAAGGAGGCAGGGAGCTCGCTCTCACGGCGCTATCTCCCTGGGATTCTGTACGGGAGGCTTGTATTCAGCATATTCGAGGTGGGAGCGGGGAGCGTGTCCAAATGCCGACACACACGTCGTATTTCAAAAACTGGTGGGAAGCTCCCCCCACAGGAAGAGATCTTAGTATTCTAATGAGCTGAAGATATGTTCAGGACGTCCTGGGGGCTGCTGCCCAGGTCCTCGGTTCCAATCCCGTTCAGACCAGCTCACGTGGGGGCTCTCAGAGGCTGGGCATCTCCTCGGCTCCTTGGCTTGCGCTGTCTGCTCAGCAAAACAGACCACATTCCTTCCCTGCTTTGGTCCCTTCCCGGCCTTCCTCGTGCTGGAAGCTTTTGGCCTCTGATTTGAGCAACTTCCCATTGCCTCCTGGCTGACAAACTCACACGAACACCAAAATCAATCCGACAGCAAAACTGTCTGGCAAGGTTTTTAAAACAACCACAATAAAAATGCTTCCAGAAGCAAGTATGAAAGGTTTAAACAAATGAAAAGACAGAAAATGTCAACAAAGAGATAGAAGTGATAAAAAAAAAAAAAGGACCAAGTAGAAATTATAGGGTTGAAAACTCTAACAACATAAATGAAAATAGGCTGACGGAGCTCAGGAGTGGAACGGTAACAGTGAACTTGAGAACTGATCAATAGCATTTCCCCCATCTGGGCCAGAGAGAGAAAATAGACTGCAGGCAGTGAACAGAGCCCTGGGGTCGGTGCGGCAGCGGCAAAGGCGCGACACTTACTGTCAGGGCCCCGTAAGGGAAAGCTGAAGAGTGTAGGGCTAACAAGTACTTACAGCTGAAAACCACCCACATTGGGCTGAGACATCAGCCTACAGATTCAAGAATCTAAGCTGAGGCACCTGGGAGCTCAGTCAGTTGAGCGTCCGACCTCGGCTCAGGTCATGATATCGCGGTTCGTGGGTTCGAGCCCCAAGTTAGGCTCCCTGTTGTCATCACGGAGCCTGCTTCAGACCCTCTGTCCCCCTCTCTCTGCCCCTCCCGCTTGTGCTTGCTGTCTCAAAAATAAATAAGCATTAAAAAAGATAAAATAATTTTTAAGAAGTTAAAATTTGAAAACAAGGTTAAAAAATAAAGATAATAGATCAAAAATTTAAAAAAAAGAATCTAAGAGGGGCGCCTGGGTGGCTTAGTCGGTTAAGCGTCCGACTTTCGCTTAGGTCATGATCTCGCGGTTCGTGGGTTCGAGCCCCGCGTCGGGCTCTGTGCTGACTGCCAGCTGAGAGCCTGGAGCCTATTTCAGAGTCTGTGTCTCCCTCTCTCTCTGACCCTACCCTGCTCACGCTCTCTCGCTCTCTCTCCTAGAAATAAATAAAAAATATTAAAAAAAAAAGGAATCTAAGTGAACACCAATCAGGATAAACTTTAAAAAACAGCCCACACCAAGGCACACCAAAATAAACCTTCTTCAAACAGAAGACAAAGGAGAAATGATGCGTAACCTATTACAAAAAAGCCCAGTGTGAGTGACAATCGATGTCTTACCTGAAACCATGGGGCAAAGAGGAAGGGAGGGCCGGGAGAGAGCAAACCATCGACCACACTTGTTACAGAGAAAACCACAGCCCCAAAATGGCGCCACTTAGGCCAGGCCCCAAACCAGGGCTCAGTACCTGATGTGACTGCACTTCCCATCTCCCCCAGAACGGAGTCTTCGTCAGGCGTTTCCCGTGAACCTGCCACCTGGGCCTCCCCATCCCCTCAAGGGAAGATGAGGCCACCTGTGTGCCGTCCCCCCAGAAATACACTGAGCCCGGAATAATCCTTTTCTCTTTCTGTTAACTTTCCTGCCCTTCCCTCCTTCCATAAACACCTTCCATTTGTACAATTCCCCAGCCTAGGTGGGTTGCTGACCCGTTCAGGAAACATTTCATAAAGCCAATTGGATCTCAGGTGTGCTCGGTTGAATGTTTGTTATTTAACACCTTATACCTGGCAAAACTATCCTTCAAGAACGAAGGGGAAATAAACACATTCTCAGACAAAAGAAAACTAAAGGAACTTGGCAGCAGCAGGCCCAGCCGTGGCTGAAGGAAACTTTCCAAATGAAAAGAAAATGATAGAAGACAGAATTTCAGTATGAAAAGCAGGATGATAACAGTAATAACTGGGGTGATCATAACAAACTGTTCTTTATTCTATAGATGTCGTTAATATTTGAGGCTAAAGCAAAAATTATAACACTAACTAATGGTGAAATTCAACCTATGTAAAAAAGACTTGAGACAATCATATTTGATGTGGAGAACAAAGGGCAGAAGAAAAAAATTAAATTTCCTCACAACCCGGCAGCGACTTTCTCCTGGGAGCTCAGCTGCCTCAATGAGGCCACTTTGCTGAGGGCAAAAGACAACCTTACCTTGACCTTGTCCCGACACCCCAGGACCTGTGAGTCTTCTTTAACATCTAAACGTCGCTCTGGAAACCTCCTTTATCTCCCTCCCCCCCNTCCAAGCGCGTGGCCCCCTGATATGCCTCTGAAGGGTCTCATGATGGAGGTTTTACGAGGCAGCAGTAAATGACCGCAGCCTCCCAGCAGCCAGCTCCCCAAGGTCCCGGAAACCTTGCTTCCAAATTCCGTAGAGACTTCCTCACGGAGCCTGACGCAGAGCTTGATCCCACCACCCTGGGATCATGACCTGAGCCGAAATCAGGAGTCAGATGCTCCCAGACAGAGACCATGTATGCATGTATCCAAGCACATGTTCACTGCACCCTCACACACGTGCACGCTGCATCCCCGGGTACACTGTATCCACGTAACCCTGTAGCCGGGTACACACGAACACTGCATCCCTGGGCACCCTGTATCTGCCTACACTGCACCCTCCGCACAGGCACACTGTATCCATATACATGAATACTGTAACAGGTAGAGGAAGCACAAGAAAACTACACAAACTGATACAGTAAAAGACGTTAAAAATAGAGGTACCCGGGTGCCTCAGTCGGTTGAGCTTTTGACTTTGGCTCAGGCCACGATTTCATAGTTCATGAGTTCGAGCCCCACATCGGGCTCTGTGCTGTCAGCACAGAACCCGCTTTGAATTCTCTGTCTCCCTCTCTCTCTGCCCCTCCCCTATTCTCTCTCTCTCTCTCTCCAAAATTTAATAAACATTTTTTTAAATGTTAAAAATAAATTAAAACTGGTTTCTAAAAAATATTCAAGTGGCCCAACTAAGAAAAGAGAAACAAAGGAATAAGAAACAGAAGAGGCAGACGCAAATAATAAAATTGCAAACCAAAGTCCTAATGTATTGACAATGACCTTAAATGTAAGTGGCCTAAATACAGAGCATTAGAATGGAATTAAATGCGGAGATTATTGGAGTTCCTCATATGCTGGCTGTAAGATGCTCAAGTCAAATGTAATTACACAGGTGGATGGAACGGACAGAAGGGAAACTGATATATCACGCGAACATTAATTGTAAAGAGCGGGAGGGGTCTGTTAACACCAGATAAAGCAGACTACAGGACAAAGAAATCACTAAGGAAGGGAAGGGGCATTACTAATGGTAAATGGATCAATCAACCAAGAATATGTATAATCCTTAAATGCAGACCCAGAAAAACAGAGTTTCAAAATATATGAAGCCAAAACCGACAGAGCTAAAAATATAGCCGGCCAAACCCAAACCTGTAGTGGGGGATCTCCCCGGGGACCCGGGCTGCAGCTGCAGAGGGAAAGTCAGTGAGGGTCCCCGAGAACGACAGCCAGCCAGCCGCATCGGAGCCAAGCGAGTGTTTCCAGGGCCTGCCCTCAGCGACGGCACAGAACACAACTTCTTCAGCCCCAAGATAATCAATAACCCAGATTACAGGCTCCACAGGATTGAAATCCTGTTCTCTGACCATAATGGAATCAAACTGGGAGCCAATAACGGAGACTCAACAGAAAAGTCCCCACTGTGTGGGAGCTGAACACACCTGTAAATGACCCACGAGCCAAAGAGGAAGTCGCAAAGGAAATTTTGGAAAGACACAGCTGTATGAAGATGGACTGGGAGCTTATCAGCATTTCTGAGCCGCGGCCAGAGAAGTGCTGACAGGGAAATATTGAGTTCCAAGTGCTGACATCGGAAAAGGGCAGTTTCAGATCAATGCTGTGAGTTCCCGGCTCAAAAAACTAGAAAAATAAGGCCAAAGTAAATCCAAAGCAAGAAAAATAAAGGAAGTAATTATGAGGAAAAGCAGAGATGAACACAACTGAAAACAGAAGAAACATAGGGAAAATCAATGAAATGCAAAGCTGGTTAGTTCTTCCAAAAAATCAACAACGTTGATAAACTTCTGGAAAGGCTGAGAAAGATCATGAGAATACACGGATCACCAGTGTCAGGTATAAAACTAGTACACGCTGCAGCTTCAGATCCGGTGGTCGTCGCAGGATAAACAAGCAGCGCTGTGAGCAGCTTCTGCTCGTGTGTGAAGACTCAGAACAAAGGGACCAGCTCCTCGAAAACCCCAGGCTACCGGAATTCAGCCAAAATGAAGCAGATGAATTGAATAGGGATATAACCTTTTTTAAAAGAATTCAACTTGCCATGAAAGGTTTCCAAAACAGAAATATCCGGACCCAGAGAGTTTCGCTGAAAAATTTCAACACACGCTTAAGGAGAATTAGAAAATTGCCTCTAGAAGACAGCGGAGAAGGGGCTTTGTGAGCTGTGAGCCTGCATAACCACTGAGTGTTCAAAATATATGGAGAGAGCGCACGGGACTCACTAGAAGGGACAATCGTCAGCGTCTGATTTAAAAATGCACAAAGGGGGGAGGCGCCTGGGTGGCTAAGTTGGTTGGGTATCCAACTTCGGCTCAGGTCATGATCTCACGGTTCATAAGTTTGAGTCCCGTACCGGGCTCTGTGCTGACAGCTCGGAGCCTGGAGCCTGCTTTCGGTTCTGTGACTCCGTCTCTCTCTCTGTCCCTCCCCTGCTTGAGCTCTGTCTTTCTCTCTCAATAAACAAATATTTAAAATTTTTTTTTTTAAAAAATGCGCAAAGGTCTCTAGCAAGTAGATACTCTTCCACGAAAGCATCCAGATGACCAAGGACGCATGAAGAGGTGCTCGACATCACTCATCGTGGGGGAACCAAACCCACAGGAGATATCACCTCACATCTACTGAGTGACTTTTTTTTTTAAAATGTTTTATTTATTTCTAGGAGAGAGAAAGAGAGACAGCGTGAGCAGGGGAGGGTCAGAGAGAGAGGGAGTCACAGACTGAAACAGGCTCCAGGCTCCGAGCTGGCAGCCAGCACAGAGCCCGACGCGGGGCTCGAACCCACGAACCGCGAGATCATGACTTGAGCGAAAGTCGGACGCTTAACCGACTAAGCCACCCAGGCGCCCCCTGAGTGACTTTTATAAAAAACACAGGAGGCAGCAAGTGTTGGTGAGGACGTGGAGAAAAGGGACCTCGTGCACAGCTGGTGGGAGTGCAAACTGGTGCAGCCACCATGCAGCTCAGCGTGCGGATCCTCAAAAATATTCAAAATGAAAGTGTACCGGACGCAGCGATCCCACTGCTGGCTATACACCCAGTGGAAGCGAGGTCACTCAGGGAGGTTCCTGCTCTCACTTCACCGTTCTTCACAAGAGTCAACACGTGCAGACAACCTAGGTCCCCGTCAACCGATGAAGGACAGAGGTGCTGTGGTCTCCATATAACAAAGGAATATGGTTCAGGCGCGAGAAAGAAGCAAGTCCTGCCACATGCAAAAGCATGAAGGAGCCTGGAGGTCATTGTGCTAAGTGAGACGAGCCAGAGAGAGGAGAAGTATCGTGTGATCTCACTTATTGGCGGAATCTAAGAAAGCCAAACTTGTAGAAATGAAGAGTAGATGAGTGTCTGCCAGGGGGCGGGGCAGTGAGGGAAACGATGGTCAAGGGACACAAACTTTCGGTTACAAGGTGAATAAATTCTGGAGATCCAATGTGCAAAAGGTGGTTACAGTTAACATTCTGTACTGAGTACTTGAGCTTTGCTACGACAAACTTGGATGTTTCACACACACACACACACACACACAGAGTAAGTGACTGAGGTGGTGGATGTGGTAACTATTAGTGCGGTGCACCTTTCACAATTTGCGTATATCACAACACACTGTACTCCGTAAGCATACACAATGTCATTTATCAATTATAAAACTGGACAAAATGAAGGAAACACATAAATAGGCAAAGCGTGTCTTCAGGTATATTTTTATCATTTAGAATCCTACCATCTCGTAACACAGTTTCATGTTCTTTTCTCTATGTGAAAAAAGCAACAAGATGTTTCAGGCAAAAGGGAAAGGTTGTCTGCTGCGTTAGGTCGGATGAGAAATACCTTGTCAGGAAATGTGCATCCGACCCACCTCACTCTCCTTTTACCATCTGGTTGAGATGAACAGAAAATGGTCTTCTGATAGTAAATCAATACCGAAGCAGGACGGAAAGAGTGTTTTAGATCGGGTTTCCGTAATGCCAGCGTCGACTCTGCGGTAATGCTTGAAAACAATGCTGCCGTCTCTGCCAACAATAGACTCAAAAGTGCAATTTTGGCAAAATAAATAAAATGATGGTTTAAAAAATGGTTTTCTTTTGCAATGATCTCATAGGTCACAACACTGAAGTCAAGGACATTTCTTGTAGAATATACGGAAGATGGTAGAAAACACGTTGAAATAATGGAGAAGGAGGCTCGAGAGATGGGGAGGAAGCCAGTGCGCAGTGTGCCTACTAAGTGCACATAAATGACTCTCGCAGCAAATCCCCGAGAGGGTGGGCACCTCAATCCCTGCTTCTCAGTCCTGGCTCTTTCCAGCCCCGTCAGGATCTCCTGGGCTTGGGCCCAGGCTGGGTGGTTTAAAATCTCCCCCCCACCCATGTTAATATGCAGTCAAAGCCAGGGCCCCTGGGGCAGCACGGACGCCGCACCCCCACCCCCAGCCGGCTTCAGGCTCTCAGGCTCCAGCCACCTTTCTTCTTCCGGGGGCTTTGCTGTCACCTGACTCGTGGTCACCAGTCTTCTTTGTGACCTCTGACTCCTGTCACAGAAGAGCCTGCACACTCCTTCTCCGTGCACCTGCTGCTCAGTGTCCCTAGATTTCCCCCCTCCGCCGCCCGGAGCCCTGCACAACTCACACCTCCCTCCACGGCCCTCAGAGGCTCACTACCCTCCCCGTGATGTCGTGAAGCAGATCTCAAATTCCTTACCACGGCATCCTGAAATGTCGCAAGTGGATCATTGATATGCAACTGGACAAATACAAAATGTAACTAAAATGATACCCAGCAAGCTTTTTTCTCTTTAACTTGGCACTCTATGTTTATGGTGGGCCATCGCCAGGGAAACTGGGGATACAGAAAGCTGGCCTGTCTACCCGGTAAGGTCGTGATGAGCACGGGGTTCAGTACATACGAAACGTCCTTGTCCAGGAAGTTGCCGAACCACTGGGCTGGGCGCTCCCTCCATGCATGGCCTCCCCGACGGCCTTCGTCGAGGGGGGGGTCGGTGTGAGGGAGACCTTCCTGCTCCCACCCTTCCCGATGGCCTCTCTGCCCGCGTNCGCACGGCCTCCTCGACGGCCTTCGTCGGAGAGGGGGGGTCGGTGTGAGGGAGACCTTCCTGCTCCCACCCTTCCCGATGGCCTCTCTGCCCGCGTTGTCCAGGCCACCGGGAGCTCCTAGCTGCCAGGCCAGAGGCCGGTCCTCACTTCTCGTCTGACCCGAGCTCCCTCCGCGAGGGACCACGGCCGCCTGGGAAACCCTTTTCTTGGTGTCCCTGTTCTGTGAAGAGGGTTGATTGTTGTTTTTGTCTCCTTCCGTGGCTGCTCCTTCTGTGGGCCTGTGGAAGGGGTCTCGGTGCCCAGGAGTGGCCTCTGCACACAGCACCCCCCCGCCCCCGCTGCTCCTGTGATTCATCCTTGACTGTGAGCTCCCAGAGGGCAGAGGCCACGTTTTATTAATACCTATAACCCACCATCGATACATTGCCATTCAATAAGTGTTCGCTATGAATAAATAAATGGGTGCTGATTAAATATGATTCAGAAGGCACTTAGGGGAGAGACGTTCCATGAGTCATAAATATTCAGAGGCCGAGTTGGATGCGTACCTGAGCGCTTCACGGGGCGAAGAAAGGGCGCCTTTTCCCCTCATGTGGCCTCGTGACATAACAGATGTGACGGGTGACAGTCATCTGTTCGGCACCAGACCCATAACTTGAACGGTCCTTGGACGAGGACTTCGAGGGCCGTGAACACACATCGCGCCCCTGCGCGTGGAGGCCGACCCTGATGGGTTCCCAGGTCACCGCGCCGCGCCGGACCCACCCGCCCAGGGCCGCCGCCTCGGGGTGAAGGCACGGGGTACCTTGTGGGCCGTGCCCTTGTCCTCACTGCTGACATCAGGCGGTTAAAAGTCCCCTCTCCCTTCACGACATTTTGTGTCCTGACCACTAATTCATTTATTCAAGCCTTTAAATTCCCCTGTTGCTGATTACAGAATGAGGAGCTTCATGGATGCATTTACTGTAAAAACCTAAGGCTTTCTTGGAAAAGTAGTAAATGTGCCTCTTGCAGGGGAGGAAGGTCCCCCCACATCCCGAGAGCCTGAGACAGCAATCACCTGTCCTCTCTGCTTCGATCTTCCTGGTTTCACCGAACCCAGCCTTGCCCTTGAAGGTTTCTAGTTTCTAGGCTGAGAACTGTCCTTCTGGTCTGTTTCCGAGAAGGGGGGGCCGGTGGGGCTCCGTCAGGGCTGGGCTCGCACCCTGCGTGCCCGGAACTTTGCCTCGGATTTCCGGAGTGCACTTGCACGATCCTTTCACGCCCAAGTGCTGCCTTTACCTCCAGCGCCCTCGCCGACGACCCGGAGCTCTCCGCTGTGCTGACCGTGCCCGGCGCCGTGCTTTACGAGAGCCCAAAGCAGCCATATTTCCCACAATCTGAGTACCTCCAACCACAAGTCTCTTTCAAGACTCGGCAAAGGCCACCTGCACTTTCCAATTTGCCAAAATGCATTCAGACTCGAACCTTCCTCAGGACTGTTGCCAAAGCCCCAGAATCACACGCAAGACGGTCACTCTGATCCACTGCTTCCCTCCAGAGAAGCTGTTTCCCTCGCCCCAGACGGGGCGCCATGACCCCTGACCTGTGAAGTCCTTCAGAGAAGGTGACCCTGAGTCTGTCGTCCACATCGTTCTTACCGGAACTGCTCCGTCAGGACCGCTGGCTCCATCAGGCCTGCCTGCCTGGAGGTTCATCCCTGCAGGAAAGTTCTCCCCCCCTGCAACCGAATCCATGCGTTTACCCCCTTCACCCTTCGCTAAGTCCGCTGCCATCTCTGTGACGGACACCAGGACTCCGGGACCCCGACGATTCCGACCCCCTCGTCTGTGTCTGTCCGCAGGTGCACAGAGCTGAGTGTGTGTGTGTGTGCGCATGTGTGTGCGCACGTGTGTGTGAGCTCAGGCCTTGAGACCCGGGTGGAAACAGGGGGCTGGGCACCCACCCCTCACTGCAGGATCTGGAGGATCCTTCCAGAACAGAGCATCGCACCCGCTGGGTGAGGCCAGGTCCCTCAACAGTCAACCAGGGAGCTCATCTTCCGCCCCGGAGACCCGCCACGGGGCGGCCCCCTCGCCCTGCAAGTGCAGAGGACCGTCTCCAGGCAGGACACACTAGCGTCGGGGGTTCCCCGTACACGCGACTCAGCTCTTTGGTCCCCGTGCGCCGTGGAACAGACCGTTCCTCCTGCAAACTCTCGGCCATCGTGTCCCCGCAAAGGTGAGCCCGGAACCGAGCGGTGAGCCGGCAAGTGATGACCGAGTTCCGACCCTGCGTACGAATTACTGAGCAGTAGTTACTCATGAATGACTGGTTCCGACCATGTTGACTCTGGCACCGTGGGGAGCCTCTCAGCGCGCTGAGCAAACGGCAGACTCCCTCTGGGCTCTTAGCGTTTCCTGCCCTCCTTGCTGGGGGGTGGGGTGCACCCAGAGTCCCCAGGAATGGAACTGGCCTCGGCAACAGGAGACTAAGCGGCGTGTCCGTGGACAAGCCCACGCCGGGTCTTCTCAGCCTGTGGCCTCCCAGGCAGCGTGGTGAATGCACCGGGGGCTTGGAGCCAGACTCGGGGGCCTCTCAAGTCTGAGTAACTTATTTTCCGAACAGGAGTGTCCCCAGCTCTCAAGTTTGATGTCACAAGGTTGTGACAAGTTATAATGGTTTCTACCGTTGTCCTTCCAAAGATTTCTCTGGACGCTGGTTAGCACCCCGGGTGTGACCCTGGAGGCTGGGAATTGTCCTTCTGGACATGCCTACACTGCCAGCCTGCAATTTTTCGAAACCTTTGGGGTTCTGTCTTGGACTGGTTGCTTTATGAAATGGCTGACGTTACCTGAATTACATAATAACACCACCATGAAGATGGTCATCTGTCATGTCCACGTTTGTATGGAGCCCCCCCCACCCCAAGGCATAGCTCTGCATCTCTGACTCCGTATCCTTCGTGGCTACAAAGAGAAGACTAAAGCTTCTCATGTTTGGGGACACATAGGTCATAGCCGCCGGGCACATCTTAGGTGTCAGACAAGGTTTCAGACACTTTACAGACGTTAACTTACTGGATTCTCAAAAGGACTATTAAGGTGGGGAAACAGAGGCAGAGGCGCTAACCCAGTGCCCAGGACCGCACAGCTGCGGAGGGTCAGGCCGGCGAAGGCTGGCTCCAAGTCCAGCTGGTAATCAGTGCCTTCCGACTTAGAAATGACTGATCTTTCTTGAAGTGTGAATCCGTTCTTAATAAGGTTTTCTGAGTCCTTTTTTTTTTTAAATATTTTTATTTATTTCTAGGAGAGAGAGAGAGACAGCGTGAGCAGGGGAGGGTCAGAGAGAGAGGGAGTCACAGACTGAAACAGGCTCCAGGCTCCGAGCTGGCAGCCAGCACAGAGCCCGACGTGGGGCTCGAACCCACGAACCGCGAGATCATGACCTAAGTGAAAGTCGGACGCTTAACCGACTAAGCCACCCAGGCGCCCCCCCTTCTGAGTCCTTTTTTAAAAGATTTTATTTTGAGTAATCTCTACACCCAACATGACACTTGAACTCATGACCCTGATGTCAAAAGTCTCCCGCTCTAGCGTCTTAGCCAGCCAGGCGCCCCTTGAATTCTGTTTTGAGCATGAATGTTCCGGATAGATGGCTGAGAGGGGGAGGAGAGACCGTGCTCTATTTCCCACGGCCCAAGTTCCTTTATG
This sequence comes from Crocuta crocuta, assembly GCF_008692635.1. Classification (NCBI taxonomy): domain Eukaryota; kingdom Metazoa; phylum Chordata; class Mammalia; order Carnivora; family Hyaenidae; genus Crocuta; species Crocuta crocuta. Next base: position 14,241,155 of record NW_027528362.1, read on the forward strand.
TGATGTTATGATCTTTTCAGTGTGACTGGAAACAGGCAGCACACCGAGCACCGAGCGAACGGGCCTCGGACGGAGCGCTGCCGTAGCGCCGTCCCCCGCACTCTCGGCGGTGCTTCTGGCCCCGCAGGCAGCGGGCACCTCCCGGAGGAGGCGGGCACCTGCGCAGGTGCGCCCAGGGCGGCTCCACCCAAGCCTGATGCGCCCCGAATTCAGAGTCGTGATGACCCCACTCTTGCCGTGTTCACGTTAAGACCTTTCACAAGTTAGCAAGTCAAAAGTTATTTTTGTGGGGCCCCGGGGGGGCTGTTGGTTGAGTATCCAACTCCCGATTTCTCCTCAGGTCATGATCTCATGGTTCGTGGGATCGAGCCCCACGTCGGGGTCTGTGCTGGCAGCTTGGAGTCTGCTTGATTCTCTCTCTCCCTCTGTGCCCTGCCCGGCTCGCACTCTCTGTCTCTCTCAGAATAAATAAACTTTAAAAAAGGTTATTTTTGTGATTGAAAGACCCTTCCCCAGAGTGGGGCTTTGTCATGCTAGGTCACTTAACATCTCAGGACCCAGACCGGACGCCATGAAGACATCGCCGCAGGACGTGCCGAGGGATCATGAACCGACAGAGATAAAAACAGACGCGTAAATCACAGAAATGCCAGTAAAGGCCAAACGGCTCGAAGGTGCACCACAGGCAATGTGATGTCACAGGAGTCTGACAGAGAATTGGGTCATTTGTGTCACAGGAACAGCAAGAGTTTAAAACACTGCATCTTAGGGGCGCCTTCGTGGCTCAGTTGGTTAAGCGACCGACTTTGGCTCAGGTCATGATCTCACAGTTCGTGGGTTCGAGCCCCACGTCGGCTCTGTGCTGACAGCTCAGAGCCTGGAACCTGCTTCAGATTCTGTGTCTCCCTCTCTCTGCCCCTCCCCTGCTCACGCTGTCTCTCTCTCTCTCTCAGAAATAAATAAAACATTTTAAAAAATTTAAAAAAAAGGATTCTCTCTCTCTTCCTCTGCCCTTTCCCTGCTCATGCTCGCGCTCTCTCTCTCTGAAAAAACAGATAAAGAAAACACTGCATCTTAGTTTGTAACATCAAGGTTGCAAATAGATAACTTGCGTGGAATTCTTTTTTGCTTTGCTAACGTTCCTAAAAGCAGTTTATTCTTATTTTTCAGCACTGTGCCTTAAAGGCACATTATTAAATGATTAGCTCATCTAAATAACAAGTCAGTGGTTACATGGCCTGTTGGGAAAAGGGAAATGCAGTCACGATGACTCACACGGTGCTGTCAGGCTCACAGTCAGAAGAGCTCATTGCCAGCAAGGCAGGAAACACACGAGTTTACCAGTATTTCAGATCAACTGAAACTGTTCATCTGTCATGAAGAAATGTTGCCAATTAGGATTTTGTTGATGCCATAGTTTTGTCACGTTGAATTTGCTGTAAATGTAAGGGGTTCGTACCTAATTTTGTACTTGTACATATTCAAACAAGAGCATATGTTTAAGCGCTTTGTTGAAACAAAAGAACCACCGTGTTTTTTCTCTCGAGGTCCACATGCCCTCAAGTGTGAGAAGTAACATGGAATGGCTTATGTGTATTTTGTATTTTATATTACGTGTCTAATGTTGGCATTTGTATTGTATTTCATATTAGATATAAACGTGTATAGTTTTGGTTCAACTCTACTTTTGTGGATGAATACAATTCATATTTTTTTATTGCTCAATGTATTAAGTGATACTCACTTTGCTTCAAAAGTTCTGCCCGCCGCTTGGGGAGACGAACGCGCCTCGTCTGCTGGGATTCAGCCCACGCACAGTGACGCCGGGCCTGGAGTGCTGGGGTCACAGGGAGCCTGTGGGCACTCGGTTTTATGACGGACGTGGAAGCTCCCACGGGAGTCCCAGCGTGCGGACAAGCGTGTGTCTGTTACCGACGCATTCACATTGCACGTTGCGATCTACAGGGCTCAGGCACGCTGGGCACCCTCCTACCCGGACCCGGTAAACAAGGATTGGCTTACTCTGCTAATCACCTTACATTTTCCCAACATATCTCTTTCTTCTGTTTATTTGCACACGGATAAGTGACACTTTTTTCCTCCTTCGGTCTTCTCAGGAAAGTCTCTCCGAATGCTTGAAAATGTGAGTCGCCTCCTACGCTTTTCCTGCCCTTATTAGTTATTTCTCAAGTTTGGCAACCAAAGGGATGTGTAGATTTCCAGGTCAGAAATTGGTAGGAAGGTATTTTCTGCTCTGTTTCCACGTCCTTCGTGACGACGCACAGCACTGTCTTGTTGACGTTTCTGTTACCACCGCGGGACGCCGGGTTTCGATCTCATCTGCCTGCATCAGGAGCCTTCCCTCCGGTGCTTCGCTGGACCTCAGAGGCCCTGCCTGCGAACAAGCCCCCACCTGCCTCCCCGCCTTCGTCCCTCCCGTCGCTCGGCGCGGAGATCCTGGCTCCACTGTGATCCCTCTTTACCCCCTTATTGTCACCAGACCCATCCCTTCCCCTCCCCTGCAGGACGTCGCGTCCGCCCGTCTTCGTTCAAAGGTGTAGCTGGTACCAGCCATACGCCGGGCACTGAGCTCCCAGGAATCCAGGGAGGAGTGAAGCGCGGGGTCTGCCCTCACGGAGGCAGGACGGGCCTGGCCGCCGGGCATCAGGCTCACTGGTCTGCCACGTGTGCGTGGGGGAGGGGGGCCCGAGCCGGGCTGACGCGTGTCACCAGCTTGGCATCTCCAAGAACCGCTTCTCAGCGGATTCGGGGGGAGCACTAGCCACCTTCGGGAGGGAGACGGGAGAAAGGACGGAAGGCGCACAGGCCGGGGAATCTGCCCCCAACCTCGTCTGTGAATCTGGGCTAAGAAGAGCCCCCCCCCGGGGGAGGCGGACGTGCAGGCGGCAGAAACGGCGCACGCGGGGCCTGAGCCCCGAGGGGCAAGCGCTCCGTGCCGGCCAGCGGCTGCCGTCATTCAAGAGCACAGGGCCTTGCTGGGAAAATGGGATACGAGCTCATGAGAAGTTTCAGAGATGAAAGTAAGGAGCTAATGTGTCACGGTCGGCTGGTAAAGGGCACACAGCCTGTGCGCGGCCCCTCGGCCTCCTCCGCTGTTTGCGTGAGAAGCAGAGACAAGCTGTCATTGTCTCATGTGTGCCCACACTTTGCTGGGTGCTTTCCCCAGTTCCTTCTAATTTCCGCACCACCGTGAGGTGGCCACTGGGTCCCCTCGTGTATGAAGAAATTAGAGCTCAGTGTGACAAGGGTCCACCTGAGAAGGAACAGCTCGGAAGCAGGTGGTTGAGGTTTGTACCTGGGACAGTCAGCCTGGAGCACAGTCCACCCCGTCTGCCTGGAGCACAGCTCACCCCGTCTCCCTGGAGCACAGCTCACCCCGTCTCTCCCTGGAGCACAGTCCACCCCGTCTGCCTGGAGCACAGCTCACCCCGTCTCTCCCTGGAGCACAGCCCACCCCGTCTGCCTGGAGCACAGCTCACCCCATCTCCCTGGAGCACAGCTCACCCCGTCTCTCCCTGGAGCACAGCCCACCCCGTCTGCCCTGGGCACAGCTCACCCTGGGGCCCCGTTGTCTGCCTGGAGCACAGCCCACCCCATCTGCCCTGGGCACAGCCCACCCCGTCTGCCCTGGGCACAGCCCACCCCGTCTCTCCCTGGAGCACAGCCCACCCCGTCTGCCTGGAGCACAGCTCACCCCATCTCCCTGGAGCACAGCTCACCCCGTCTCTCCCTGGAGCACAGCTCACCCCGTCTCCCTGGAGCACAGCCCACCCCATCTCTCCCTGGAGCACAGCTCACCCCGTCTGCCCTGGGCACAGCCCACCCCGTCTGCCTGGAGCACAGCTCACCCCGTCTCTCCCTGGAGCACAGCTCACCCCGTCTGCCTAGAGCACAGCTCACCCCGTCTCCCTGGAGCACAGCTCACCCCATCTCCCTGGAGCACAGCCCACCCTGGGGCCCCGTTGTCTGCCTGGAGCACAGCTCACCCCATCTCCCTGGAGCACAGCCCACCTTGGGGCCCCGTTGTCTGCCTGGAGCACAGCTCACCCCAAGGGGAAGATCCTGCTTCCTGGAATCGCTGGTGGGCGCCCCGGAGAGCTCCTGGTCCACGTGATCTGCGGCACTCTTAAATGAAACTTGCTCTGAACACGTCCTGGAAGTGACCTTTGGAAAGGACAGAACCATGCGCATCCGGAAATGGACCCGGCCGACTCTGGAAACAGGACGAAGTTCCATCAACTTTACAAAGAGGGAGAAGAGGCAACCAGGGAAGGAAGAAGGACGGGGGACATCTGCACAGGCGGGAGGGGAGGCAGGAGGCAGGGGTGGGGTGGGGGGAGTCTCAGGGGCAGGGGCGCCTGGCACCGCGGCCGCCCGGATGCAGCCAG
>NW_027528362.1:14245574-14247645 GCF_008692635.1 Crocuta crocuta
GTGACCGGCTTTGCCAGAGGATCAACTTTGTGCCCCAGGAGTCGTGCCCTGCGCGGGCAAGGCTTTGTGACCCCTGGTCACCCGCACTCAGCGCGTGCTGTGAGCTATGTGACCTGGCGGCTTGCCGACCGCCGTCCAGCTGGGCCCCGGCCGCCGCCGCCGTTCGCTGCCGCAAGGACCCCGCTCTTCCCCCGCCCTCCATCCCAGGGCTGGGCGGCTCCCCCGATCGCCCGGCTTTCCAGACACACGGCTGGGATTTTCAGGAAGCGTTTACAGGGGAACCAGGCTGAACTCCCGCAAGCGCTTTCTTACCCGCTGGCGACTCGAGTCCGGCGCCGGTCACCATTGCAGAGACCCTCGCCGCGGCCTCGTCTCCGGCTGCAAGAGCGCACTCGGCGTGCAGCTGCTCATGCCCCCCCCCCCCAGCGTCCCTGGGTGACTGTCCAGCTGGGCTGGGGGCTGGACAGGTGAGGCGGGGAGAGCGGTCCGACCCGCTCAGGCTCGCTCCCTGGGTGGGAAGCAGGCGCCTGCGTGAGCCCGCTCCGGAAGTCAGTGGCGCACTGAGAACACGCAGGGAGCCGGGACGGCGGCCCAGTTACCTGAAGGCCGGGCTTGCTGGACACACGGGCGGGAGCCGGAAGGTCACGGATGGATGCGTGACCACACCTCCACCAGGGCCGCGCTGCCAGCGAGGGCTCTGGGCCCGCCGTCGGGACGGGCTGGCAGCCCCTCTGTCACTCTCGGGCAGTCACAGCCCTCAGTCCTCGAGGACACCTCTTCCCTGCAGCCTGTGGGCCAGGCCTGGTGCACCCCGGAACCGAGCCCCGAGCCCCACAAACTGGGCCCGAGTTCGGAGCTAACGTGGCTTCAGGGCCCATCTTGGAGCTGAAGCTAGATTTCTGAGCCGGAACCTTCTTCTGTCTTTTTGCCTCCCAGCCAGACAGAAGCGGCGCAGGCCACCGTGATTCCGCCCCGATGTTTTAGTCCCTTGATGGGAAGAGACATGACACCCCGGGCTTACCTGCAAAACAAAATGCTAGAGAACGAACTGCACGCTCAGCGTCACCGAAGGAAGGGGCTCTCTTCTTCCGGATCCTGGTGTAGACATAGTATGGAAAGGAAAATGCACAGCTAACCAGGACATTCTAGAAGCTTCCAGCCCCACCCCCGCCCCTCCGGGCTGCAGGGCTCCAGGCACTTCCTGCACCCGGTCCCGGGAACGGGTCCCCCTGAAACGAGCGTGTGGGTGCCAGTCTGCAAACCTGCCCACGTTCCCGGTTAGTGTGACAGGTTATCGACTTAGCGGAAGCGAGCAGTAGTCTGTGTCTCGAACATTAAAAGTTGAGGCCATTATACGAAGCCGTAACGACTCACCAGTACCAAGGCCTTGTGCGGCGCGTGGGAAAGGCTGGCAGTTCCTACACCTGACGCCCCATCCCCCACCCGTGCTGCCGGTGCCGAGAATGCGGTGAGGGGCCCGGAGCGCCTTCCAGTCCCTGTGGCCCCTGTGAAGGGCAGGCTAGAAGCGAAGGGCGAAGGGCAGGGAATTGAAACAACCCCGATCGGCCTTACGTCGTGCCTGCCCCCCGAGATCCATCTCGGGAAACGCGCTTTTTTCTCTGTTTCCCACTGTCCCTGAAGGCGGGATGGCGTTCACTTCACCGAGGCCTCGGACCCACTTTCCATGACTTTGTGGCTCTGTTCCTCACGCAGATCCGTGCTGGGGGGGGCCTGGGANTGAAGCTCTGTGAGTTCCGTGAAGAATTAACAGCTCCAGCTTCTACAAATGGGGGCACTTGTTTCTAAAGTAAGTTGTCCAGGTGACATTTTCAAAATTCTCAATGTGGTAAGAACAGAAATTTCTCCTTTGTTGATCTAAGTGTGTCACCTTCTATGTGGCCAAAGGGTTTTTCAACGCAGAGCTAGCGAAGATCAAAGTCGGTGAAAAAAAAAAGAGGAATGGCACTCAGTCTACTCTTTGCCCGTATTTATTTACATATGCGAGTTTTCAGAGGAACTGGCTTAGAAAAATGGAAGGAGGAGGCTGGCACAGGCTTCCCCGAGGGAGGCT
>NW_027528362.1:14247781-14250981 GCF_008692635.1 Crocuta crocuta
GCCCGTCGTGCCCGCCAGCTGCTGGCTCCCTCCACTCGCTGGGCCTCTTTTCCCTCCACCAGCGGCGCCTGGCCACCCGCATGGGGCCCGCACCTCTGGCTTGCGGTCTCTTCACGGGGAAGCTGGTGGTGATTTGTGCGAGTGACATAATCTTATGGAAAAAGGTGTTACAGTGAAACATCACCGTGGCTCCAATGATGAACGATAAAAGTTGACATTAAATTACCCTTTGGGGGCTCCTGGGGGCTCAGTGAGTTAAGTGTTCTACTTCCACTCAGGTCATGATCTGTGGTTCATGGTTCGAGCCCCGCGTCGGGCTCCGTGCTGACAGCTTGCAGCCCGGAGCCTGCCTCGGATTCTGTGTCTCCCTCTCTCTCTGTCCCTCCCCCATTCTCTCTCTCTCTCAAAAATAAACATTTAAAAAAAGAAATAAAAATTTAAAACATTATCCTTTGAACCGGTTTTTCATAACCAACGTATTCATAAAAAATGACTTTAATATTATGGATTTCTGAGCATAATTTAAAAACTCAAGCTTGAAGGATGTTTACCGTCAACCTGCCTTTGCAGAAGTACTTCCTAGTGCCTTAACGGGGCGTTTGTCATGAGGCATCCACAGCACGTCATCGGCCCCCCTTCCCAGAGCCATGGAGACACACGGGGTGCGCGACCTGCACATTCAGCTGTCGCGGGTGCACGCGGTGCTGGGTGGAAAACCGGGCGTAGTGGCTTAACACCAGTACCACCTTCTTGTGTCGAGGGAGAGGGGAGGTTGTTAGGAAACGTTGGAGGCTGGAAGGGGAGGAAGCACTTTTGTCCCTGAAACACCGGTCCCGGAAGTGCCTCTCGCACAACTGTGAGGAGAACAGCCCAGAGCCGACGAGGCAGGAAAGCGACGGGCGCCATGGAAGGTGCCAGACTTCAGTCCTGCCCACGCCCGAGCCTCCGGTGGCCCCGGGCCGGCTGGTGGTGCTGGCGGGGTCCCCGGAGCCGCACGCCGTCATTTCGGTAGACAACTGCTGGCACAGAGTGTAGACGCGTTCCAAAACACTCCCGGGCTCTGCCGCCAGCGCAGGGCTTTCCGCGGAACCCGCGCACCCCGGTCGAGCACCGACACCCCGATGGTTCCGGAGCCCGCGGGCGAGGCGGGCGCGGCTCCACCACAGGACGACTGCGTGAGCGCGGGCCCTCANCTGGCTTTCCTCGCGGCTGGTGTCCACCGGTCAGCCTTCGTCCGTCCGTCCGTCCGTCCGTGGGGGTTTCCGGACTTCCCAGTCACCGCCGTGGGAGAGGCCAGGGGGCGGGGCGGCGGCTCCCNAGCCACTGGACGAAGGCCTGCAGGCCGAAGGGGCTCTTCCCGGGCCCTGGCGGCCCGCACGCCGCCTGCCCTTCCATCGCGGGTGGAGTCGGTGCCCCCAGGGCCCGGTCTGCAGGCGCAGGGGGCCCGGCGGCCGCTGACGAAGGTCCGTGGACCAGACTGCAGGGCCTGTACGTCCCAAACCAGCTGTGAGGTGACAGTTAAGTAATTCCAGGCTGTCCAAACTCTGGGCTAAATCCAGTTGTTTCAGAATTTAGCGATCTTCAAAGGAAAAATGGAAAGCCCTGGAAAGCATTACGGATTATGATAACAGAACATGAGAGACTTTTTAAAACTAAAGACATGTTGCGACCTGACATGTTTATGCTGGGGACTGACCACCCACACAGCCGGGGCCCCACACGGTGCTCTGCCCCCGCGCCTTCCAGCAGGAAATCCACATCCCTCAGTGACCGGGCCTTGTGTTTTCCCAAAGGCAGCATTTTAGTTCCGTCCCGTCACCAGGGTCTGCACCTCCATCCTGGTGGCTGTCACCCCGCTGGCCGTCCGATCCAGCCTGTGCTCAGTGTGTCATTAGTTACACAGATCAACTAAGCGGACAAACCAGAATTAGAAGAGCGGAGTGTCCTGCTCAAGACCTTGATGGAGCGCAAGGGACCGTGGCCGCAGCATCCAGAGTCCAGAGCAGGGACCCTGCACTCAGGCAGTGTCGCAGGGCAGAGGCCGGGCGATGGCGGCTGGTGAAGTGGCCCCGGGCCCTCTGCTCTCCGCTCAGTGCTGGGAGGTGGATGGATGGCGCCCCTGCCTGGCTGTGCTCGTGGAGAGCGGGCACAAGAGCAGCTATGCCGGCTGGGCTCTCTCCAGGGGCCACACGTGTCCCCATACGTTTAGCACTTCTGGGAATCCTGGGAGGTGTGAACTAATGGTGACCTAGAGATGAGAAACAGCTGAGAGCTGGGGTGTGAATCCCCACAGCCCTGCGTGTGCCAAGCCGCCACTATGTGCTCCCTGCCCCGGAGGCCAGAGGCCAGACCTGGAGGTTAGGTCTGGGAGGTCAGACCCGGAGGTCAGGCTCTGGGAGGTCAGGCCCCCAGAGGTCAGGCCCTGACAGCAGCTCACGCCCCAGAGGTCAGGCCCCGCGGGGTATGAGAGCCCTGCAGCTGTAACCGCGGCCCGGGGCCCGCACACAATAAAGGCCGCCTCCTGTCGTCTGCCTGCTTCCTGAGCTCTGCCACATTCTGCTCACCGTCCCCAGTGTGCTCCCCTGGCACCGGGAGGCCAGAGGCACAGGGTCCAGAGCTGTCGATGACACACGCCCAGGCGGGACCTCCATCCCCAGGTGGCCCCCGCCCCCTTGCGAAACAGGGCTCAGGGGTCCAGACCCGCCGTCCGCTCTCCCGGGCGAGGCCGGGGCTTGGAGTAGGGATGCAGCCGGGACATGCTCTCAGCAGCGCTATCCCGGTGGGAGCCTTGGCTTTGAGGAAGGTGGTTGAAATATGGGAGAGGGGACAGAAGGAGAGTAGCCGAATCTGTTAGGTGCCTGCGTGCAGCTGGCCATCACCTAGCAATGGAGGGAGATGCTGGGAGAGCCCGGGCCTGAGGTGGGGGGGGAAGTGGAGAGGAGGGAGGGGAGGCAGAGGCTGGCCTTGCCCTTCCCCATCTTGGCCCAGAGAACCCCTGACAGGAGCTTGGGGCCCCAGGGAGGAGTCTCTGGAGGCTTGGCTCATGAGTGTCCCTAGTGCAGCGCATGCCTGCCAGCCCAGGGCCGCCTCCCTGCAGGTGGCTGGACGGCTGGACAGTGGACAACATCTCCCTGGAGGAGCCGGCCGGCTCCTCTAGGAGCTCTGGAAACATGTGGCTCAGTTACAGTGAAGACTGGTGA
>NW_027528362.1:14251017-14275214 GCF_008692635.1 Crocuta crocuta
CCCCACCCCCGCCGGCTCACTTCCTGCTCAGCAGCAGGAGAGCGGGGAGACCAGCTGACCCGCTCATCGGCCTCCTTGACCTTCACTGCGTCCCCAGGGTGACCCCGGGGCTGCCATCTGAGCAGGCGGCAGATAAGAGTCTAGTCCCCAACTCTTTGCCCTGGGGCCATAGCGCTCAGCGGGCGCTTCCAGAGCAGACCCGTCAGGACTCCCCCGGGGTCCCCTTGGAGTCCCTCCTCTCACTGCTGCCCCCCCAGGCCTGCATCCTGCGGTCCAGGGCGGGAGCCCCTGTGCACTTCAATCAAGTGCTGATTTGGGAAACCCCTACTGTGTCCCCAGCCCTGTGGGGGCCCCTCGGGCAGAGGTCCTCAGCTCTGACAGCTTGCTCCTGCCCAGAGGCCACTGTATAGTCTGGCTAGAGCCAGCCTGGGCTTGTCAGCACCCCACCATGTGATTCTCCTGTGCAGCCGGGGGGTGAGGCACCGTGCCTGGGGTTTAGGCACTCAGGCCCCTCCTGTGAGTGCTCCTGCTGTGTCCCGTGAGTGCTCCTGCCGTGTCCCGTGAATGCTCCTGCCTTATCCTGAGTGCTCCTGCCGTATCCTGTGAGTGCTCCTGCCGTATCCTGAGTGCTCCTGCCGTATCCCGTGAGTGCTCCTGCCTTATCCTGAGTGCTCCTGCCTCATCCTGAGTGCTCCTGCCGTATCCAGCTCTTCGTCACCTCTGATATCAAGTGCCCTGTTACGCTGGGGGGAGACTTTGGGGGAAAGGGGCCCTGAAAGTACAGAGTGTGTGAGCCTGGGGCAAACCCCACACCCCGCCTCCGAGGACTGTGCTCCCCCTCGTCGGCCTCCTTTGTCGCTGAATCAGCACAGCGTGAAAATGCAGTCGGATCAATTAATTGCTACTTGATGTTACGGCTGTGCAGGCAGGTGGCATCTGTCCCATCGGATGCACAGTCGCGGTCACTTCAGGACAAACCTGCCCACAGCCCTCCGCAGCCTGTACTCCCCACACCCCGGGGCTCAGGACCCCAGGGTCCTCTGTTCTGTTCCTTAAGGCTCAGCCTGTTTATCTCTCACGGTGGTAAAAATCAGAGAACTTAGTTTTCTTGAGGAAGAAGTGAGTTGCTGGGGCCTATTCTGTGTACTTTCTCAGAGACGTTTCTATTCCATCAGCGTTGGTGCCGTAAGTCCGATGCGTGACTAACCTGAACTGTGTCGGGAGACAGTTGGCCACAGGGCTCAGCTTTCTGCACAGCTAGCGAGAGGGCACCCGCTGCCCTTTGTCCCCAGCCATCGTCCCCAGACCGTCTGCATGGCTAACAGACTTGAAGGACAGAGAGCGTGGCTCCCGCTGGAGCCTGGGTGGCCGCGCTTCCTGCCTGTTACAAAGGACTCACGTTCCCCCAGCTCGGGGGTCCTCTCCATAAGGCACCCCGCGTGCGCGGCCCCCCCCCCGGGCCCGTGTGTGTCATCCCGTGCGACAGGAGGACAACAGTGTCAGTGGCCCTGCTGCCTGTTGCCACATGAGTAATAAGGCCCTTGTCCCCGACCCAGAAGCCTCCCACCTCCTCCCTGCACCCACACAACTGTGGCCAGCCGACGGGCCGCCTGCAGCAGGGTGGCCGTGCATCCCTCCGTCTGATGGGTATTCGCATAATGGAGGTCACACGGCAGCCAGAACGACTGAGCCACAGCAGTGCGGGGCCACTTAACACTTTGGGGGGTAAACGTAGAAATGCTACGGCAGGTCCGCGATGTCGTTATGAAGTTAGAAACCGCTGTGCTCACACACACGCACACACACGCACACACTCTCTCTCACTAGGGGCACCTGGGGACATGACCATGTGAAGACGGCAGCAGGGGACCGCTGAAGTGGGATTTGGGGCGGCAGCTCCCCAGGACGGGGTGGGGAGGGGTGGCGGGGAGGAGGGCTCACGCGTCAGGCGAGGTTACGCGTGTGCGGTGCTGGCGTTCTGGGCCCTACGGCATTTTCGGAAGTAGCACTGGCCCTAACCTCCCACCGTCCAGCGGCCGCGGACGGAAGAGAAGGATGAGCCAAGGAGCACGGTTAACCCGGCCTGCGCGCCTGAGCGTGGTGCGGTAAATAGAGAGCTGGGCGATAAGTGAATGAGATTCGTTAATGAATGAATGGATAGATGGGTGGACAAATAAGTAATGGGGCAAAGCTTGACCCAAACAATCTGCCTTCCTTAGCGAGGGAACATATGGAAGATGAGACACTGGCTTAAAGGACTGAGAACCAAAGCCACGTGGCAGGGCTTCTTTTACAGAGACGCCTGTGGGGTCACTGGTGGGTGTCGGGTGGGGGACGGGCTGAAGGGGCGACGGGCATTAAGGAGGGCGCTTGTCGGGATGAGCACTGGGTGTTACGCGCAAGTGACAGATACCAAATTCTATCCTGAACCGATTACTACACTACATGGTAACTAAACTGGATTCACGTTTGAAAAAGGAAAGATCATTTCAAGCAAACAGACAGACAGACAGACAAACGCCTGTGGTAGCACCGCTCACAGTGCAGAGGCCAAGACAAGACACGCTTCGAGTCCCTGGCCGGGCACCCCTGAACTTTGCTAGGGCTCCAGGTAGGCCCCACACAGCGTTACTAGAACGCGCAGCAAAGCATGCGCACTGGCGGCTTAGCGCCCCTAAAGTCCCACAGGCCTTGGGGGGGGGGGAACCACACGAGCTGCGGCTCCTTCTTCCTGCCGGGCGCTCCCTGAACGCAGGGGATGCGGGCGCTGCTCCCAGAGCTCAGACTCCGTTGTCAGGCGCCGGGGCTGGTTCTGAGCCCGCAGCAGACCTGCTCGGTGCACCAGCCACACGGTCCGCTGAAGAGCGAGGCGTCAGCCCCCCGCTGTGCTCTGTGCGTGGGCGACAGCAACCCCCATGCTGCCCACGTGGATGACAGCCCCTCCACCCCATTGTGCCGCCCGCTTGGACAGCAGCCCCCCCGCTGTGCTGCCCGCATGGATGACAGCCACCCCCTTTGTGCTGCTGGCGGGGACGACAGCCCCCCCCCACGCCGTGTGCCCACGTGGACGGCAGCTCAAGACCTGGTGGGCCGGTTCTGGCCCCAGCCGAGCAGCCCGCGCTGACGCCCCAGCAAGGAGACGGGACAAGCACTCTCCTCCTCGAGGCCTCGGCTCGTCCCCAGCTCACTTCCTCCCGAGGCCGAATTGCCCTGGGCTGGGAAAGGCCTGCGTGACCCCAGGGCAGGCACCAGGTTGGGCCTTAACAGTACCTGCCAGGAAACAAACTATCAATCAGTGAAAAGTGGAATTCCAAGACCCAGGCCACCCAGGGCCTTGCTGGAGGCTCAGCCATGGATAGGCGCAGTGACCTTGGGCAAGTGTCCCGACCTCCCGCGGACCATCTGCCACGGCCCTCCTCCTGTTCGGACGCTACAATCCTGCAGATGTCTGCTCGACGGCGTTTCCCTGCGCGAACGCAGGTGCGGTTTCTGGGGCCCCTGGAAGGGAGTCAGAAGACAGAGACCCCATCTGTGGTGTGACGCGCGGCTGTCCCTCTGTGTCTGCCCGGCCAGCACAGGCAGGTCACCGGACTTCTCCTGGGCAGTGGCCTCTGGTTAATGACACCATCACTCACCGGCCTGGGAAGATTCATTAGATAATGTCTGTGAAGTACGTGAGGTCATCGAAGGAAATTGCTCTATGAATCCAAGGTATTAAAAATAGAAGTGAAAGGAGAGACATTTAAAGTCAAGGATAAAGATTTCCTGCGCAGCTCAATAAACCGCGGGCTCCAAGAGGAGCCCAGGGCACGTCCGGGGGGAGGGCAGCGTCTGCGTGGGAGGCTGCAGAGCCCGGCGGCGGGGGGCCTGGGACAGATGTCAGCACAGTGGGGACATGCCCGCCGCCCCTAAGGAGGCCCACGCACATACACAACAAAAGGGGCCACGCTCCACGTGGCTCGGCCACTCCGACCAGGAGACATGGCATCCCGGAGGGGGACAGACAGAGCAATGCCAAGTCGGGGGTGGGGTCCTAACCCTTCCCAGACTATGAGCAAGTCACCCTCTCCGTGAGGCTCATCTTATAAAGGACGGGATGAGGGGCACCTAGGTGGCTGTTGGTTAGGTGTCCGACTCTTGATCTCAGCTCAGCTCATGATCTTGCGGTTCTTGAGTTCAAGCCCCGAGCCAGTCTCTGCGCTGAGTGTGGAGCCTGCTTGGGATTCTCTCTCTCCCTCTCTCTGCCTCTCCCCTGCTCATGCTCTGTCTCTCTGTCTCTTGTCTCTGCTCCTCCCCTGCTGGTGTGTGAACACGTGCACTCTCTCTCAAAATAAATACATTAGCACAAAAAAATAAAAATAGAATAAATGAAAGATGGGTTGACCAGATAATTTCTTTGGTTCCTTTCAGTCCTGTGAAGTGTTTGTAACAACAATTTGCTCAAATCCCTGAAGTCTCTGGGGTCCGATTACTCCTGCTTGAGAGGCCGGGGCACACGGTGGCCAAGAGCCTGGACCCTGGAGCAAGGATGCCTTAGTTTGAATCTCAGTTCTGACATTTTTAAATACTTTCCCTCAACATCTTATTATGAAAAATTAAACTCAGGAAATCTGAATGAATTGTTCATGGACACCCATATACCCACCCCCTAGATGCTGTGTGGTCAACACTTTATCCACACCTGTCTGCCTGTCCAATCCTCTGCCTATCAGTCTGGCGTGTTATTTACAGATTTCAGAATAAACTGCAGATGTCAGTGCACGTTTGCTTCTGCTCAGTTCTGCGGCATTTTAGGTGTGAGATCTTGGGTGAGTCGATCTCTCTTTGCCGGTTCCCCACCCGTAACCTGTGGCTGTGCGTGGCCCGAACAGAATAGCCTTGTGGGGAAGTTGATGGACACAAGGCACTTAGGGCCTGAGCGTGCATGGTACGCATCAGCCATCACTACCGGGAAACCGACGCGCGGTGGGACTCACAGCCCTGCTCCAGAGCAAGTCTGTATGACAAGGTTTCCCCAGAAGGACCAGAGTCATCCGGATGGCATCTCAGAGCAACACAAGATTAAGGAGAAAACTTACAGGGGAGGCTGTCATAATGCGCCCAAGTGTCGCCGGGCAGGCTCAGGCCGTCCCGGGACTTGCCGCGCGAAGCCGCGTGCTGACAGCGCCCGCAGCCTCCTGGTCACGTCGTCCGTGATACCATCGTCTTCACCTTTCCTTCCGCAGGAACGGTTTCAACTTAGAGGAAGTTGGGAAAAAAATAACCAGTTGCCCAGATGTGTTTGCATAACGTCTGTTTCATAGACATGATGGAATTCACCGCAAACAACCGCGAGCATCTCTGAAAGGTGAGGCCATCATCCCACACAGGCTACAACCTGTCACACACAGAACTTGAGGTCACCTGACGTCCGGTGTGAATGCCTTCAGTGACAGGACCCTCGGGGTTACGCGTCATATTTTGTTTTTACGTCTTTCTTGCCTCTTTCCGTCTAGACCCATCTCCCCGAGGAGGCGGGCCAGTTTCCTCGGAGGAAACCCCACGTTCCGCATTTGTCTGATTGTTCCCTCCTGGGACCGGTGCTTTGTCTCCGTCTCCTGCACTTCCTGCAAACCAGGAAGAACCAGCTCATTTTGATTTCCAGGATTGGATGTAAGAACGTGTTATTTTTATCTTACGATCTTTGAAGAGTTTCTCCTTCCTCTTCGTGAGGAAATTCGGGTGAGAGCAGAAAATGGCAAACGCAGGTGGAGGGAGACAAGGTCTATAAATTGCTNGCGTGAGCCCTGCACACGGCCGAAACAGACACGTCCTTCATCTAAAAATAGGGAAGCGATCCTGTTTACAGGTAGTAAAAAGTGGGGCGCCTGGGGGCTCCGTCGGTTAAGCGTCCGACTTCGGCTCAGGTCATGATCTCGCGGTTCGTGGGTTCGAGCCCCGCGTCGGGCTCTGTGCTGACAGCTCGGAGCCTGGAGCTGCTTCAGATTCTGTGTCTCCCTCTCTCTCTGACCCTCCCCTGCGCGCGCTCTCTCTCTCCCTCTCTCTCAGAAATAAATAAAATATTAAAGAATTTTTAAAAAGTAGTGAAAAGTGACTCTCCGTAGGCCTGCAGTCTAACCACGTGGGTATGAAGTGTGAACACGGGCTTGTACCGGCAGGTCGNACGGGATCCCCGCCGCCTGGGTCCTCGCCCACGGGGTCCCCGCCCACGGGATCCCCGCCGCCTGGGTCCTCGCCCACAGGATCCCTGCCGCCTGGGTCCTCGCCCACGGGGTCCCCGCTTCCTGGGTCCTCGCCCACGGGGTCCCCGCCCACGGGGTCCTCGCCCAGGGGGTCCTCGCCCCCGGGGTCCCCGCCCCCGGGATCCCCGCCCCCTGGGTCCTCGCCCACGGGGTCCCCGCCCAGGGGGTCCTCGCCCACGGCCCTAGGACCCGGGCCAGACGCCACCCAGCTTCCGGGCCCAGCCAGCGGGCGGGTGGCGCCCAGAAGCCGGGAATGGTGGGAGAGCCGCACCCTCCGAGGCAGAAGTAAATCAAACGACGTTTCTGCTCTGGGCTCCTGCCACACTGTCACCGTCCCCTACACCACAGGCTCCAGGGCCACGCCAAGCTGCGTCCACGGCCCTGACCACGCATCCCATCTCTGATCTCTGGTGTCAAACTGGAAGCTGTCGTGGCCGCGTGGGGTGGGGTCCGTCCCCCAAAAGTCATGTCGCCCCGAGCCCGTGAACGTGACTTGACTCGGACATAGGCTCGTTGCAGACACAACCAAGTTCCCACGAGCGCACCCGGCTGGGGTGGGTCCTCCTCCGCGGTGACCGGCGTCCTCAGGGGGAGGGAGGTCTGCCACAGACGCGCGGAAGGCGAAGCCACGTGAGGGCAGAGGCACAGGTCGCGGGGCCGCGGCCGCAGGCGCCGCGAGGGGCGGGGCAGGGCCCTCCTGGAGGCTGTGGCCCTGCGCACCCCTGGCCGCTGGCCTCCTGGCCTCCTGGCCTCCGGACGGAGGGAGGGCGCCTTCCCAGGCGTTGCAGCCGCGGCAGCTAATCCGGGCGGCGCTGAAAGAACGACCGGCCCCCAGTGAAGTGCGGGACAGGTGCGCAGGGAGGGCGACGGGAGGCGGGCGCCCTGGGGCTGCGTGCACGTCGCACGCCCCTCCCCTGCAGCCAGTGAGGATAGATGGTGGCTCTTCTGAGCAACTGTGTGAGAGAACCCATCAAAATGTGGAAGTGTAGGGGCGCCTGGGGGGCTCAGTGGTTAAGCGTCTGACTTCGGCTCAGGTCATGATCTCGCGGTTCGTGGGTTCGAGCCCCGCGTCGGGCTCTGTGCTGACAGCTCAGAGCCTGGAGCTGCTTCAGATTCTGTGTCTCCCTCTCTCTCTGACCCTCCCCTGCTTATGCTGTCTCTATCTCTCTCTCAAAATTAAATAAAACATTTTTTTAAAATGTGGAAGTGTAACTTTATTTAGTAGAATTCCCACACGCGAGTGATCGGCTCTGGCGTCCTCCCCTCCCCCGCTCCGCCCGCAGAGGCTTGGCCTGGGGGGGGGGGCAATCCATCCAATGCAGAAAATTATTCAATAGCTTTTACAAAGATGAAAGTTAAAGGTGTAGGACTTTTTGTGTTTTGTCTTTTAGGCCAAGGCCGGCGGAGCCCCAGCAGGCGCCCCGCGGGGACCGGCCTGGGCCTGCTCTGAGCCCCTCACGGGGTGCTGGCCTGGCTCTGAGATTAACTCCTCGGTTCTTCAACCTTCGGTATGGACCTCACACCTTGCTCTCCCGCAAACTGTTAACTTGAGAAGAATTTGCAAATGAAAAGGCGGAAAAGAGAAGAGCTGTGAGTGGTGTCTCTTAACCTTCCTTTGAAGGACAGTCCTTCCCAGGGTCACAACCGGCCCCAGATCTGCCTGGATCGTCCTTCTGCGGTGCGAGCGAGCGTCCGGCCGGCGGTGGCCTGTGGTTCCTGCACGGCCGTTTCCTGACGACCTGCGGCTTGGGGCTGAATTAAATATTGAAGCAAAGCTCCAGAATTACCTACGAGGAAACCACCGGCAACAGTGCATCGATTATGTTAGGCTGTTTAATAATTGATCTGCTCCCCTCGGGTCCGCATGTCGTCTGTTCGTGGGTCACCCCGCCGACGCCTGGGGAAGGGGCTTCAGCTGCGGGCCCTCACCTGCCGCGCGGGAGGACGACGCTGTCCCTCTGCGTCTCCGTCTCCTGATAACCGGGCAAGAGCCCCTAGGCACACCTCTTCGTGGGGCAGAAAGGGACTAAATTTGTGCTCCCCTCGGCGGGCCGGCCATCCCAGGATCGGGGGGCGGCCGTCCAGCCCTTCCGGGCACCGCGGGGCGCCCCGAGGCCCTAGGACCCTGGCGAGCTCGGGGCTGACCGGAGTCTCGCTTCCACCGCCCTGGGCTTGACGGTCACTGAGGGCCGCGAGCTCAGCGCCCCCCGGCGTGGCCCCCACGGGGGCTCAAACCGGAAATGCTGGCTCGTTCCTGCCTCTTCAGAGACGTCCACGCGGAGCACCGCCGGAGGCTGAACCCGAAGCCGGCAGAGCAGCTCGGGCCCTGAGCTCCTGCCTGGGGCCGGTTCCCACGAGGCCGCGGCAAGTCGCCCGCTGAGCGGCCCCAGCAGCAGGCGGAACTCGGGGTCACCTGTTGCGTGTGTGGTTTCGTGTCCATGCCGTTGGCGAGGGGACGCCGGGCTTCCTCATTCCATCGGGACGGGCAGGGCCGCTGTCCTTGCTGCTTCCCTGCTGGGCCCCAGAGCAGAGCAGCAGGCGGGGCGCCTCCCGCACNATGCCGGGCCGCCGGGGCGCGCGGGCGGGATACGGGGCACAGTGCGCCGCAGGCCACGGAGGGAGGAAAGCCCCGTTTCACGCTTCATCCCCGCGTGTGTCCATCCGTCTGTCTTCCCGTCGTCGCGCATGAGCCCCTCTCAGGCAGCGGCCAAGAGGTGAGCGCTGGGTCAGCCCCGGGCCGGGGACACGCGCGCCGTCGAGGCGCCTGGGGCCCCCATCCTCCAAGACCCCCGCTGTGCCCTCGGGTCTCGCGTCCGCTGGCGCCCCCCTGGGAAGCCCCGCGGACACTTCAGTTCTGTGTGGCAGCTCCTC
Source organism: Crocuta crocuta (assembly GCF_008692635.1). NCBI lineage: Eukaryota > Metazoa > Chordata > Mammalia > Carnivora > Hyaenidae > Crocuta > Crocuta crocuta. The sequence continues at coordinate 14,260,131 of NW_027528362.1, forward strand.
GTCTGTAACGGAGGCAACACGAGACACGGGCCACGTGCGGGGGCAGAGCAGTGACTGCCTGGCCACGCGGCCGCCGTCCCGGGAGAGGACCACGCGGCCCAGCGGGTGGGCTGTGCGGCCCCGCCCGAGGGGAGGTCGTCACCGCCGGGGACCGGCAGCGCCTGGGGGACCCGCCCCCACGGGAGGATGAGCCACGTGGGTGGGGCTGTCCCCAGCAGGCGGGGCCCCCCGCTTCCCAACCCCTCCCCACAAACAGACCACGTCTCAGGCTCCTTAAGGAGAAACATTCTCATGAAGCAGGAACCTGACACAATTTCTCCTGCTGGCGAGTGGTCTGGCTCGCCCCGCACCCCCGCCTCAAGGGCACAGCTCTCCCCCTTCGCTTGTGAAACCTTGACCCCTGCGCCCATCTTCTGTGCCCTGTTCAGCCAAACGCAGCCCCACTGACTCCCTGTGACCGGCCGCTGTGCCTCACGACAGTCCATGAGTGGCTTCCGTCCTCGGGCCCAGCCCACGGCCAGATCGTGGGGGACATTGAGGGGCAGCTGCTGACTTGCTGGCTGGGCTTCCGACTCCTGGTTGTGGCTCAGGTCATGATGTCATGGTTTGTGGGACTGAGCCCCACGTCAGGCTCTGTGCTGACAGCCTGGAGCCTGCGTGCGGTTCTCTCTCCCTCTCTGCCCCTCCCGCACTGGTGCGTTTTCTCTCTCTCTCTCTCTCAAAATAAATAAATAAACACTAAAAAATATTATGGAGAATATGTCAAGTAACGAAGGCAAGCAAACAAAAATGCCCAAGGTAGAATGCTTACTGCCCAGGAAAGAGTTTCCCCATCAGGTCCTCTGGTCAAACTCTCCAGGCTGCCGAGGCTCTTCCCAGTCTTGCCTTAGTTTCCCCACTTATAAGAGGAAGAGCAGGACTGATAACCTCCAGTTCGAGCTGGGTCTGGAGCAGCCAGAGTCCCACATGGGGAAGCACCTGCTCCGTGGGGCCGCCTGAGGATTCGTGTTAGGATCAGCCATGCTCCCGTCGTTGGCTGGAGAAGCCTGGAAAGATGTGGCTGTTCCCGTAAGGCAGTGGGGCACTGCCCCCCCACCCCTACTTGAGAGCAGAGCCTCATTTTCGAGCTAAGATTTAACTCTTTACTCACATGGGCGATCCTCTAAGGCTCACAGTCCCTGCTCCGAGTGAACGCCTTTCTCCCTTTTCCTTCTACCTGGGTCATGTGCTGGACAGCGGAGCTCCCCGCATTTTGTGGTTGTTTTCTTGTTTGTTTGGGGCTGAGGTTTGCGAGAAACGGCTGGTTTAGAGCTTAGCAGTGGGGAACAGACCTGCTCTGGGCAGCATCAGAGCCCCACACCTGGCAAATAAATGGGAAGCTGTTTCTCTTAAGAGCTTTGAAATTCAAAGGGCACTTCGAGGTAGAACTCAAAGAAGAAACAAGAACTGCTCGTACTACCTTTGTTCAACACGTTAAGCACCGCAGAGTGGCCACTCGGGTCTTATGAGGAAGGAACGAGTCGCCCTTGGAGGGGGAGTGGAGTGTTCGTTTCCCCATTTTGTGCAGGAGAAGTGGAAGGCCAGCAAGGTGAGGTGATGTGCATGGGGGACCCCATGAGCCCAGGGCTGGAGTCCAGATTGGATCGCAAGCTCCCCGCGCTCTGTCCACTGAGGCCCCGAGATGTCGGCGTCATGAAACATGACTCTCTGGGACCCAGGTAACCCACCACACGGCGCTCTTGCCAATCCGCATCTGAATGCTCGTCAGGCAGAGAAGAGCTTGCGGCAGGGACTGGCATCTTGCCATTCGAAACTTGAAATGACCTCCAACGTCACGACCTCGGCCCTTGGAGTTCGCTATCAGCAGCTTCTTCCTCTGTAAACCCCTGTTCCTGATGAAATGCAGACCTTATCAGGTACATAAGGAGGCACGGCTGTCACCATAGGAGGATCAGAAGAGCAGAAATGAACACAAAAACTGTTGCAAAATACCCTCCTTGACAGTCATGTCTTATTCATAAACGTACCTCATCAGCACTTAGACCACAAATTTTGTACTATAAGTGGAATTTCTAAAAGAGTCTAACTTACATTTTCTTACTTCAACCAGCTCTTTATGAATAATGCATCACTTACCATTCAGGAAGCTTATCAAGTCTGACTTAGAAAATGAGAGAGTAAATTTAGCCAAATAAAAGGAAAGGAAAAACCCTAAATCAGTCCAGTGCTCGAGATCGCCAATAACAGGAAAATATTGCAAGCACGTAAAAACTGACCCAGAGAAAGTCCTCTCCCGTCTGGTACACGTAGAAGGACACGGCATCATTTATGGAGAACTTCACTCGGCAACATTGGTTTGCTGTGTACGAAACGTTCCCTTATCCTTGCTCCTGGCTGACACCAGGTGCGCCAGGCCCCATACGCTCTCTTGAGCTGTGGGTACAAATCCGTGGGAGACGGCAGGGGGCTTTTAAAGTCTGGCAGAGATCTTACGTGGGAAACACAGATGCCCAGTTCCACCTTGTCTGCCAGGAGACGGGCTCTGGACGAGAACGCGGCCCCCGCGTGTGTCGAGCCCCTGGCAGGCCCAGCCGCTCTCACGAGAACCTCAGCCCCTGGTCACTCGGGAAGGAGGGGGGTGGGCTAGCGGGAGATGGGGGCAGGAATGAACAGAGAGAAAGGAGGCACCGGGCGGCGTGTGTCCATTGGGAGCCACCTGTCCTCCCTGCCAGGAGAGAGGAGACACATCTGACTCACAAACCGGTGACTCTCCACGGTGGACGCAGAGAATGGGGCCCAGGATGCACCCCCGTGGCTGGAGGGGAAGAGAGAAAAAGAGAAAACCACAAGGAACAATGGAAGCAGGGAGGGTAGGGAAGTTTCCAACCAAAATGATTGAATTCGTTTTCATTCTCTTACGTTGAACCTTACGTTTAAGCACACTCGACTCCATTTTCACAGGTAAAATGGGTCAAATGGAGGCAATTTCACATCGTCCAGGCTAACATGTGGTTTGTGGGCTCAGCTCCGGCTCCAGCTCACATCTGTTACAGCCCTTGGCTCAGGGGTCCGCCCACTTTAATGTCTTAACTTACTACTTGCTTCATGGGAGATGTTGGTTGTTAATGTCATCTTTGCAAGAAAGTCAATGGCATACCTGTGGGGGGAGGCACCCAAGAGGAAAGTCTGTCACCCCCACGCCAAGCAGTGAGCGACAGGCTGTTGGGGTGAGAGTTTCGTCCAGAGACAAGCCCAGGGCGTGGCCGCACTGTATTCATTCAGCGAATATGTTTTGAAATGAAATGTGCCAGGCACTGCCAAGTTTGGGGATAGTGAACAAGACAGATATCTCTGCCCCCTGACTTTTCATGACCTAAAATTTAAAAATAGGCAGTGGTTTCTTGAATATGACACCAAAAATGTAAACAACCAATGAAAACGCAAATTAGACTTCACTGAAACTGAAAAGTTTGTATTGCAAAGGACGCCATCAGGAAAGCAGAAAGACAGGGGCGCCTGGGCGGCTAGGTCCCCAGGTGTTCGGCTTCGGCTCAGGTCATGGATCTCATGGTTTGTGAGTTCGAGCCCCACATCAGTCTCTGTGCTGACAGCTTGGAGCCTGGAGCCTGCTTTGGATTCTGTGTCTCCCTCTCTCTGCCTCTTCCCACTCACACTCTGTCTCTCGCTCAAAAATAAACATTAACAAAAAAATTTTTTTGAAAGAAAGCATAAAGACAGCCTACAGAATGGGGGGCATATTTGCAATTCATATACCCGGTGAGAACATCGCATCTGGAATGTATAAAGAGCCTCACAACTCGGCAGTACAAAGGCAGCCCATTTTTTAAAAGAAAATGGATTTAAAGAGACATTTCTTCAAAGGAGTCACACAAATGGCCAAGAAGCACATGAAAAGATGCCCAACATTATTAGTCATCAGGGAAATTGAGATCAAAGCCATAAGGGCACATCACTTCACACCCACTAAGGAGGATGTACTAGAACAGATAGATAATGATGCATGTTGGTGCGGACGTGGGGAACCCTGTGGGCTACTGGCGGGAATGTGCGTGCAGTGGTAGAGCCGCTGGAAAAACAGCCCGGCGGCTCCTCAAAGTGTTCGACATTGAGTTACCACGTGACCCAGCAATTCTCCTGAGTGTCTACCCAAGGGGAATGAAAACATATGTCTGCATGAAAACATATGTCCGCACAAAAACTTGTACGTGAACGTTTGTAAAAGCATTATTCATAGTAGCCAAAACATGGAGCCAACCCAAGCATCCATCCACTGATGAATATGTGCCCATAAAATGTGGTTCATTCTTACAATGGACTGTTATTCAGCCTTAAGAAGGAAGTAGTGATACAAAGGAGATGAGTCATGAAAACTTTGTGCTACATGAAAGAAGCCGGTCCCACATATCATAAGAGTCCACTTACGTGAAATGGTCATAGTTGGCAGATCCATAGAGACAGGAAGTAGATTCACGGTTGCCTAGGCTGGGGTGGGGGAGAACTGCTTGTGGGTAGAGGGCTTCATTTGGGGGTGACAAAAATGTTCTAAACTTTGTGATGGTGGTTGTACACTCTGTGAATATATTAAAACCATTGAATTATGTACTGTAAGTGGGTGAATCTTATAGCGTGTAAATTACAATTCAACAAAAATGGTGCCTATAAAAGATACAGAATCCAAAAGTTTGTATTTGGAGAAGGAAAAAAAAAAACCCACCCATCATTTCATAATGTAAAGTGCAGAAAATAAAGTTCAATAAAATTATCTTGCTTCTAGCTTACGTTAAATCATTTGAAAAGGATTCTGCGCTGTTCATCAAAGCCACACCCGGCTTCTAAATGCCGGGAGATGCGGTACAGGCAGGTTTGCTGTGCACGCGGCTTGTGCGACGGGGACACACCACTTGGAAGAGAGGATGGAAGTGTCACAAGGCCACTTTTGATCTTTGACTCTAGGTTGCTTCGTTAAACTTCATTACGGCTTAAACCATATTTTAAGGGCTGGAGTTAACCTTATTGTTTTAGTAGCACGTAATAATTATTGACCCCCCCAAAAGTGTTTCATGATTTTCAGAGCTGCCTGGAGGAGGCTGGACTAGAACGTCCCCCTGGGCCCTGCTTTGAGGCGCAGAGCAAGGGCACGGTGGTTTGTGGGGAATACAGTCCGCTTCGGTCTCAGCCCCAGGATTCTCGGTCCAGGAGATTTGGGTCATGAGAAACTGCAGTTGCGCCTGCTCCTTCTTTTACACGGGCTGCTTACAGGGCTAAGCGAGCATTTCGGCACAACTCGCCCGGGAAAGAGCCGGTCAGTGAGTGCTGGTGACGACCGTGGCCTGGCTGTGCCTCGGACGGGCGCCCGCTGGGCGTGGGGAGGGGGAGGAGGAGGAGGAAGGAAGGGCTGCCCGGCTGTCTTCCCGGCCTGACGTCCCACAGGCCACGCAGCCTGGGGGGAGGGGCGTTGTCTTCCAGGGCTCCCTTGAGCAACAGCACGAGGACCTGGGTGTGTTCATCGGATCATTCTGGAAGGATTCTATATCCGGTTCCTTCTCTGACGTACCTACCTCGTCGGCAGCACAGGCTCCCATAGGAACTGTTGGCGCACTTCCGGCAGGAAACCTGCACAGAGTGGCGCAGGGGTCAGTGAGGTCAGCACTTGGGCGTGGCACAGATCGCCGGGACGGGGAGAGCCCACGACAGCGCCTGACACACGAGGCCGTTCCCTACCTGACGCAGGCGCCACGACAGATACATGAAGGAGGGTTTGGGTCATTCAGCACATGGTCTGGGGACAGTGGCTGGTGGCCGTGGGGGAAGGGGCACCACAGCCTCGTTGCTCCACAATCTAAGTGAACACAAGATGAAGTGAGATTTTAAAACAAAGCCACAAAGGGGCTCAGTCAGTCAATCATCTGACTTGATTTCAGCTCAGGTCATGATCCCAGGGTCATAGGTTCAAGCCCCATGTCGGGCTCTGCACTGAGCGTGGAGTCTGCTTGGGATTCTTTCTCTCTCCCCCCTCTGCCTCTCCCCCCCATAAAAATAAAATTAAATAAAGAATAAATTAAATAAATAAAATAGAGCCACAAAACACCAGAAGACACAAAAGGAAAAAGATAAACTCAATCACAGAAACTTAACATTTCTAAGCATTAAGGAAATAATAACGCATGAAGGGAAAAGACAAATGTCAACCCGTCCAGTATTTGCAAGACACAGGATGAGAAGCTAGTACTGATGCAGGACATCTTACAGGCGAAAAGGCACAATTAGCAAAACCGTCTGAAAGAGTATGTCCGAAATAAATGAATAAAATAGCCAATTGACCAACTTCACTGTGAATTAGAGAAAGATCGACCCAAATAACGATTACATAGTATCGCACACCTGTCCCAGCCCTCCAGCCTCCGAGGGGGGACGCTTGGGGACCAGGGGCGTAGGCACAGCACAGCTTTGCTCTGGACTTTGTGTAACGGAAGCAAACGCCCACAGGGACAGCACTTGGGGAGGATTTCGCACAAACAAATGCGGTTCGGCCAGAGACTAAGTTCTGCGCAGCCTTTAGAGACAATGATGTAGAGCGACAATTGCGTTAAGATGTCCCAGTGAGGGAAGCAGCAAGTCAGAGAGAGAGTATGTGGAGGCAAAGGAGCACACACACACACACACACACACGCACGCACACGTACACGCGTGCACACGCGCGCACACGTGCACACGCACGCATGCGCATCGGGGAGGGGAGGGGGATTAGGCGCTGGGGACAGTCGAGCGGTGGAGGGAGAAGCTGTCGGGGCTCACTTTCTACCCTTCCATAGTATTTTCACGTTTGGGTGGTAATGGAAGCCCAGAGAGAGCAGGGGCCTCACAGACACCCTCACGTGGGCATGAGGGGGGGTTCTGGTCAGGTCACGTCCTGCAAAGCAGAGATCAACGCTCACCTCTCTGAGGGTCTCCCGTTCCGGAACAGTCCCCACGATCTGTAGCTTTTTGTGTCCTGACCTTCGTTCCCACCACTCATCCCATAGCCACCACCGTCGGCTCCTCCAGGCGCTCGAGGACGGTCCCCTGTGCCCGGCTCTCTCGCAGACGTGGCTTCACCACCCGCGGAGGAGGGCGCCCCGCCCAGGGGAGGCCTGCGTCCCCTCCCGTCCCCTCCAGTGGCCGGGCTGGGGGCCGTCCGGGCGCCCCCGCGAGGTGAGGGGACGGACACGCCGTCTCCTGACAGCCCTTCTGGCCGGACGGCAGGGGAGCCCGAGGGCCGCTCAGCTCCAACTGCTGGCCGCGGGGCTCCCCACACAGGCTTCCCGGCGGAGCCCCACCCCCGGGTGTCTGTGCCGGTCCGGGTTGAGCGGAAGGGGTGCCGATGAGCCCACATGGGCAGAGCCTGCCGCGAGGGGCGCCTGCACGGGGCAGGCACTGGGAACGTGCGCGGAGCGGACCTCACGGCTTCCCGGCGACGGTGCAGCGGCCACGGATCCCACCGCTGGTGCTCCGGGGGGCGTGAAGACTGGGCTGCAGCAGAGGAGCCTCTCCGAAGGACGAGGGACCCTCAGGACCCCTCCCCTGCACCCCTGACCCTGCGGCCGCGCCCCTCCTGGGCGGCGATGGCAGACAAAGTAGCGGGTGCACGGAGGGCGCGGGGAACAGCCCTGCAGTGACGGTGACATTCCACCCGAGAGCTCGTCCTTCCCTCTGCTCCCCCCCTTCATGCCGGGCCTCCAGGCTCGGGGCCCAGCTCGAGCCTCTGCACGCTCTCTGCCGGTGCCCTTCCCCTCCCCCCAGCAGGACAGGGCACTTCTGGTGCCGCCCACCCTCTTCCCCTCCCACGACTTCCGGGGTCTCAGGGAAAGGCACCTGTTGTCAAACAGGAGGCAGCAAAGAGCCCCGAACGGCCTGGAAATGAGCTGCCTCTGCTGAGGCCGAGGGCTGGACCCGAGTGGCCTGCCACGTGGTCTGTCTGCCGCGGGCCGGGGCCGGGGTTGCGCACCCGACAAGCCAGCTGAAAAGCGCCCACTATACACGACTCTTACTTTCAAGTGTTCCAGGAGGAAAAGATTGTTTTCATTCATACGAGGAAGAAAACAGTCAAAGAAAATTGGGCGTTTTGAGAGTCGTGACCGAACACGACTGCACAGCTTCCCGCCGTGTGCTCCCGTGAGAAACCCAAGAGCCTGGGTGTCCGTTTGTTAAGACAGGAGGCTCTGGGAGCAGAGTGGGAAGCGTCCGATTCCACGTTGGCCGTTTTCAGAGCAGCATGTGGTCACTGGGAGCTCAGCCTTGGCGTGATCGCAGGTGTCACCGGCCAGAATGGGCCACAGAGATTTACCGCCGCTCTCCGTGCGCAAAACGCTGTCCTTTTCTCAGGCGCCTTCGCTGCGCCCCTCGCACACGCCCGCGGATACCTTCTACCCCACTTCCTCAGACCCTCGTCGCGAGACCCCACCAAACACGTCGATATTCTCACGGCGGCGCGGGAAAGCTCCAGACTGCGGGTAGTGTTATCGAAGCGAGTCTGCAGAGGACGCGAAACCGCNCGGGGAGCATCCATGTCAACCCCAGAGGAAAGGTAATGGGTTTATTTTAAACATTTCCCCGAAATCAAACAGGTATCCCACACCTGTTCTAGTGAATTATTCTCGGAAGAGCCACGAATCAGGGTCTGGGGCGATGGCTCCGTTGTTTCGGCACCAAGTGCTGTGTTGGCCACACTGTCTGCACACTGTGTCTGTGACAACACAACCTCCGNGCTGTTAGGAAAAACCGGGGCTTCATTGCAGCTGGGAGAACTGCCGTCCCCACAGATCGGGGGGCGGGAACCGTCCCCCGTCAGCACCTCGGGCAGGGCGCGAACGCGTGTGCAGCCCCCGGGGCCTTCTGGGCTCCGGGGAACAGGAAGTGGTGCTGATTTTGGAGGCGTTTATCGAGGATCCCCGCGTGCCCTGCGCCTTTCCCTCTAACCCGCGGTCCGTCCGGCCGCAGCAGAGCCCCCCCCCCCCCCCCCNGGACCGGCCGATCCCTCTCCACCCAGCTCGCTGTCCAGGCCCCTGCCGGCCCCACACCCCGCACGCCACACCCCCAAGTCCCCATCCCGGCGCCCAGGCCCAGGCATCTGCCCAGGTGGTGAGTGACAGAGGCCAGAGCTGTGACCTTGACCAGGAGACACAGTGGGTGCAGGCGGAGGCAGGGGACGGGCCTGGGGTGTGGGGGGGAGTCTGCCACGGGGCACCGAGAAGCACGGCTCAGCCCACGTCCCCCCTCCCCACANAGTGCAGCAGCGGGGCTCGGACACCCACCAGCCTCACTGTGGCCCTGCCGGCCGCGTGCCCCGGGCTCCCAGGCCGTGCGCGAAGGGCCCGCCTCCCGCGGCACATAACTGAGGGCTCTGGCAAGCAGCTTCAGAAGCTACGTGTGCAAACGCCGTGTGCTTAGGGTTTTAGTTTTTCCTCTGAAACTTTGGTTTGAAAGAATCAAGTTGAAAGGGATGAGCTTTCAGGCTTTCTTCTCCTTCTCCGTCAGGTGGCCCGAGGGAAGCGCTCCGAGTTGGTGCCAAAGCCCACATTTGATCCCTGTGGCCCTACTGGGAAGCAAGAGGGGAGGGGGAGAGAGGGGAGGGAGGGCAGAAAGCTCGGGCACAGAGCCTCACGGTACATGCTGTGTTCACACGGATACGACCCCGGCCCGGGACGGAAATGTGGGCCGTTGGGGGGCGCCTGGGGGGTCAGTCGGTTGAGGGTCCGACTTCAGCTCATGTCACGATCTCACAGTTCGTGGGTTCGAGCCCCACATCGGGCTCTGTGCTGACGGCTCGGAGCCTGGAGCTGCTTCAGATTCTGTGTCTCCCTCTCTCTCTCTCTGACCCTCCCCNCCAAGCTGCGGTGGTGGCTCCACATTTCAGGCAGTATTGTGTCCAACGCCATCACCGCCTCACATGTGATGTGACCCACATATTCGACTGTTAGTCCCCAAATTGCTATTCAAAAAATATACAAGAGAAAACAAGAGTCATTTAAGGTAAAGGACTACAGGGGCGCATGGTGGCTCAGTCGGTTGAGCGTCTGACTTTGTCTCAGGTCCTGATCTCACAGTTTGTGGGTTCGAGCCCCGCATCGGCACGGAGCCTCTGTGCGCCCCGTCTCCACCCCTCGTGCTCGCACTATCTTTCTCAAGAATAAAACTAAAAACCAAAAGAATACATATTTAAATATGTAAATTCTCAGACATGATTACAGCAGGAAACATAATAAGCCAGTCAGATGCTCACACTTGGATGTATTAGTCTCAATCTTTAAAAGTAAGTTCAAGGGCTCCTGGGTGGCGCAGTCAGTTAAGGTCCGACTTCAGCTCAGGCCATGATCTCATGGTTCGTGGGTTCGAGCCCCGCGTCGGGCTTTGCTGACAGATCAGAGCCTGGAGCTGCTTCAGATTCTGTGTCTCCCTCTCTCTCTGACCTTCCCCTTCTCACGCTTTGTCTCTCTCTCTCTCTCTCTCTCTCTCTCAAAAATAAATAAAGATTAAAAAATTTTTTAAAAAAGCTAAGTTCAGAGGCAACACTGTACAGTTTGGCAACAAACTGCAGTGATGATTGTCACCAGTGTCCATAATTCTGGGTAGTGTTCCAGACACCACCTTGACCGTAATTTTGCTGGAGGCTTCTATAGGGCCTCCGAGGCGGGCGTGCTCTGGGACAGAAAATCAGGGCACAGCTCCGTGGGGTCCCTGAGCACACGCCTACCTCGGAAACCACCGTGAGCCACGGGCTGAGCCTCAACACCACTGACATTTGGGACCAGACATTGTGTTGTTGTGGGGCTGTGTGGTGCATTTTAGGGCATTTTGGGGCACCCCCTCCATGCCAGGAGCACCCCTTCCCCAGTCATGAGGGTCAGACATGTCTCCAGGTATGGCTGAGTGACTCTGGGCAGAGACACAGCCCCAGGTGACAGCCACTGACATGGGCTTCATTAACGTCCCCTTGAGGTCTCTGCTTAATGCATTTAGTGATTTTCTAAAACAGGATATGCCAACGGGCGCCTCACTTACCTTCCGAGAGCAGAGCCTGATATTGTTGTATTGAGAGCGGGGAAGTTTTCTCACCATTTCAAGAAATTTGATCCAGGAAAACTGCTTATGTTTCTTCCTTTATTCCAGTTAAGATCAGCCATCATTTTGTGTATGAGTTTAGCTAATATTACGTTAGCTATTAGCTATTTTTTATGATTTCCTCCCCCAACCTGGGAACACCTTTGCAAAATAGTAACGCCATATGAACGCCTTTTTGAAGTTAGGGTTAGAGGACACTCAAGATCAGGTTGGATCGATATCATCCTAATGAAGATTCAAATGTGATTTTTGGTTCCTTAAGAAACTCTTACAACAATTTATCACAGCTGGTCAGGTAGTCAATATAAACAAAACTCACTGAAGAAATATAACCATATTATGTAATACAACTTTAATTGATTTACTTCTATTATTAAAAACTAATGGATAATTTGTCTGAGTTACATATTTATAGTTCCAATTTAAAAATTTGATCTCTACTTTTTGTACTCTGAGGCTAAGCCACTGGATGTACTTAATGTTGTCTCAGATAATTCCAGAATGATACCACAGGTCAGCGAGTAAAATACATTCCTAGGCTTGCATTTTTCTTTTCTATTTTTTTTTTTTTAGCATTTATTTATTTTTGAGAGACAGAAAGAGGTAGAGCGTGAGCCGGGGAGGGGCAGAGAGAGACGGAGACACAGAATCCGAGGCAGGTTCCAGGCGCTGAGCTGTCAGCACAGAGCCCGACGCGGGGCTTGAACCCACGAACTCTGAGATCGTGCTCTGAATCGAAGTCGGACTTTTAGCCAACTGAGGCACCCAGGCGCCTCTAGGCTTGCATTTTTCTAATTTTATTACTGCTTTACAATTTTAAACTTAATTTGTATCTATACATCTTTCTAGTTTACTCAAAAGTACCTTACACTAACTCAATTCATAAATTAAGTAGAGAATTTAACCATGTAAAGTTGAAGTGCATTAAAGGAGAGGCTGGTAAAGGTACATGTATGAAGTCCCTTCTGCATGCATGTGTGTTTCTCACAGCCACCTTATCTTCATGTAGGACCTCATTCTGCAGGAAGGAAGCTGTGGCTCGACGCACTGTCCCCCAAACCCACTGACAACATCTACAACAAAGCTACGTGATGAGGTCTTTCCCGCCCGTAAAACGTGAGCAGGTGAGAATCACCAACAACTGGAAACCTCAAGAGGCATCACTATCTGCGTTTCAAACACCGAGGGAAGGACGTGGGACGCCGATGGCCTTGAACATAGGCCCGCAGTGGCCGTGGTGCTGACCTAGAGGCCCAGCAAGGCAGACGGCAGAAGCCCCAAGTGCGACGGCCGCTGGGAGGTGATGTGGCTAAATCTGGACGGCAGGTCTGAGCCACCAAGCCCTCCCCACCCCCAGCCACGCTCTGCGCTGAGGCAGGCGTGGACGGAACAGGACAGCGACACGGAGGGAAGGGAAGGACGTCCAGTGGGAGAAGGGGGAGGGGCCAGAGGCCGCGTGTAGTGACCGGGAGTTCCGTGAGCACAGCAGAGTCGGCAGCGGACGGACCTTCCTGCCGACAAATTAGATAACTTAGATGAACGGGTCCCTAGAAAAACAGAGACTACTGAAAATGACTCAAGAAGTAACAGAAAATCTGAATACACTTAGGGCCGTTAAAGAGATTTAATTAGTCACTAGAATCTTTTCTGCCAAGGAAAGCTCAGGCTCAAATGGCTTCACTGGAGAGTTCAACCAAACATCTAAAGAAGAATCAATACCAGTCCCTCACAAACTCTTCCTAAAGAGGGAGAGTGAGAGACACTTCCTGACTCCTTCCTAAAGCCAATATTACTCTGACACCAAAACCAGCTACAACTGTGATCTCTCTCTCTCTCTCACACACACACACACACACACACACACACACACACACACCGTATCTACTGTAAAAGAAGCAGCAGGGGCACCTGGGTGGCTCAGTCGGTTGAGCGTCCGACTTTGGCTCAGGTCACAATCTCACGGATCATGGGTTTGAGCCCCGCGTCGGGCTCTGTGCTGACAGCTCAGAGCCTGGAGCTGCTGCGGATTCTGTGTCTCCCTCTCTCTGTGACCCTCCCCTGCTCATGCTGTCTCTCTCTCTCTCAGAAATAAATAAAACATTTTAAAAAGTTTAAAAAAAAAAAGGGAAAGAAGCAGCAAAATTAACTCTCTGAAATTTCTGAGGAATGACCCTCATGGTGACGGAGTAGATACAGGCAGAAATGCCAGGTTGACCGTGAGTTCATGGTCATTATCGAAGGCAGCTGATGGGTGTGTTTTTCTATAATTTTACATATGTTTAAAATTTTGTATAATAAAGATTTTTTTAAATCTTAACTGTTGGGGCGCCTGGGTGGCTCAACCGGTTAAGCGTCTCTCAGTTTCGGCTCAAGTCATAATCTCACGGTTTTATGAGTTCAAGCCCCACATCGGGCTCCGGGCTGACAGTGCGGAGCCTGCTTGGGATTCTCTCTTTCTTCCTCTTTCTCTGCCTCTTTCCTGTTCACACTGACTCTGTCTGTCTCAAAATAAATAAATAAACTTAAAAAAAATTTTAAATCATAACTGTCATCAGCATTGAAAGATTTTTTAAGCAATGATAAATATTCCTAAAAAGTTCAGGTATTTATAAATCAGAGGTGGAAAGGACATTTGGAAAGGACACCTTTTCCATTCTTCCTGAGGTAGCTCCAAGTGAGTGTTCCATCACTAAGGTCTGAGGCTATTGGATAACTACACACGTCAAAATCCACTAGTTCCCATTTACCCCAAATCTGTCACAAGGGATCTCGTAGATATATTTCCTGATTTGGTTTTATTGAGACAAAGCTCAGTAGTTCACACAGTAAACACATTTGTAAAGATCCGTGTTACTTCCACGTTTCCCCAAGTCACTCTCTCAGGAGTGATCCACAGATTCTTCCCTCTACCTTTTATCTAATTAACCTGTAATTAACAGAACTGACTCTTTAGAATTCGAGTCACGCATCACTGTCCTCAGGGGCAGTTTCCTGGGCCCTTCCAGCCCAGGCTGACCATGGGACACTGCACTTCCCTTTGGAAACTTTAACACAGGTTTTCACCGCATCTTTGTTTTGAAGGTCGGGTGATCGCTGTGATCTCCCCGCTGGGCCACCTGACGAGCCCAGGGGATGGTGCGTCAGCCGCAGGCCCAGGTGCAGTGTCTGGGAAACAGGCGTGCTGCATACGTGGTTGTTGAATGAATAAATGTGAGAACGGATTAACATATAGATAAACTAATTAACGCTGCTGGTTACCAATGTCTGGTCACTATTTTAGACTTTATAATATAAAAACTTGGAATTTCACCTTTTTGCAATAGCTTTTCAGTGTCTTTATAAAAAACATCAGATGTAGACAATTAAACACACATCTTTGCTTTTATACCCATCTGCTTATCATCTTTATTCAGAATACGCCATAGGCTTTATCTTACCGATCTTTATCGAAGTAGAATTGCATTCATCTAGAATGATCATCAGTTCCTGTTTCATATCATTGTATGATTTTTGTATTTACTAATTTACTGAATTGATTCCTTATAAAAAGAAGCTTATTGGAGCATTTAACCGAAACTTAAAAGAAAAACATTTTCATTCGTTGTATTTATTTTATTAAACTGATTTGAATTTAAGAGTTCTGTCTCAGAAATCCTCACTTAAGCTTCACTCCATCTATAGCATAAGGGTAGATTTACCAGGAAAAATAAGAATCTGTCATTATGGAGGCAGGTACCAAGAGATTAAAATGCTTCATGATTAATGCATGTGGCTCTTAACCTTCCAGCCGTCTGTGCTTTATGTGGCTGCCGCCTTGTTAATAATGCATCACTGTTTGTTTCTATCCCAAATAAGTTGCATGACAGGAAAAGACACCAAAATTTTAACCCACTTCATGCAATCTGAATTTCATGTCAGGTGTGGATAAACCTCCCCGACCCTCTTCTCTTCCATCCCAACCCTATC
>NW_027528362.1:14275328-14278163 GCF_008692635.1 Crocuta crocuta
CCTCCCAAGTCCACCCCAGCCCCTCCGACCCCACTCTAATGCATCCCATGTCGTCTCCATCCCCATCCCAACCCAACCTAACAAATCGAACCCACCCCATCCCGTCCCATCTCCATCCCATACTATCCCATCCCATCATCTCATCTGTATCCCATCCCGTCCCATCTCCATTTCCATCCCGTGGCATCTGATCCCTTCCGTCCCATCCCGTCCCACCCAATCCCATCCCCATCTCAACCCATCCCAAATCATTCTTAGACTACCTCAGCCAATATTGTTTTTCGATGTGCCTGTTTCACCATTTTGTTCACTTACTGCCTTAGAGCCCTCTAATTTCCTTGTTCTGTTCTGGCCACAGGACCTGCCTGGGCCACGCGGTGTGAGCACACTCTGGCCCACCTGATGCTGCCATTACCGCTGTTGTCCATGCTGATAGCTGGGTGTTCGATACTGTGAGTCTCTCTCAAGCCATATGGAGTGGTGACTGTTGCCTGTACAGGCTCCCTGTGTGGTGAGGAGGAGCAGAAACTATTTCCCGAAGGCCGTTGGCAGGAAGTGACGCAGAATAACTCCGCTCCAGTCAGCTTCCTGCTGGAAGGCAGCAAACACAGGTTGGCACCGTCAGAATCCAGAGCCTCTCTCCGAAACGAAGTGTGTTGTGTACGCATGATGGGTGTGCACACACGATAGGGCACATACACGATAGGTGCGCACACACAATTGATAGGTGTGCACACACAACAGGTGTGCACGCACGATAGGTATGCGTGCACAGTAGGTGTGCACACACATGTGATAGGTGTGCACATACGATAGGTGTGCACGCACAGTGGGTGTGCACACAGCACGTATCACAGTGGCCCCTCTTCTAGTGACCCCTCCTCCCCTCCCCCATAAGACCCTGCAATCCGGGCAGAAGCCGTCTCCCAGTTTGGGAAGTGCCTGTGGTCGTGGGTCCCCTGACACTGTACCGGGAGCTCCTTCCATGCCTGGTGCCCCGGAGGGATACGAGTGAGAATAGCTTCTGACCGTGGGGACCCCACAATTTAGTTTGGGAAATAAGAATTACGCATAAAATAACATTGTCCCGAGTCAGATTAGGATGAAATCACAGCAAACGCATAATGGTCGTGTTTCAAGAGCTTCCCACGTGTCGTCGTAAATCCCTCAGCAGCCCATGAAGTAGGGATTGTCATTGTCCCCCCGTCTGCGGACAAGGCCCAGGAAGCTCACGCGACCTTCCACGGTGTCGAAGTTAGCACGTGGCAGACCAGGGTTTGAGCCCAGCAGTCTGGCTCCGCGTTACTTTCTGCACCGTGAAAGCCACAGCTGCTTCCTGGAGAGACAGTCGGCGGCGACCTCCCCCGGGGCTCACGGCAGGATCGTTTCGTGCTGTGGGGGCGAAGGGAAGCCGTTGCTGTGAGGCAGGCTCGCCGGGTCGGCGCGGGCTGAGCGGCCAGGCTCAGAGCACGGCTGCGGAGACGGGCCTGGGGTGGCAGCAGGCACTTCCTCGGCCTTTGGGACGCTCGTTCGAGGAGAAAGTCACAAAGCCGGTTGAATCCCAGCCCCGGCTGCACGGGCAGCGGAGAGGAGAGGCCGTCCCCCCACTTGGTCAGAGATCTCACTGGACTCGGTGCCCGGCCAGTGGTCCCCCCACGTCAGGCGCTGGCGGAAACGCGGCCGAGAACGGCCTCGCACCCGACAGGTGCTGGGAACTGTCTTGTGTCCAAGCCCACGCTTGGCGGGGTGTCCCAAGGGGGGACGGGGCGGGCGGGAAGCCAGGCGAAGCCCCCGACTGGCCGCGTGCCTCACGACGGGCTCTCTAGGGAGGCGCGCGGGCTGGGCCTCTGCAGACAGGGGGAGGCAGAGCGGGCGGGGGAGGCAGGTCTGGAGGACCCCGGAGCTGTTGTCCAAGTGGCTGTTCTTTCCGGCCCCGCGTGCCCGGCGCCTTGCTGTCCAGGTGCTGCCGCTGCCAGAACTAGAGCGACGCGCCGATTCGCGGAAGGACGTCACAGAGGCCGTGCAGAGCGGCGCCTGACCCAGGAGCCGTGAAGCCACCGCCAGGGAGGAGACACGGGGGACACGGAGGAGACACGGGGACACGGAGGAGACACGGGGGACACGGAGGAGACACGGGGGACACGGAGGAGACACGGGGGACACGGAGGAGACACGGGGACACGGAGGAGACACGGGGGACACCGAGGAGACACGGGGACACAGAGGAGACATGGGGACACGGAGGAGACACAGGGGACATGGAGGAGACACGGGGATGCCACAGGAGAAGACACAGTGGCGGGGGGTGCCATGAGCAGGTCCTGCTGCCACGAGACACGTTATCTTAGACGTGGACGCCTAAATAGCACACACTTACCTCCTGGTGACTGTGGCCCAGGGTTCCGAGGATGGTCAGCAGGGGCCTCTGCTCAGGGTCGCGGGAGCTTGACATCGAGGTGCCGTGGGGGCGGGGCTCCCGCCTGAGGCTCAGAGAGCCTTCTACTTCCCCGCGTGCGGCTGGACTCGGTCCTTTGTGGTTGAAGGACTGAGCTCCCTGTTTGTCGCCTCTGCCTGCCAGGGACCGTGGTCAGGTGTGGGGGCTGCCCGCTGTCCCCTGCTGTCCCCTGCCGTGTGGCGCTAGCTGCAGCGTGGCGGTCGGCCCCTTTGAGGCCAACAGAACCGTGCCTGTGGCTTCCAGTCTCTCTGACTCCTGTCCTTCATCCGCCCCCCTCCCCCTGCAGTCTCCTTTTCACTCACTTCGAGCCAACTGATTAGCAACCCTAATTACATCTGCAAAATCCCTTTGCCATTGCAATATGCACAGTCACATGGGGG
>NW_027528362.1:14278445-14283379 GCF_008692635.1 Crocuta crocuta
GGGACAGACGGGGGGGGGGGGGCGGGGGGAGCCCAGCACCCTGCAGGCGCGGGGATGACATGACACGGTCACGGGGTGGGAGGGGGGAGCCCAGCACCCTGCGGCCATGGACTCTGTCCCCGCAGCCCCAGAGGAAGGAGCGGGTCCCCGCGGAGGGAACCGTCCCACTCCGCTCTGCTGGCGGCGGTTTGCCCAGCGCCGGGGAGGGAGCGCAGGGTTCAGGGGAGTGAAGGTCAGTAGCAGGAAGGAAATGGCCGACGTGGGGTCGGCTGGATCATGAGAGCCAGTGGAAATTAGATGGAAAAGTTAGGTTTCAGTCAGTAAGAAGCAATGAGACGGGGCGCCTCAGTCAGTTAAGCGTCCGACTCTTGACTTCAGCCCGGGTCATGATCTCACCCTTGGTGCAATTCAGCCCCGTGTCGGGTTCTGTGCTGACAGCGTGGAGCCTGCTTGGGATTCTCTCTCTCCCTGCTCATACATACGCGTGCACGCACACTCTCTCTCTCTCAAAAATAAATAGATAAACTAAAAAAAGCAATGAGATCGAATTAACATTTAATTGTGAATATAGTGACCATAAATTGGGGGATAGGATCAAATTCTTTATAGGAAAATTCACGAAGGTAAAGTACTCCATGATTGTATTATAACAAACAAAAAGGCTTAAAAATAGGCCCTTGGCAGCCACGTGAGATTCCGTTGGACCGGAAGGCCACGGGGCTGTTAGCA
Source organism: Crocuta crocuta (assembly GCF_008692635.1). Classification (NCBI taxonomy): domain Eukaryota; kingdom Metazoa; phylum Chordata; class Mammalia; order Carnivora; family Hyaenidae; genus Crocuta; species Crocuta crocuta. The sequence goes on from NW_027528362.1 coordinate 14,279,175, forward strand.
GTTCCTTTCTGTGCCGTTAGGGGCTCGCGGCATTGATCCTGCCGCAGCCGTAGGACGAGCAGGGAGCCCCCTCTCGCCGTGCAATGAGCTGAGGTCCACGCAGCCGTCCCGGCAGGCAGGTGGGCGGGGGGGAGGCAGGGCAGGGACGGAAAACGCGCGTGGTGCAGGACATCCGGTCGCCGGTGTTTGAGATGCCTCGGAGGTTCTGAGCCGTCTTCCGTCCCGGCCGATGGTCCCCACAGCTGGTCTGTCCTCACGGTTTCCAAATCCTCAAGATAAAGACAAGAGGTTCATCTTTTTCTTTTTCCATTTTTCCTTTAGGTGGAATTCTAAACGATGGAAAATCAGAGCCCAAACAGGTGACAGAGCAGCCAGTCTGACGTCCCTCAGACACGAGAAAGGTCACGGATCTGCTGCTGAGACAGCGAGAGAGAGGGTGTGGGGGACGTGCCCCCAGACGCACGCGCTGCCTGCCGGGTGAAGGAGCGTTTCTACCACGAGCGCAGAAGACGTTTTCCACGACGTCACCTTCCCCGCCTGGCAAACGTCCCCCTCAAGCAGCTGGGAAGACGGGTGTTTGTGAAGGGCTTTGGAGGCGGACGTCAACGCCAGTGCTAGGTTACTATTGTTCATATTTCAGATCGGGGCTGCCGAGTCGTGGCTGCACTTGATGACATTTTAATTGAGTTTCTAATTTTACCAGTGAAGAAGCAAAAATAATTTATTGTTCTCTTCAAGGCTGACATCACACCGGGCTCCCAGACTGCCTCAGGCTGCGGGCGAGGACAGGCCGTGGCGAGGCCGCCGTGGCCCCGAGATTATTCCCAGCCGAGGGCAACGGAGATCCTGCAGGCTCAGGAGAAACTTCTGGGCCCTTAACTCCACGGAAGCATCTGAACAGGGGCCTTTCCCCGAGCAGGAGCCAGTAGCAGAGGTAATGCCATCTGCACGAGCCATCCGTACGGCAGGACGGCCATCTGCCCCCTTCCCGCCCTGTGACGCCTACTCCTCTCTCCCGCAGCCCTGGCCCCCCAGGTCCCCGTGACCTGGACACCTCAGTCTGTCCGACTGTCTGGGAATGTCCGGGTCTATGCGGGCTCCTCATACTCACGCCTGTTAAATTGGATTTTCTCCTGTTAATCTGTCTGTGTCAGTTTGATTCTTAGTCCAGCCAGTGGGACCTTGAAGGGGTTTGCTCAGGATCCTGGAGTTCTGGCTCATTCTCTGAAAGTAGAGGGAGGAAAACATCACCCTCACAGCCTCTCTGGACACACGGATTTTCCAGAGACTTCCGTCACACCAACACAGCCGCACTGTCTGCTTCCTGCTCTGTTGGCCCAGAGACTGATCATTTCAGTCCCAAATTGGCAGCCTCTCCCCATTTATACCTTAGATTTTAAAATGGGAGGCAACGTTTAGAAAATAATTTATAGTGAAAACTCACTGGTTAAAATTCATTATATTTATTTGTAATGAGTGCTTTTAGTTAAAAGAAGTTTCCCCAAGTAAGAAATCATTCTAAGAAACTGCCACATGCTATTTGCTTGAGTTTTTACTAACTATTCTGGCAGGTCCCAGTATCCACCGGAGCCCACGAGAACTTCCCTTGGTAGCATCTACTCACACACCCACTTGTATCTGGGGGCTCACGGGGACACCCCGGCACCCGGTTCTGTTGTCAATGTGATTCCTGGGTCTTTGGTTTGGCTTCGTGGCTGCTCTGTTTTAGGGATGGGATTTGAAAAGACTAAGACTCTGCCACCATCATCTTCTACTTTCAACATTTTTTTTTTGGACACATTATCTTATTTTATTCAAATTCCAGTCTGATCACCTATGGTCCAAGATTGCACAAATAATAAACCAAATATAAAAAGATGTTAAAGATTGGTCATCCTTATAGCCAATGATGCATCGCTTGCCTGTGATCTCGCCGATATAAAACCACATCCACGCCTCAGCAGCCACCAAATCACCAGCAGAACTTCCTTAACTGTGACCTGTTTGAAGCTACGGGTCGAGCACTCTTGACTATTTCTTTCAAGCTCTGAGCGGCTGCAGGGACCTCCCCAGGGGTCGGGGGACCCAGTTCAGCCTTGGCATAGTGCCAGAACGTGGCCAGCCGAGGCTGTGGGTAAGTCACAGCGGCGGTCACCAGCGCCGGGGCCTTCTCGGCGAGGTCACGGGCAAACCGGGCCGTGGTCCCAGGATCACGTTCAACATGTTTACCAGCATTTCCTACCTACGACTGTGCACTCGGCCAAATCACGCATCAGGTATTGCATCGGAGAAAAAACTTGTTTTGAACATTCACTTTCCACGCACTGTTCGCAGAAGCTACTGGAGGATACATTTCAACAAAATAAAGAGACACATCACGAAAGGGGGCGCGGGGTCCGGACGAGCGGTGGGCGGCGCTCCCAGGACGGGTGAAGCGGGGCCACCGGCGGATCAGCGCAGGGTCCCACGTGGCCGCAGGGGGGCGGCCCCGGGTGAGAGCGGATGCGTCTGCTCACACGGCGGTTTTGTTACTTTGTCAGAGCTGGCTGCGATCAGATGCTGAGTCCCTTGTCCTGAAAGCGTCCAGCAAGAGTGAACATTTCTCACACATTTTTTTTTTTTCTAGGAGAGAGAGAGAGAGACAGCGTGAGCAGGGGAGGGTCAGAGAGAGAGGGAGTCACAGACTGAACAGGCTCCAGGCTCTGAGCTGGCAGTCAGCACAGAGCCCGACGCGGGGCTCGAACCCACGAACCGCGAGATCGTGACCTGAGCGAAAGTCGGACGCTTAACCGACTAAGCCACCCAGGCGCCCCTCACACATTTTAACTGAGAAACACGCGATGTCCTGCAATACGAGTCGTACGTGACACCGAACGTCACATGATCACAACTGAGCCAACCGTTCTTGAAATTCGCGTTGGCACATGAGGGCTTCGGATGACAGCCATGTTTCCAGAACGAGCTTTGCTCACAAACCAAGGTTTTACTGTACCATACAGTATTCAGTGTACATAGAAGGTGAAGAAAATGAAGGGAAGGAAGGAGTGGTGACCATCAGGGAAGTGGCTGGGCCGTGGGCGAGCAGCGACATCTGCTCACGCAGCCAAGTGCAACAGCGTTAATACGCAGGATAGCGATCCAACGAGGGTGTCATAAACCGTGGGGGTGGGCGGTGGGGGAGCGAGGTGTTCGTAGGCATAGAAAAGAGGTCAACACTTGGTCTCCTCTAGGAAGAAACCAATCGACGCCTTCCGGAATAAAAAAATAATACATTATAAGCACACTATCTACACATATGGAAGCAATTGAGGAGGAAACAGCCGAGGTTATAGGTGCCTCTCTGCAGGAAAGGGTTTGAAGTTGAGGCGTCTGGTTACTGTCGTAGGCCAGGTGCTTCTGCTCGGTTTGAAAGCCACGCAAATGCGTGTCATTGATTAAAAGTAAAATACATTTTTCTCACAAACAACACTTCACCACAACACGGAAAACGAACTTGATGCATGGCCTCCGGGTTACATGAAGGAGACCGACCCTTCTTTGTCTTTCATCTTCTGTTCCCAGATTGTTTCGGTCCCAGCCCAGTACGCTCCCCACGGGAACTCACGCCTGAGGCAGAGATGGCGGGATGGCCGTCCCAGGCGCGAGGACTGTCCTCTCCGCAGACAGCCCCGGACACGCACACGCCTGGGCTTCTCCCACGCAAGGGCCACCGTGGTGGACGCCGAGGAGGCCCAGCTGGGCGGCCGGGTCGTGTGACGGTGCAGAGGTCACGGGTGGGGGCCTGGGCAGCAGTGGTGGTAAAGGGGTGGGCGTCCAGGCTGCGAGGCGGGCAGGGCTCCCGGTTACTGCAACACGGACTCACCAGGGACTGCGCTGGGCTCCTTAGGGTCCCCTCCCTGGACACAGCAAGCTGGGGAGGGAGACCATGCATCTCCCGGAGGGGACCAAGTAGCGAGGAAAGGAGGTTGACACTTGCTCGGAGCCTCCAGTACGGGTCAAACGACACAAATCGCGGCAGCTGGCCCGTCCCCTCTGCGCCCTGACGCTGACCCGAGCGCTCGATCGTGCCCACAGCCTGGGGGACCCGCCGTGGGTCACACTTTTGTATCGTTTACCTTCCAAAGCGCCAGCCCCGTCCCATCACGGCTGTCGGGGGAGTGAGGAAGCCCAGGGGAGTGGAGAGCCGGGGGGGGGGGGGGGGGGGG
>NW_027528362.1:14283508-14286329 GCF_008692635.1 Crocuta crocuta
GTCTTCTGCCAGAGGAGCCCCGGTCGTCGGACCTCCCGGGATGGAGGATAAGTGAGAGGCGGCCGCAAAGTGCCCGGAGCGCAGTCGACTCCTAGAGTCAGATGAGAGTCTGCGACGGGGGGAGGGGTGGTGGACCAGAGTGGGGGGTGGGGGAGCGCGGGGGGGGGGGGGGGGGGGGGGGGGGGGGGGGTGGAGAATGAGCCTCTGTGGGCAGAGCCCAAGCCCCTTTGCTCTTAACCTGCCCCCCTCAGGGCCCACACCTGGCCCCGCCCCCGGTAACGACTGTTCACCTGTCTGCCTGTGCGGGCAGGACTCCTACGGGGCCTACGGGGCCTACGGCAGGTGGGGTCAGACATGGTCGCTTATTTTACTTAGCATAGTGTCTTCAAAACTGTAAAATTACATACGTACATGTATATTTTTTAGTTTTGGCTCTTTGATTCAAATCAGATCACCTCCAGTTAAACTGATGAAACATTCTCATGGATTACGATAGGTAAATGGTACCGTAAGGAAACCCGTTTCACCTTCCCGTCACAGAAAGAGGGATAAGAGAAAGCAGCCTCCCGTCTCCTGAAGCGCGCCCGCACGTACACACGCGGCAGCGCGGGGCCCCTGCGGGCGGAGAGCCCGGGTGGGCGGTGCCAGCTGCTCTGAGTGACGCCCCCCGGGTTAGTGGCCAGCTCCGATGTCGAAGCCTCGGATTTTATTTCCGTTGTTGGAGACGAGCAGTATTTGAAAGCTTCTGTTCAAATAAAGGAGAACAACAAATTGCTCTCATGACTTTATTGGTAATTTTAAGCTCCACAGAACTTAGGTTTTTTTTTCCCTGAAATAAAACTGGAATTAAAATAATTGATCTCTTTGGAAAAAAAAAACAATGCGGGGCAGCGAGTGTAGAAAACAAATTAGGAAAGAGAAAATAAGTCTTAGCACCTTTTCCTTCTATGTCTTTCCTCACTGAGAGATAACTGGGAGACAGTGGGGAACTGGGGAGCACACGCATCAAGCTCAGGCTCACTTTGGGACAGGCGGCCCCCTGGCCTGGCAGCCCCAGCGGGCATGAAGCGAGGTCTCCGTGCACACTGAGCACCGTGGAGGGGCAGGGCCTCGAGACCCCGGCCTGAGCCCCCGGGGCTCACTGCCCAGTGGCATCTGCACACCTGAAGGAAGAAAGCCTAAGAGCGACAGTGTAGACAGTCATCAAGCCCAGGCTTCGGAGGCGGGTGGCCTCTCAGGACAGGCGGGCGTGGGGACCCCGCGGCAGACCCTGCGAGCGCTGACTCCCAGGACGAGGTGTTGGTTGTCACGGGCTCGCAGCAGCATCGCCCAGAAGATGAAATCTTGACAATTCGTTGCGGTCGGCACTCATGCCATTCACGTATTTTGGATTAAGAATGATAGTGAATGGAACCTATTCCATTTTTGGATGCCTGGGTACTGACCAAGTTAGACTTGACTCTCAGGAGTCACGTGGAGACAGTGTCACGGGCTCCTCCCAGGCGTGGGGACACCGGACACTGAGTCATCACCACGTTTGCAGAGAAGGGGATGGCAGAGCCTGGCCGGGTGAGGGGACCTCCGTCGCCTTCGAACCCAGGACCGCCACAGCACCCCCCTCGCGGACTGCCCGCTCTGAGTGCACAGGTGTTTTCTCTGCATGTGCCCGAACTTTGTACCCTCCCTTTATCCTGCTCCGTGGCCGAAATAGCAGCTTAGGGACATATACTTTTTCACTTTTACTGAGCACCTATTACGTACGACGGACCGTGCTACGCCCTGGGAGCTACAAGAGGATCAGTACTAGATGTCACAGCAGGCAGACGGACATCCTGACCAGCGCATCTCAAACCTGCCGTACCTCGGAGCTTTTAAAAAACACTGATGCTGGGACCCCAGTCCAGACCGATGGAATCGACGTGTCCGGACTGGGGGGAGGGGTCCCAGGGAATCTCCGTTAGAAAAAATCTCCCCACGTGATTTTAGTCGACAACCAGGCCTTTGGGACAAATAACTAAGTTATGCAGACTTGGTCCCATTTAAAGTACCGAGGGAGTAACTAGTAACAGAGGGAGCCGAGCAAGGCGTCGGGGACGAGGCGTGACTACGCAGGACAAGCAAGTTTGTGGGACAAAGAGGGGTTGCCGCGGAGGATTCTAGACAACGGGGCGAGGGAGGCCGGCGGGAGCCCGGGGCCAGTCCGTGGGAGGGCGGCGCCCACACGGTGCCGGCCTGCAGGGACCGTGGCGGAGAGAGGGGTGCAGAAAGTTCCAACAGCTCGGGGCGAGGCCGCTCACCGAGGAGGCCGAGGCCCCGGTGCGCGGCGCCTGCTCTCCTTCCCACACAGAGACACGAAGCGTTAATAGCTCGTGCTTCCTGGTCGTTTCCAGCAGTCAGTTCTGCCTTCAGCTTTGTCCTTTGAGAAAACGGTAATGCTTCGGAACCATCTTTACTGGAAGGTTCCACTTTTTTGCCCCTTCTCCTTATTCTTATTCCCCCAAAGTCTTTTTCTCTAGAAGTCATGAGTCCACGATCCCTGGCTCCTTCCCAGGCATCTCCAAGGCGGAGGGAGGGGCGGAGAGCAGGTGCGCAGGCGGGTGAGCGCCCGGAGGCGCCCGCAGCGTGACTTACGTCCTGGGGTTTGCCTCCTGCTTCGTCCCCGCTCTCACCGCACAGCCCTCCGCCGTGGTGGGGCAGCCACGCTGCGGGGGCCCGAGGCCCTGACGCCGAGCAAGGTCACTCCATCCCCGTGACACTCGCCAGTCAGCGGTCAGGGACCTGCACTAAGCCCAGGCCTACGCTGACCGTCTAACGGCCCTCC
>NW_027528362.1:14286490-14297025 GCF_008692635.1 Crocuta crocuta
CGCCATTTCACTCGGGACTGACCGTGAACCTGGCAGCACTTCCCACGACCCTCTAAGTCGGTCTGTGCACATGATTTCCAAGATGACCGCACACGGTCTGTCCTCTCTTGCCGCCGGGCCCTCCTCCCACGGAGATGTGAAGCCTAGTCTACCCCTCTCCTTGTGTCCGGGCTGGCTTTGGAAGCTACTTTCCCTGAGAACGTGGCAGAAGTAGTGGCCGAGCCCAGGCTTTCCGAGGCGTCCACATTGGCCCTCTCGGGCCCCAGCTGCTGCGTAAGGAAGCAGAAGCCAGACCACTGATGAGAAACTGTATGGAGCAACAGAGGTCGGCCCGCTCCCAGCTTTTCATCCCCCAGGCCGAGACGCTGGACGTGACTGAAGTCTCTGAACCTTCTAGAACCTTCCAGGCCCAGCAGAGGCCCCAGGGAACGCAGGTGGGTGAACAGTCTCCTTCAGCACCAGGCAGAGCCGAGAAGCTGTTCCGCCAAACCACGGAGTCCTGAGAAATTAGCACTTGTTGAAGCTCAGGAGCTTGGAGAGGTTTGTCATACACGGGAACTTGACTGATTCACAGGGTGACTTGGGCTTTGTTGCTTTTATAGAGTCTGAACCCATCTGTTTCCACAGGTTTTTTTTTTTTAATGTTTTATTTATTTCTGAGAGAAAGAGACAGTGTGAGGAGGGGAGGGGCAGAGAGAGAGGGAGACACAGAGTTGGAAACAGGCGCCAGGCTCTGAGCTGTCAGCACAGAGCCTGATGCGGGGCTCGAACCCACGAATCGTGAGATCATGACCTGAGCCGAAGTCGGACGCTCAACCGACAGCCCCCCAGGTGCCTCTGTTTCCACAGGTTTTAAACTAAGATGCTCACAGCTGCAGCAGGATTGATTAACGGCCCAGCCGTGCCATCAGGACCAGGCTTCCTATCTTCCATCTTCCCGGCTGCCGTCCCCAAGGGCAGGATGTTCCTCAAGCGACCTCCTGTCCCGAACACAGGCCCGGCCAGAAGGGAGAGGACTTCCTCTTTATGTGCTTTTTTAAGGGCAGCTGTTCGCCCACAGCAGGATGCGTTGGCGTAGACGTGTTGTGAAGCAGTCACGGGGAGGGACGGCTTGTAGGGACCGGGGCTTCCCCTCGGCGCGCAGGGGGCAGGTCCTTGGACCAGGGTGGGCTCCCACCGGCGAGGACAGAGGGCACGTGCTGACTAAAACAGACACTCCTGAGAGAGGACAGCCGTCACCAGCAGCCCCGCGTGACCCTGCCTGTGCCCGCACACCCTCCATGCAGATGCCACCGTTTGCAAGGCGGGAGGCTCGTCAGAACCTGGCTCAGGCATCAAGGCCCTGGCAGGAAGCAGGGGCCCGGGGAGACTTGGGAGCGAGTGTGAGGGAGGGACGTTTGCTGCGGCCCCGTCAGGCTCTGTGACCCAGCCGGGGGTGCTGGCGCCCAGGGACGGCCCCGCAGCCCAGGGAGGCAGGGCAGTGGTCCTTGGAGGCTGACACAGTGGCCACAACGGAACGGGAAGGACTATGAGCCGTGTCCCCACAGAGGGACCCAGACACGGCCCAGGTGGAGGCCGGCGGGAGGGGCGCGGGGGGAGGGCGCTCGGCCCCCGGCAGCCGGCAGCGGGCTGTCCTGCTGGTGAAGGGCCAGTGGGGGCGGCCGTTGGCCTCCTGGGCGCAGGGCAGGGCAGAGGGGCAGAGGGCGGGTGTGCCCGGAATGTGGAGAATCCACGTGTTCGTTGCCCAAAACCTGGAGGGTTTTTCTGAAGGAAAGTAGCTCAGAACCCGGTAGCTTCGCCGCACGAAGCTGTTCTCACCTCTGCCGGCCGGCACCTCAGCCAGCAAGTGCACAGCCCGGCGTCTCTGTCCCCCCCCACCAGCGAGGGGGGGGCGTTCACACCCCGCCCGCCTGCCCGGGCAGGGTGCTGCCCCTTTGGCTGCTGCCCCCCAGGGGTCACAAGCGGTGACCGAGGGGCAGCGGGAAAAGACGGAGTGAGGGACAGGACTGAACGCCAGGCTGACTGGGGCCGCAGAAGGGACACAAGCCTTCCCCGCTGTCGGGTCGACAGGGCGGTTCTGTCTGGTTCCCACCCAGCGGCACCAGGCGCTGAGCACGGGACCCGGAGGCTGCTTCCCTGGGGTCAGGCTTGGCCTCCCCTTGCCCCGCCTCCTGGACGGGACGGGGAGGGCGGCACACCGGGGGCTCGGCCACGTCGCCCCCGCCCCGCCCCCGCCGGATCACCAGGGCTTCCGGCGGTGACCCTGGAGACCCAAGGCCCAGGAGGCCAGGGCTAGGGAGGGACGGGGTTTCGAGGGGAAGGCGGCGGGCCCTGTGCTCACCCAGACACAGCACGAAAAGTGAGCGAAGCTGGGCAGCCGCCTGCGGCACGACTGGGCCCGTGTCACCTGCGGAGCGGGAGCGGCCCTGCGTGGGGACGGGCCCAGCACCAGGGCGGACCCAGACGCGGCTGGCGGGNGCGTCCCGAGGGGACGGGGCCGCCCCGCGGAGACCTTCGTGGGTTTGCACGCGGCCCGGGGCTGGGGAGGGACGTTCAGCTCTGCCTGTCGCGCCCGCACGGGGACCCAGAGACGGGAGAGTCAGACTCCAGAAAAGGCAGGGACTTTGGTTCGTGTTTGTAACACCACCGGGGGATCCAGAAGTGAAGTTGGGCATCTTCTTTTTTTTCCCATGAAAGTAACCAATCAGATCAGCGGCCGGGTGTTGTGGGCTTCCCTCCGGCCTCCACACTCGCTGGTGACCGGGGGTCGGGGTCGGGGGAGGCTGGGAGGCGAGGGGAGGGCAGGTTCTGTTTTACAGGAGGAGGGGACCGCGGCTCTGGTCCCTGGCACCGGTATGAAAGGGGGTGTGTGTGCACAAGAGAAAGAAAACTGTCCGAGGGTGGTGTTTCCTGCCACTGTCTTCACAAAAGGCTCCTTGTTCCCCAGCGGCGGCCGCGCTCGGGCACAGGTTTGAGGAGTCGGTCTCGCTGAGGATTGAGGGCATCGTTATGGGCACTCTGGGTTTTTTCCGGTGTAGGAATTGCCTCGGGCAGACTTTGATCTTTACGAGCTCTCTTTGAGAAGGACACCTTGGGCGAGATCAGTGTCTCTTCGTCTCCCCGATGGCCAGATGGCTAACCCTGAGTTGATTCAGTAACCAGGAGACTCGAGTCCAGGGAACTGTGTGCCCCTTAGTCAGGAACTTACCCCCTGGGGCAGGTCGGGCGGCCTTATGTTAGAGCCCAGAGTCCCTCGGACTCTGGGAAGGGCGGGCCCAGGCTTGGGATCTGGAAGCTCATGTGATTTCCCCCAAAGCCCCTATTCTGATGTGAGTGGTAAATATCAGGTGACCCCTTCATTCCTCCCCTGGGATAAGTTCTAGAAGCCCCAGTCACAGCGACTGGAGGCGAGCAGGTATGTAAGGGCAATGCGTTACCGGGCAAGGACGTTCTGTGTCATCTGGGGGGCGTGGGTCCCATCCGCAAGGTCTCTTCCTGCCTCTCTTTGCTCAGAGGGAGAAGGAGAAAAGGGTGGACTAGTATTCGTCTGAAAAGTGCCCACAGTGTTTCAGTTAATTTTCATTCGCTTTCAGCTCTAACACTTTGTGATAAAAGTAATATAAACAAGGATTTCGCTGGCTGGGGGACATGCCGCCTGCCTGGGGAGACGCAGGGCGTGTGGGCATCGCCCCTCTGAGCCCGAGGCTGGAGGCTCTGAGGCCAGATCTGCGCCCCCCCCTCACTTCCTAACCCTTCGCCCCCGGGAGTGGGGTAGACACTTGTCCAGTGTTAATTCTGCCCTTTTATCCGGGCCCTATCAATTCTATAAATTTACGTGCAGTTTGCATATTAAAATTCCCTTTTGCCATGTTCCCAGGCTTATGACGTGACATTTCCCTCAAACCTAAGCCGCAACTTCCTCAGTGGACTTTCCCAGCCTGTGCATTATCTGGTGACGTCCCTGGAACGAAGTTAGGAGTTACTATTATATCTATTTCTCAACTCCACATCTTTTTTCTTCCTTTCAGTCTGATCCTTTGACTACTTCACCATATTCACATATAAAACCATTCATTTCTATATTGAAGTCCTCTTGATGCTATTAAACTAATTTGAGTTTTTCCAGAAACAGTCAGGATCTGTTTTCTTGGTGACCTTTCAATACGTAGAACTAAATTATGTTTTATTTTGCTGGAGGAAGAGAAAGAGCCTGGGGTTGAATGCTCATGCTTCAGTGGTTTCCTTAAGTGACTTATTTTATAAGAATGAATCAAAGCTTCTATATGCCCTGTTCTCTTCCCGCGTCCACATGGTCAGAGTTTCTAGGACAGAGAAAACTTTTAAGCTCCTTCTGAGGTGTGAGGGTTGCCAAAAGGTAATGAAGTCCTTGGAAAACATTGCTGCCCACACTTCGTTCTGGCCCATTCCAGAGCGAGAGGGAGAACAGGCAAGTGACTGGGAGAAGCCCGTCCCGGGTTAGGCCACACACACTCCCGAGCACGAATTACCGGTTGTGTGGACGGACATAAGTCGTGCCCAGCCTATTTGTGTTTACACACAGCACGGGGTTTACATACCATGCAGTGTGCGTGCATCAGGAGGTGGTTTGGCCTACTTACATTTTATTCACTTAACAAAGTGGATGGAGAGCTCGTGTTTCCTCTCCAGGCCCATGAGCTGGGAAGCCCGGGTTATGGCCGGGGTTTCCATCCTGGGGCAGCCAGCCTAGCCCGGAGGGCCACACCGCAGGCTCTGCGGCCGCCTGCTGCGCATGAACCCGGCCCGCCCGTTGTGTTGAGCGCTGTGACCTTGAGAAGGGTGTGGGCGCCTGATCGGGGGCTGTCGTCAGGACCGCGTGGGCGATACGGGCAGGAGCTAAGAGCCTGGCTCTTGGGCAACGCGCAGGACATTTATCACTCCTGCTGTTAACACCGTTCAGTCCTGGCTGGGTTAGTGCGGCGGGAGCAGGCCGCCTGTCAGCGCTGTCGGCGGGGCCCCGGGCTGCGCGAGGTCACGGCCGCCCGTCCTAAGCAGTGCGCGGGGCTCAGCCGCCAAGACGCTACAGGCCACGCGCAGAGTCCACGGGCCACATCTGGTGGTGAAGTCGATCACGGGTGAGCATCCCAGGCCAGGAAGCGCTCATGGCCACGCCGCCGCATCTCCTTCCTTTCCGTGCTTCACATTTGGGAGATCTGACTTTAACGTTCTGAAGGTCAGGGGCTTAATTTTGTTACGTCTGGTGACGTTCCCGGCCCCACAGCCGGCGGTGTTCAGAGTTCTCTTGTGCTGCCTTGTGTTTTACACATTTTGCTTCCTAGGATCTTGCGTACATTTTAAGAGAGTGAACTTCTGAAAGAGGTGAAGGTATTCCTTGCCGACGGTAGAGCCTGTTTCTGGAACAACCTTAGGACTTTCTTTACAAGGGAAAAGTAAATCTTTTTGCTCCCTGGAGAACTTCAAGCATGGCCGTGTTCGAGTGCATGAAACCAGCTGAAGGTCCAGACATTTTACATGCGCACATGTGTCTCCTCTTCCTTTTTATCACCAAGTGCTCTGTGACACAGGCTCAGTGTCCACCCGAGGGGCGGCCTGTGCTACAACCGCATTCTTTTGACGCGGTGATTCCCGTCTCTGATGCTAACACTTAAAATGCTGTGGGATTTCGGCGATGCCTCTCCTGATCTAGCGTTAGATTTGAGAGAGATGAACCCGCCTTCATCCACGGCCACGGCCAAGCCACCTGTGTCCCATGTCCTGTGGGCCGGGGCTGCCCACCTCGGCCTGGCCTCCTGAGTTCACACAAGCTTGCCCAGCCCTGCCCCTGCCCCAGGGGTCGCTGCGTCTCAGCTGCACGTTTTAAAGCCATCTGCCTGGTCTGTAACTTAACCTCTCTGTTCCAGCTTCCAGCTAAAGTTTCCGCATTGTTCTCTCAAACCCTGTTTAACCTCTGCACCTTGGGAGCTGGTGATCTCGAGCCACTTTTATTCCGTGCCACGGGCCCGATTCCGTAACGCTGCGGGAAAGGAGCGTGTTTTACAGGTTTTGCTACAGGCCGTTAAGTTTCCAGGGGTGGCTCCGATTACACTCGGTTAGAGCTGCATAAACCACTGATAAACATACCTCACTGCTTAACTGCACAGGAAGTTCTGTGTTTACAAACCTAAACACAAATTGTTCCCTGTGCTCAGACCATATGTTCCCACAGAAACGGTTGATAAAACGTGGTTGGATCCCCGAGTCCCAGACTTATAATTGCTTTTCTAACCAAGTCAGACGTAGGCAGAAATGCTATTTATTTGCAGAGAAAATCAATGGAAGGCGATGCGTACAGCGTGAGCAGCTCCACAGGACTGAGCAGGGATGGTCTCTGCTCTGGACGCTGGCACCTGTGAGAAACAGATAGTAGATCATGGAGGCCACAGGTCACACCCCGCCTCAGCCTTGTGAGCCTGGGCCGCCCGCTCACAGCCCCTCTCTGGAGATGGAGGTGATGAGGGAGGGTCCCTGCTGGGAACGGGGATCTCCCCCCCTTCAGGCCCACCCCTCACGTGGAGCGCAGAGACCTAGCCCCAAGCTTCATGGAGGGAAGGCAGTCACCAGACAAAATGCCCCCTCTCCCAGGCAGCCCACCAGCCTTGCCCAGTCTGCTCTTGCCTCCTTCTGGATTGGGGCCCCGTGTCTCTCTCTCTTCTGGTCATCTGTGACCCCCTTGAGTCTGTGGCAGTGGCCAACCCATCGGATCACCCCTATTTCAACCACAGTCTTTCCCGGCCCCACATGCCCCTTCTGTCCCCGACCTCTCATTTCCTTCACGGCTGAACTTCAGCTGTTGTGCTCCTGTGTCCTGCCCTCCTCCAGCCCCTCACACCCCAGTGGTCTCCCCCCGTCACGCTGGAGGCCTCTGGTCCACCTGCGAGGCCCTCGGCGTCCTCAGGCCCTCCCAGCTCACGCTGGGGTGCGCCCTGCGTGCATACTGACTTCTGAGCCTTGCTCAGCCAAGCGCTGTCCCTGGGGCGCTTACCTTCAGATGGGGGGAGGCCGACAGAGAGCAAAACACAGGGAGAAACCTTAGGGCGGGCCCGGGGCAGCGAGCCGTGTCCCAGGCCACACCGCGGCGCTCGGCGTTCTGCCTGCCTGGCTCTTCTGGGGTCGCCCGGACTCCGTGCTGGCACCCACCGTCCTCCATCCGCACCCCTGGCTGGCCCTTCTGGGGTCACCTGGACTCGTGCTGGTGCCCTCCCTCCATCCGCACCCCTGCCTGGAAGGAGCCCCCAAACACCATCTCTATGTCCGTGGGTCCCTTCCCACATCGCAGCTGCCCTGCCACACGCCTGAACTGCTCCTGGTGCAGGGTCGTCCCTCTGGAAACATCTGAGTGAGTGATCCCCTCCACCCCTCAGTGGTGCTGATAATACCAGGAAGAGGTCGCCCTGGGAGCTTCTGAAGGAAACTTGACGGCGCATCCGAGGAGCCGGAGTGATTCACCGTTCATGACGGTCTCTTAAGACATGTTTACTGTGATTTCAAACTTGTGGATTCTCCTGATACGTTTCACAGCATCATAAAGCTGTGAGGGCAGCAGATAGCTGCCCTCCCCGCCCCCCCCACGTGGTGAGCCCTACACCGGCGAGAGTTGGGTCCTCAGGGCCACAGCCCGGGTCCCCGCACCCCAGTGGGGCGGCCCGCCTGGCTCGGTGGCTTCTGCGGGATGCATCTCCGGTCTCCGTACAGCACTTCCTGCGGATCATGGCGGGTCCTCAGGTAACCGGGCCCCGGCACCAGCATCCTGGCTGGACCGCGGGGGCCCCTCCCAGAGGCCGGTGGAGCCCAGGCTCTTACCTGCTCCCTGGCGGGACCCGACCCCCTGACGCAGGGCGCATGACTTCTTACACAAATGCTTTTTATTTTTATTTATTTATTTTTTTTTTGCACAATGCTTTTTATTTTCCGGGCAAATAACTGGGTTTCCCAATTTTTGTTAGATTCTCAAAGGAGCGCCTGCCTTAGTCAAGGTTGGAGCCCTTGTCCAA
This sequence comes from Crocuta crocuta, assembly GCF_008692635.1. Taxonomy (NCBI): domain Eukaryota; kingdom Metazoa; phylum Chordata; class Mammalia; order Carnivora; family Hyaenidae; genus Crocuta; species Crocuta crocuta. The sequence continues at coordinate 14,294,521 of NW_027528362.1, forward strand.
GGACTGGTGGCCCACCCGGTGGGGGGAGGGGGCTCTCTGCACCCGCGGGAGCTGCGATGGGCCCGAGCGCCAGGCTGAGTCCGCGGGGGATTTTCCGTCCTTTCCTCGCCTCGCCCTTTGTCACGGGGCTGAGGCCAGACCCAAACGTGAGCTCTGCAGACAGCCGCAGCCCTACTCACCTCTGCAGACAGCCACACCCCTACTCACCTCTGCAGACAGCCGCAGCCCTACTCACCTCTGCAGACAGCCACACCCCTACTCACCTCTGCAGACAGCCGCAGCCCTACTCACCTCTGCAGACAGCCGCAGCCCTACTCACCTCTGCAGACAGCCGCAGCCCTACTCACCTCTGCAGACAGCCGCACCCCTACTCACCTCTGCAGACAGCTCTTTAAACGTGTCCCAGCGTCTCTGAGGGGAGATCTGAGGGGAGGGGAGACGCTTATGTCGTGTGAACACGAACTGGGGACGTGTCAGAAGGGGTGGGTAAGCTTCTCCCCTCAGAAAGGTGGTGAAAATAGGGTCATTTTCCCGGTTTAGAAGACAAGATGGGAATTTGAAAGGTTTGTCATCCGCGAGAAAGACCGTTTGGCCAAAGACCCGCAAAGTACGCATCCCGCACAGGCGGCATCTCCCCCTGCCCCGCCGCCCGTCTGCTTCTCGCCCCGCTCCCCTGCCCCAGAAGGGAGTAGAGAGTGGGGCTGCTGGGGGGGTGGAGACAGAGACGGGGGACAGAGAGACAGACACGGGGACAGAGACCGGTGGACGGCCCCTCCCTGAAGCAGCCTGGGACGTCCTGCACGGGAAATTGGGAGCCCTTGCGGCGTCTCCGTCCATTCCGCACACGAAGTGATCTTGTCCACCGCGGTCTGCGTCCCGGGAGGGGGTCGTGCCCCGCTGCGTCCTGGAATGACCGCGAGAAGCGGGCCATCCACTCGCAGCTCACCGTCGGGGCCGCTTCACTGACATCCCTGGGCCTCTTTTGTTTTGCTGGTGGGTTTACCCCCAGGTGCCCCTGCTTGGGCCCGGTTTTCCACCTCCCAGACCAGACTCGGGAGGCCGGCCGGCGCCGTGCGGGAGGACATGGGGCAGAAGTTCACGCACCGGGTGACCCTGAGAATAAGGCCCTGCGGTCCGCTTCAGAGGTGAGAAGCCTCGGGAACTTAGCTGCTCCAACGCAGCATGGGAGGAATTGTCTTTATCAAGAGAGGGCGTGTTGCTCACTATTCTTTCCTTGTTTTCCTTTTAAGTTTATCTATGTTGAGAGAGGGAGAGAGCAAGCCCAGCGGGGAGGGGCCGAGAGACAGGGAAGCAGAGAGTCCCAGGTAGGCCCCATATTATCAGTGCAAAGCCTGACACGGCCTCGATCTCAGGACCGTGAGATCGTGACCTGAGCCAAGATCAAGAGCCAGACCTCAACCAGCTGAGCCCCCGAGACGCCCCCGTGTTAACTGTTTGCTTGTCACAGAGCCTACGAGCTTCTGTGTTGGTTTTAAGCATTAGCATTGAAGACACAAAGTGAGGCAGGCACATGTGTGTCTCGGCTCAGGCTGCGTAACAAAACGCCCCAGGCCAGGCGGCTTAGACAGCAGACAGTCCGAGATCAAGGAGCTGGCACGCCTTTCTGGTGAGGGCCTCTTCCTGGCCTGCAGACGGCTGCTCTCTCACTGCGTCCTCACCCGGCCTTTGCTCATGTGCTCAGAGAGACAGAACGCAGGTGATCCGTCTCCAGATATGATGACGCAGTGGGGGTGGGGTTAGGGCCTGCATATGTGGGTCTGGGGGAGACACCGTTCAGTGTGTGATAGCAGCACCCTGTGGGAGCCGCACTGTTTAGGTTGCAAGTGTTCAAGCAGATGGGAATATCCGGGAGAGGGGTTTGGGAAAGCACATTAAGTTTGCTGTGTTCTATCAAGTATATAGAAATAAACCTTCCACAAAATCTGGAAAAAAAAATAAGATCAGTATTTAGTGGGGATGGGTTCTTTCTTTAAAATTGGGGAACAGAGTTCTGCGATTGGGCCATCATTCGCTAGAACAGCCCCCGGATTCCGGCACACGATTAGCTCTGAGGTTGCCCGTATTTGCCTGTTTTTCTCTCTGCTGCCCCCGTCCGCGGCGCAGGTGGCTGGCAGGAGAGTGGCCGTGGGTACAGGCACAGGGCTGGGAGGTATTGTTTGGGGTTTTGTATTATAATCCAAACACACAGCGTCTGGCTCGTGGATGGGACAGATGTCACGGTACTTGGCACATAACTGGATTGGACGCGCCTGCTGGGCCACCGGGCCATGATCCGGCTGCTCTAGTAAATGGAATTGCGTTCGGGGATTTCTACTCCGTCCTGAGCAGGATGGCATTTTACCTTTGGCGGCACTGGAGACTGAGGGCTGGAAACAACCCGCCTCCCTGCTTAGGGTGGTGGGGACGCGCCGGGCCCCTGTGGCTGTGACGGACGCACACACTGGCAGCTGCGCGGGTGGGCTGGCGGGCGGGGCGCGCTCCCGA
>NW_027528362.1:14297039-14309210 GCF_008692635.1 Crocuta crocuta
CCCGACCCCTCCCTGCCTCTTCCTGTGCCAGGCCTTTTCCCATCACGGCCTCGCTGTCCTTCATTAAATATTTGTTTACGTGGTTGTAGCACCGAGCAGAAGTGGTCCTAACGCATGACTCATCTTTGGATCAGGAGTACAGTGGCCTCGCTCAGGGAGCCCCAGACATCTTCCCTCGCGTTTCTGACAGCGCAGGCGGAGTGGTCCCCACCTGGAGGAGAGACCCTGAATGTTTGCGATGCCGCCTGAAGCCACCGCCCGGGGGCTTCCTCCGCCTCACGCGCTGTCCTTCCCCAAACCCTGTGCGCAGATGAGGTCCAGAAGCTCTCCAGCTCGTGTTTTGGGAACTGAGTCCAAGACGGGCGAGGCAGCCAGTCCCTCCCGCACACCTGCTCCAAGCCCAGGGCGGGGGGCGGGCGGGCTTGCCTGCCGTCCCCGTCCCTGCACGGACCCGCCGGCCGCCTCACCAGCATTGCGTAATCTCCCTCCAGAGGAAAGAGGATTTCCTACAGCCTATTTTCAGCAAAGGATTAGGGACAATGAAGTTCTGCCGTTAGGACGGCATCTATATTTTTGTGTGATTTCTCAAGAAGCCCTAGGAAACAACCCTCCACAACACGTGGCACTAATTGAAAATTATTACATGGAATAAAATCGTGGAAGGATCATTGGTATGGGAGACACAGGATTTGAGAGTAAATCAGACTAGGTTTACAAAACGCCTGAAAACAACAGATAGACCACACGCATATGGAAGGATTTGAGTAACCTTCCCTCGTTAGTGCGGGTGGAGTTTAGATTCAGATGAGTATGGACAAGCCATCTGAAGGCTGGCGGCCGTGCGGCATGCACCTTTTTCCTTGGTAACGTCCAACGTGGATGAAAACCTGGAAACCCTGTGTGCATGAAGAGAGCCGAGTGGTCGTCACAAGTCTGGCCCTTCGTCCTCGCGTGCGATGTCCCCTCACGCACTTGCACGTCTCTAGTGTAAAGTGGGGATAAGATATGCGAGCTCATGGCGCTGAGAAAACTATGGGGCAAACCCAGTCAGATTCTTGGGAAGCNACAGAGCCCGACGTGGGGCTCAAACCCACGAACCATGAGATCATGACCTGAGCCGAAATCAAGAGTCAGATGCTTAACAGACCAAGCCCCGCAAGCGCCCCCCTGAGACAGAATTTCATAAAAGTGATGTCCACACGGCAGTGCGCTCAGAGCGAACAGCGCTTCATAACAAGTTTGTTTGCCGATTAGGGAGTCACGTGGCTTTTCCCTAAGTGCATTTGTAAGAAGTGGGACTTAAAAGCATGTTATGGATGTTTCCTTCCAGAAGCTCCCTTCTGCTAATCGTTTGGTTTCACTCCGTTGTCCATTTTCAGTGAATCTATAACATGTTCTTTTACTATCCTATATATTATTAAGAAATAGATTAGTTAAATTTAAAATGATAGGTGAGAATGTCTTCTCTAAAATGGCCAATTCCGTGAGAAGTGATTTTCTATTGTTTCTACCAAAGGTGCTATGAGATTATTTTATCCTTTTTTTTTTTTTAATATTTTTATTTATTTCTAGGAGAGAGAGAGAGACAGCGTGAGCAGGGGAGGGTCAGAGAGAGAGGGAGTCACAGACTGAAACAGGCTCCAGGCTCTGAGCTGGCAGTCAGCACAGAGCCCGACGCGGGGCTCGAACCCACGAACCGCGAGATCATGACCTAAGCGAAAGTCAGACGCTTAACCGACTAAGCCACCCAGGTGCCCCGAGATTATTTTATCCTTAAATTGGAGTGATTCTTTGATTTCATAAATTGCTTTGTTGCTTTTTAGACAATAACCTGGCACCAAAAGCTACAGGTCCCCGAGTACTAAGGTACTTGATTTAGGAACAAGAAACTTAGCTGTAAAACTGAGCGATTATATCGCAAATACTGTGTCTCGTTAAATACCCGGCTGTGCGGTGAGTTGGCCAGATGCCTTCTGGCAGGTAACCCTTGGAGTTGATGGAAGAGCAAAAAGTAAAAATAGAGAATTAAAGGCTTTTTCTTTGGACTCTCATATTTTAGTTCATTGCAAAATGGGTTGAGGGGCTCCTGAGGGGCTCCGTCAGTTGAGCGTCTGGCTCTTGACTTCAGCTCAGGTCATGATCTCACGGTTTGTGGGTTCAGTCCCTGCATCGCACTCTGTGCTGACGGTGCAGAGCCTGCTTGGGGCTCTGTCTCTCTCGGCATCTCCCTGCTGTTGTGCCTACTCTCTGCCCCCCCTGCACACGTGTGCACACACTCTCTCTGAAAAGAAAAAAACTTAAAAAAATGGGTTGGCATTGGTTTTTATCAGTTTATTACCCTTGCAGATTCAGAGCTGTGCCTCATCTGACGGTTGGTGTCTTGACCTCCTCCCTGGGGTGTGGCCTGTCCCCCGGGGCTGGCCCGTGGCACGGGCTGTCCGGTTTTGTCCCCTCCCTGCCACAGACAGCCTGCGCAGCTGCTGTCACATCTCTCCTGCCTGCACTGTGAGCTCGAGGCTGGGGTTTCTGTCAGAACTCAGGGTCCTGAGCACCAAATTCCATGTGGTTTTGTTCCTCAGTGGGCTGGCGGGGGCCGGGCCCCAGCGCGGCCCCTCGGAGGCGTCTGGGGGCCGGATCTCAGGGTGCAGATGCAGGGGGGTGCACCTGACCCTGCGGCCCCCAGACAGCAGCCTGGCCCTCTGCCCGCCCGTCCCTGGGAACCCTGGTCCAGGCGAGAACGAGGGCGCGCGTGGGGCCTGGCCTGCGTGTTCTCGCTCAGCTCCCACGTGCCCACGTACGGGTCGTGTGGCGGGCCAGGGGCCGGAGTGTGCTGTCGGTGACAGTTTCTCCAGGTTTTTGGGACTGTCTCTGCAGGCGTGCAGGCGTGACGCAGAGGTTAGGGCTCTGGCACCGCAAGCACCTCGTAGCCAAGCACCTTACGTTGCCGTGTGGCTCTAACCCATGTTTGCTTCCAGATTCGGGCCAGTCTGCAGCCTGAGGGCCACCCCGGGGCCCGGCAGCCGCCCGCGGCTCGCCGATGGATGGGAGCCAGCGCCACAGTGTTGCGCTAGGCTTGACAGCAGGGAGGACCGGAGGGCAGGACCCTGCGGGGGCGGGGGGGCGGGGCGTGGCCTCCCTGGCTCTGACACCCTGGCTTCGCATTCCGTGTCCTCTGCAGGTGGGAGCGCCCGGTAATAACGGGGCAGGTGAAGCAGGTCCCTACAGGTGGCCGGCGGGCAGGTGGGGAAGACCGGTGCCGGCGTTTGGCAAATACTGAAAGTAACAAACCCATTTAAAACCCGTGATGGGACAAGTCACAGAGCCCCGCCGCTCTTCCCTGCTGTCCCCGAGGCTCCCGGGAGGGGACAGGACACATGTCTTCCTGTGGTTCCGCCTCCTGTCTTCCCACAAACCTGGTGGCGATTAGGAATTAGCAGCGGCGGCTCGGGCGGTGGTTGGGCCCAGGGCAGTCAGGGTCAGGACGACGGCGCTGGGGACAGAGGTCACTCGTGGGGGTGAAATCACAGCTCGGCACGTTTTGTTCTTGGGGGAAGGAGAAGGGTGACCTGACAGGTGGCTGTCCCCGCGTGCCAGGCGCCGGGGCCCAAGGACACAGACGCGGGCAACGGGGGCATCGGTGCTTCCGTCTGGTGCCCCTTCCCTTCCCGGCGCCCGAGCCCTGCCCCTGTCGCCGTCTGCGGCCCCCGGCCTCTGGCTTGCGGGTGCGGCTTGCACCGGGCGCCGTGAGGAGGGCAGGATCAGGCAGCCTCACCCCAAGCTCCCCGCGCTCTTCCTGAGCGAGAGACGCTCTCTTTCCAGTTGTGTCGTAATCGAGTATTCGCCCTAAAACTGTGTGGTTTAAAAAGGGACTTGAAGTAGGGAGAAATTGCCCTCCGTCATTTGCTCAAAATAAAAACTCCGAGGGCAGGATCCTGACGCAGGTTGGCTTTCAGGCCTGCCGGTGAGACGGAAGGAGAGGACGAGGAAGGGCCCCCGAACCCGCCCGCCGACCGGTGCGGTGTGACCTCGTGCTTTCGGGTGACAGGTTTTGCTTTCGGTTTTGAAGTCCCAGCTTTCCTGAATTCCAGACGTGTGTCCCCTGGAGAACGGAGCCTCCGGGAACTGGGGGGGTGAGGGGGGTGAGGCCAGATTCCGATCGATGGGAGCAGATTGGGGGGGGCAGGGTCCCCACAGGTAAAGAGCAACCTCATTACGTCCCGCCCCCTGGAGGCCCTGCTTCCTGCAGAGGTGGCTGAACTGCTGGGTTCATGGTTGGGTTTGGCCGGGATTGGCTGGTTTTCTGCAGCCCTCCTGTGTCCAGGTGGGTGTCCTTTAGACGCCCCTGGTGACAGGCAGGCCCAGGGCAGGGTGTCCCCCCCCGTGTGACCCCCGCAAGGGCCTTCGTCAGGAAGCTCAGGCAGTCTCCCGTTTGGCCAGTCCCAAGTGCTGGGCAGGGGGGTGGGTAAGCAGGTGCCCAGAGCAGCCCTTTCCTTATGGCTGGAGGGGCCCCCGCTGTGAACTGCCGGTCGCTCGCCCCAGACCTCTTCCCGGGGCCCCTTCCACGGACCAGCCTGGTGTCCCTCGGAGGCGAAGCACCAGTTTCTGACGGGGTGCTCTCCGGCTGGAGCGGAGCCAGCGTGCCGCCTCCTCTCCTGTCCTCGGGCACTGCCAGGCTGCGGGGGCCCCTGTCGAGCGCACCCCCGCGGGGGAGGGGTCTCAGAGGTCGCTGTGTTTCTGGCAGCTGCCCCTGGACCTCGGTGCCCCAGGAGGCCTGGCCCTGGCCTGTTTGGATGTTGGAAGGAGACACGTTCGGCTACTGTGAGCAGATGCTTCGAAGTTTGGGGCAAGTTCAGCTGAAACTCAGTGAGGAGGTGACGGCTGCGGGCCGTCGGCCTCCGAGTTCTGGGCGGGATGTGACAGTTCACAGAGCTGTGAAGTTTTGTGAAATGAAGTCATTTAAAAAAATTTCCACGGATCTTGCGGGTATAAGGAAGTTGTGTTGTTGACCATACTTAAATCAAAGGAATCCGTGCGCACGTAGGACGGTTTGGGGTTCCCGAGGGGCCGTGGTGTCCGTCTTTTGCAAAAAGATCTCAGTGGGATTTTAGTATTTGTTTAGCGCTGGGGCCTCTCAGCCCTCAGTCTTCAGGCAGAATGGAAAGTTCCTTCCCGCTTACTGTGTGGGAAGGTCATGTCCTGGCCGTCTCCTCTTTTGCTGATGGCTAACTGTTGATATAAGGGTGGAATGAAACCAGATAGAGTTGGGTGTCCCCGGCTGAGGAATACAGTGGGGAGGCGAGGCGGTGGCCGGTGTGGACGGAGGGAGGCAGGGTGTGCGGGGTCATCGCTCCCCTCTCCCCTGCTCTTGTCTTCCAAACCCCACTTTCTGCTCTCCCCTCGTAGGCCAGCTCTCCCCTGCCTTGTCCAGCCCCCGCCTCCCTGTTCGTTAGGGAGCATTTTCCGGGTTCGGAGGCCCGATGACACCATGGCACCCGATGGGGGACACTTTCGTGTCACCCAGAAAACATGCCTGTGGTGCTTTTCCCAGGCTAATTGATGCAGTGGCCATAGCCCCAAGGGGCGCCCCCAACCCCCCCCACTCGCTAGGAGGGGGCTGGGCGGGGTCACAGGAAGAAGGGGTCGGTGGCAGGGCCCTGGCCTGGCCGCTCTGCGGGGAGGTCACGCTTCCAGCCCCACAGCCCGTGCTTACTTGGTGTGCTTCTGTGATGCAGCACGTGTTCTGTGATGTGGCTTTGACAGAGACCCAGCAGGTGAGATGCCGCTGGACGGTGGATGGTGGCCAGCTCCCCCCGAAGCTGTTGGTCCCCGGGTTCCCGGCGGGGCGGTGGGATAATATGCAGTTTTATTGTGGTAAAACGTACATAAGCTAACACCAACTTAGCCATTTCGTGAGCTAAGAACCAGAGGCATCGGGCACACTCCCGTTACGGAGCGGCGGCGGCACCCTCCATCTCGGGGACTTGCCAGCTTGCACACGGAGCCTCTGTCCCCGTTAAACACCGGCCCCCCAGCCCCCGCCAGGCTCGTGTCTGTCTTCTGTGTCCATGATTTTGACCAGTCCGAGCGCACCACATGAGCAGAGTCCCACAGCGTCCAGCCCTCCGTGACTGGCTCATTTCACTCGGCGTGGCGGCCTCAGAGGCCATCCATGTAGCCGAATTTGCAGAATCCGTGTCAGGATGTCCCTCTGTGAAGCTGAAGAACCGAGTGTCACACGTCTCATTTATCTGTGTCTCATCAATGCAGCGGTTTTTATGGCCCGAACCTCCCTACGGGGCCCGTGCCCTCAAGCTGCCTGCAGCGCCAGGAAGAGCCAGTGGGCGTGTCCGCGGTGAATCTGCGACACAGGCGTGCCCCCGGCGCCATCGGCCCCATGTCGCCGGCCGCGTCCCTCCACACCTGGGCCCAGCGCTGGCGCGCCTCTTCCCGCACTTTACCGAGTCGCCCTTCCTCGGGGTCTTGCTCCAGTGCAGCCTTAGTCCAGCCGCTCAGCGCACGTGGCTGCCTCGCGGCTCTTGGTTTGCACCCAGTAGGCTCCCTGCTGTTGTGTGCGTGTTCCTTAGTGACTGGACCGGTGCCCCGGGGGCCTGGGGACCCTGACTTCCCTTCTGGCTGTGGCTCCTGGCCCCCGAGGCTTGGGCAGGATGTGAAAGCACCTCTTCCTTAGGATCCTGTTCTTTTCCTCCTCCACAGAGAAACAGTCTGCGTGGGGGGGAAAAGCTACGTGTGTCCAGGCTTGGGGTGTGCTCCCTGGCAGCCTCAGGGCGGGCGGAGTCCTGGGGGAGGCCCCTGAACTGCTCCTTTGCACTGTGAATTTGGGGAGACTGTGCAGACCCTTTAGAATTCTGGCCAGAAGTCCTTGTGGCAATTTCTGCTTTCTGAGCCTGGTTCTCCAGCCTCCCAGGGATGCCAAGTGCTGCTCCCTGGACCCACTGCTCCCTGGACCCACTGCTCGCTGGACCCGGCTGCTCCCTGAGCCCGGGTTCTCCCTGGACCTAGCTGCTCCCTGGATGTGGCTCCTCCCCTGAGCCAGGTTACTCCCTGGGCCCAGCTTCTCCCTGGACACTGCTCCCTGGATTCAGCTGCTCCCTGGACCCGGCTGCTCCCTGGACCCACTGCTCGCTGGACCCGGCTGCTCCCTGGACCCGGCTGCTCCCTGGGCCCGGCTGCTCCCTGGGCCCGGCTGCTCCCTGGACCCAGCAGCTCCCCTGAGCCCAGCTACTCCCTGGGCCTGGCTGTCCTGCTTTGAGCAGCACACCTGGTGATGGAAGCCAGTCAGCTGTGTCTTGTGCGTCCCCGGCCCACGGGAGCTATGGGCATGGTAACCTGGTGGTCAAGATTTCCACGCAGGCATCGTGGGCTTGGGGGCCTGGGCAGTGATGTAGGAGTGTTCTGAGAATGATGGAGTGGAGGTTTTCTGCTGGGAATTCTGTGAATAAGGACTGAGAACCACAAGCAGAGATTATTCTACCTGGAGAAGAAATGTTTTCTTTTTTCAAGTATAAAGAATTGAATGATCAGGGCAAAATGGAACATGAAAATATGGTCTCCTTTATTTGCGATAAAAGGCTCGTAAAGGAGGCGCACAAACAGGTCACAGCTAATGTCTTTTTCTCCCGAATCACATCCGACCTGTCTGGCCACTTGTATTTCCGACGGCGCAGGTGCAGTCCGGGGTGCGTGCCCTCTCGTCTGCCATGCCTCGTTAGGTCCGCACGTGGGGCTCTTCGGAAAACACAGTTTCAGAAAGAAACGTTTTGCCCATTTTCCCTGGGTGGAGAGTAAATAGCCCAGGAGTCTTGTGGCTCGTGGCTCTGGTGCTTCCGCTGGGTGGACAACCTTTATGTGAGTGTAGTTTGCAAACACTGCTGTTAAGTTTACAGGTTTGGGGTTTTGTCTGTTAATTCATTTTCAGCTTCTCTCACTGCTTTCAATGGCAAACGTGCGTGATAAGTTCCCATCTGGAGATTCTGACCTCATTAAATAAGGGGAGGGGACGGAACAGTACCTCCTGCGTGATGCCACCCCGAGGAATTTCAAATCGACACGTTTGCTCCACGGCGGCTGCCCTGGTGGCCGGGCTTGTCCCCGGCCGGCTCGCCGCCCCGCGGTCCCTGCTCGGCTTTGCGTCAGCTCGTCGCTCTTGCCTCCGGAAAAAGGCGTAAAAGCAACATGTTCTGTTAAGTCATTTGCATTTTTTTGGTAGATTTAACAATTTCAAATTTATTTCGCCTGTGCCGTTCATTCTACTTTTGTTTGTGCTCATAAAATGTGATTTGTTAGACACAAACCAACGCTTCTGCTCAGCGATCCTAGGACTTGACAGGTGTTCCGGAGAACTCCAAGTGCCATTTGTAATCTGGGTGTATCCAGTGGGGATACACTGTTGTGTTGGGTGGGGGGAGGGGCAGACGGAGGGTCAGCGCTTCTGGGTTGGGACCCCTCTGCCCCTCTGTTCAGGTTCTTATAACCACCCTACTAAGTGCTAACTCAAGACCCTGCTCCCTGGGCTTTGAGTTAGCACTTAGCGGTCTAGAGCAGGGCCCGCTAGAGGCTGGTCTTTTACGGTAGACTATCAGGGGACCAGGAGGCCTTGACATTTGGTTTTAACAGAACAAAAGACAGCTCGATCACAGCCTGCACCTGTCTGAGGTGCAGTGATCTTTGCCTGTGGCTGACTCTTATGTGAGCCAATTGTCAGGGCCGCGGGCGGCAGCCGCCTGTGTCCTTTTGAAGCAGGGTTAGGTAGTTTTATGATCATGGGCCTTGGGTATATAAACGGTTTCAGAGAAGCAATAAAAATGCAAATAAATATATAATGTTACCTTTTATTGTTTCCTTATGTGATTTTCTTATTTATGACTTTATTGTGAAACAGCATTAAAATCTAAGCTTGGCCAACCTGGATGTTGTGGGAGGAATCCCATGCACCAGTGTATCCTGACGCGGAGTAAATATTTCCATTCCATCTGCGGGAACTCGCCCCAGGAGATCACAGGCCAGGGGTGCAAAGGTGCGAAAGCCCCGGGATTTCCTCGGATTGGGGTGCAGTGGTGCTGACTGCAGTATTGTTCACTGTTACCCTGAAAGCACCTCAAGTCTCCGTCGCGGGAGAACGATGAAGCCCTTCTCTGAAAGTTCGTGCGCTGGGACACCTCGTCCTCTCACACGGAGGCGTCGAGTGTGGGCTCCCGGTGCAGGGAGGGGTCTGTACTGCGTGGGGTGGGACGGCCCATCACAGGCCGGATGCCTAACGTGGTCGACCTCACTGTGATTCCTAGGCCTCTGTTTGGAGTCACGTAAAAATGTACAGGAAAAATCTGGAAAAACACATAAAAACGTTAGGCACGATTGTGGCTCGCTGGCATTTTCATCTCCGTTCTGGTTTGTGCTAAAGGTTTTACACAGATCATGTTCTACTCTTGTAAGCAGAGAAGAGAGCTTTTACTGTGAAAGCGACTCGCGCAGCTCAGACCATCACCACTGTCATTCTGAGGGCAGCCCCTGGGCAGATCCGAGGTGCTGACCGCATCTGATGGAGCCGAGCTCAGGGGCTCCAGACCCGGCTCCCGGACTCCCCGCTGTTAGCCCTCCACACGGCTGCCAGCCCCGCTCAGTGGTGCAGTCCCGTCCGTCCGGTGCAGACCCCGCCCCCAACACCGAGACTACTTTTATTTATTATATATACATACACATATATGCGCGCATACGCACACGTATTAATGTTTATTCAGTTTTGAGAGACACAGAGTGCAAGCAGGGGAGGGGCAGAGAGAGAGGGAGACACAGAATCTGAAGCAGCTCCAGGCTCCGAGCTGTCAGCACAGAGCCTGATGTGGGGCTCGAACTCACCAACTGTGAGATCATGACCTGAGGCGAAGCTGGATGCTTAACCCACTGAGCCCCCCAGGCGCCCCTCACCAAGATCACCTTTAAATTTTTTTTTTTTTAATGTTTATTTTTAGGAGAGAGAGAGAGACAGCGTGAGCAGGGGAGGGTCAGAGAGAGAGGGAGTCACAGACTGAAACAGGCTCCAGGCTCCGAGCTGGCAGTCAGCACAGGGCCCGACGCGGGGCTCGAACCCACGAACCGCGAGATCATGACCTAAGCGAAAGTCGGACGCTTAACCGACTAAGCCACCCAGGCGCCCCCAAGATCACCTTTAAAAGCACCGCGCGGGTGAACGGAAAGAAAGGAGGTTGGATGGAGATGAGCTTGTGGGCTGAGGACAGCAGCTGGCTCGTCCCCTGGGGCTTTGGACTCGCTAGGGGAGGGCTTCCCTGGAGAGCAGGGCTGGGGGGGCCCGTGCCCCGGGGGCCACCGCACAGTCACTGTCTGGAAACAGGAGAACAGTTTTCCGTGCTCTTGGACTTGGAGTTGAGGACCGGGGAGGGCCGGGGGTGAGCGGGGGGAGGGGCTCTGCCCGGGGAAGGTGTAAGCCGATGCCCTGGACGCACCCGGGCCGCCTCCTGTGCCCTCATCTCCAGGCCCCCCGGGTTGTGTTGCTTGAGGAGTGTGCACGGGACAGAGACCAGGGTGAGAGGCAGCGGGGAGGGGCGGGGCACGAGGGGTCAGGACGAGACCCACCAGATGGAGGCTGGGAGTTAGAGTCATTTCAGGCCAAACGCCCTGCAGCGGTTTGGCCCCAAAGTCTGGAATTGTTGGAAATGCCGAGGCGGCTGACGCTGGCCTACCCCCGAGTTCCGGCCTCTGGCCAGCCCGTGCCCCCCACAAGTATTGGGGGCCGGTGCCTCTGTGCAGCCCCCACCCAGAGGCTGCCAGGTCCCCGGGATTCTGGGAGAGTCACAGTTACACATCCTTCTTAGCATCGTGTGGGGACCTCATTTACTGTAATGCCTGCATGCCACCAGGTGGACGGTCCCATTTTTCGGATGAGGAAGATGAGACTGAACCTGGGCTGTGCCTCCGAACTCACCCGTGTGGGTTCGTGGCGGAGCCTGTCCTGACACCACGTCCTCACGGTTGGTGCAAGCCTGCCCCCCAGGGTCGCCTCCGCCACGGACGCCAGCTCTGAATCTGGGGTTCCCGTGAGCCGCCAGTTCTTACATTTCTTAGAACTCCCATAACCCCCTGAAAGCGCAGCCCGGGCAGTTCTGGTTCTGTTAGAAAGAACACGGCGCAGCTCAGCCTGATGGATGTGAGCGCAGGGGGAGGGGGCCTGGGGGGAGCCAGCTCCCTGCCCTCCCCTCCCTGCTCAGACACGTCCACCTGCAAACGTCCCCCTTCCTGCCGGCCCTCTGCTCGCCCCAGAGGGATGAGGGGGCCATCCTGTGACCGGTGTGTGGCCAGCCCCTCCCTCAAGGCTGCCCAGGGGGCTGCCGGGGTCACCCGGGGAGGCGGTGACCGTGTTGACGGTGTCCCATACTCTCCCTTCCCACCAGCCTCCGCCAGCCCCCCTCCCTCTCACAGACCCGCCTTCTCGGGCAGCGTAAGCGTCCTGGCCCCTCCACCGTCTCGTGCAGCCTCTCCCTGCTGTTTTCTTTCTTACTCAGTGCCCTTTACGTGCCCCTCGCGCTCCAGCCTGAGCTGGCCAGCTGCGTCTACGTGGGCCTCTGTTGCCCTGCTGTTTCTGCAGAGGAGGGGCGGGCCGGGGCGTGGGGACGAAGCAGGTGGACGCGGGGCGTGAGGCCCCCCCCGCAGGGGAGCGGCGGGCCGGGGCGTGGGGACGAAGCAGACAGGACTCAGGGTGTGAATTAGGTTCTGGACCCAAGTCCCCTGCGCACCCAGGCGCTCCCCAGGCACCGGCAGGGCATCTGAGAATTACGCCAATCCCACCGCTGCCTGCAGGAGGCAGCGTGGGCTCCCACAGGCTGTGGGCTCAGCCCCCGCCCCTCCTCACAGCCGCGGGGTGTCCCCTGACCTCGTCCTTGGGTTCCATTAATTTGCTGCAGAGGCTCACAGGTCTCAGAAGTGTGTAATGTGTCACCAGCTTATTATCAAAGTGCAGAGAGTCTCAGAGCCAGCAGACGGGGGAGGGGCACAGGGGGAGGGATGGGGGAGGGGCAGAGCCTCCGCGCCCCGCGCCCCAGCTCCCCACTGTCCCCCGTCCCCGCCTGTCCTCCGACCCCGGAGCTGGAGCCAGCCCTGGGTTTCCTGGACGCTTCCTCCTGTAAAGGTGAATGACCCAGA
>NW_027528362.1:14309225-14314278 GCF_008692635.1 Crocuta crocuta
GGCTGCTTCCCTTTCCAGAATCACCTCACAGGCGTAAGTCAGGACACCTTTACTGCTCTTGAAATTTGGGAAATTCCGAGAGTTTCAGGAGCTGTGCCAGGGCTGGGTGAAGGCCAGATGCGCGTGTCTTACGAGGAATCAGAGCGTCGCGCGCGGCAGAGCGAGCGCCCCGGGCAGGTGCAGTGTGTGCTTGTGGCCTGAGGTCAGGAGAGTCCCGTCGCCGGGGCACTTGGCGGACTGGGGAGCCCTGTGGGTGGCAGTGCCCCAGGTCTGCTGTCCGGAGCGTGCGCGGCTCGGGTGGCACTTGACGGGCGGAGGGTGAGGACTGGGTGGCGGTGGCTGGGACCCCGCGCAGCCCCTGCAGCTGTGGTTGGCCAGGTCTCAAGGGTCCCGGGGCCTCCCCGCTCGCCTTCACCCCAAGGGATCTTCCTGCTTGTGCTGTCAGTACAGGGGGTGCCTGGGGTCCCCCTGAAAAGAAGGGAGCAGGGGGGAAGTCACTGTGGAGGGAGGGGACTAGGGCCCCGCTTGAGGAGGGCGGCACACTCCTGACTCTGGTCGCACACTCGAGCGTCAGGTCCGCTGTGTCCTCCTCCCTGTTCCCTGGGAACCGAGTGATGGGGGTGGAGGGCAGAACCACGTCCCAGGAGATGAGACCCAGGCCGGACCCTGGAGCCGCGGGGGGCCGGGGGGGGCATAGACGGGATTACAGAGGGGCTGACACGGGGTTTATGGGCAGGCCCCACGGGTGGGCTCGTATGGGGGCCCCAGAGGGGGACTCAGGCTAGTGTACCTTTTATTCAGAGGCTGGAAATTTAAAATGTTTCTAAAATAAGCTCCAGTTACTGTAGAAGAGCAGGAAAACCTTATGTACAATTGTAAGAATGAGCAGATTAAAAAGAAACCCCGTGTGGTGGTGGGTGACCTCGGGTCCTGGGCGGGCAGGACCCCGCTCCCTGCTCTTCCTTAGCATTTGGCAGAGGAGGAGGTGCTGGTGCCCGAGCCTCTATTCTGTGGGCACGTCCACATCCACCTTTAGTTTCAATCCTGTTTTCGTGCAGAAGCTGAGGCGATAGACATCTTGTTTACTAGGTATTTACATAAAGATTTTTGTGCTGTTTTCTTCTAAAAGTACATTTTGTTCTGATGGAGCGTCGAAGCACAATGACGTATTCTGTGAAGAATTAATTTTTTTAACATTTATTTTTGAGAGAAAGAGAGACAGAGGTGTGAGTGGGGGCGGGGCAGAGAGAGAGGGGGACACGGAATCCGAAACAGGCTCCAGGCTCTGAGCTGTCAGCACAGAGCCCGACGCGGGGCTCGAACCCACGGACCGTGAGATCATGACCTGAGCCACCCAGGTGCCCCATTGTTTATTTTAATAAGAATATGTGTGCACACAGGGGGCAAAGGGCAAAGAGAGAGAGAGAGCAGGGGAGGGGCAGAGAGAGAGAGAGAGAGAGAGAGAGAGAGAATCCCAAGCGGGCTCAGTGCAGAGATTGACATGAGGCTCAAACTCACGAACCGTAAGATCATGATCTTAACAGAACCAAGAGTTGGAAACCTAACTGAGCCCCCCAGGCTCCCCTTTGGTTTTTATTTCTAGTCTGCAAACTAAAGCAGTGACTCCGAGCAGAGGGTGGGTGTCAGGCGCCAGGTCGGTCTCCGCGCCGCCTGCGGTCCTGCCTCATGCAGGTGGAAGGCCAGACGCTGGCTTCTTGCACGAAAAGCAGACGTAGTGACGCGGCTGATGTTAGTAACGAGTGTGACCAAATGCTTCCCTCCTTGACGTCCTGTTTTCAGAGTGGGCCGAGTGTGAATGCGCCTCTTTGCAGGGACACCGCGGGTGCGCTGACCGCACCCGTCCCCCGCGCCCTGCACGTCTCGCCGTGTGCCCGTCGTCCGCGCGCCGCGTCTCAGAGCGTCCCTCTCATAGAACGGCCTTCCTCGAGCTGCAGCTCCGGGAGTCGAGCGTGATTTTAGATGTGCCTCGGTTTCTAGAAAACGGTGTAGGAAATACCGGCCGCTCCGCCGCGGAGCGCGGAGGCCCGCCCGGCCCGGGAGGGAGGCTGCTCATTAGTTCTGTCTCCTTCCAGGAAGGATTTCAAGTACTTACTGGAATTAAAAAAAACAAAAACAAACCAGCGCGGAGCTGCAGACAACAGAAGTTCTATTCTGAGGCGTGCACTAAAAAGGCGTGTTAAGGTAGCAGTGCGAATTCCGTGTGGGCGGTTTCTAGCCCGGTAAAAGTGCATTTATGCAGGTTTTGTGTCCGCACAGCTTGACAGATCGTTGGGAATCCGTTTTAGAATCTGTGCCCCGATGGTGTGCAGCTCACAGAGGGGCGGCTGGCACTGAACAACTGAACTATCAAGACCACCTTGTAGACCACGCCAGGTGTCGGCAGGGGTGCGGGCGGTTGAGGCTCTGACGTCGGCGCTGCCGTGGGCCGTCCGGCTGGGGCCCCCCCCGGCAGCTGCTTGGCCATGTACCTAGTGAACTAGGTGCATCCGGAAATGACCCAAATGTTTGTGTGCCGTAGACGAAAGCAGAAGTCACGGTGTGTTCGTGCAGCGGCAGAGGCCCACGAACTAGAACGATGCACGGGCCCCGGGTGAGGGCAGAGCAGCCCGGCGGGGAGTCCCTGTGATACGATGCCGTTCAGGAGCGCCAGCCAGGCGCGGGGGCCACCGTGACCAACCCCTGGTCGGCGCGATGGGAGGGCCTTCTCAGGGCACAAGGGAGGGGCTGTTTCTTGAGCCGGACCCGGCACCCAGGGGAGGGCTGAGCTGCACACCTGGACAGTCCCTTGTCACTGGAACGTACACTGAGATACAGAGTAAGTCTTGTGGGGGTATCACCGAGGAACCTGCAGTGGGGACGGGGTGGGGAATGATGGGCTTCGGGGAGGGTGCGGTTCCACCAGAGTGGTGAGGCCTGCCCTCGCCTTGCTGGTGTGCGTGTAGGGCCTGAGGAGGGGAGGGGAGGGAAGGTGGGCCAGGTGAGGGATGGTGCGTGCAAAGGCCCTGAGGTGGGGGCCTTGGGGAGGCAGAGGGCTGGGGCAGCGAGTAGCCAGGAGCCACAGGCAGGGAGGTCAGGTGGGTCGGGGGGCCCCGTGTGCCTTTTATTCTGAGCAGAAGGGAAACCGTGGACGATTTTGGGAAGCGCTGGGGGTTTGGGCTTCTGTAGGAGAAACCGCTGCTTTATTGGGGAGGGTGCTTCCTGGGGCGTCCCCTGGTGTCCTGGGCAGAGACCCCTGCTCCAGCTCTTTACAGCACCTCCCCACACAGCCTAGCATGAAATTTAAATGTTGTTTTAGAGTTTGTGTATTTTGAGAGAGAGAGAGAGCGAGCACGCATGTGAGTGGGACAGAGGGACAGAGAGAGAGAGAATCTTTTCTTTTTTTAAGGTTTTTTTTTTGAGAAAGAGAGGGAGAGAGAGAGCGTGCACGCACACGCACTCGTGTGGCTGGGGGAGGGGCAGGGGAGAGGGAGGGAGACACAGACTTCAACAGGCTCCTCGGTCCGCGCCCAGCCTGACGGCTCAGCGCCACGACCCTGGGGTCGCTGTCTGAGCGGAAATCAGAGCAGACACTTCACCGACTGAGCCGCCAGGCGCCCAAGGATGAAATGTAATGTCGATGCTTTTCCTGAAGTTTGTGGTTGTCGGAGAAACAGACGAGGAAAAGACGCGGGTTTCACTGGTGTCTTGCGTGGGAATCGGTCTGTCTGTCGAGGGCAGAGAACCTAAAGCCCCAGGAAACCCCTGCGCGTCCACGGGACTTACTGTTCGCGGGGCAGCTGGCCGAGTGCAGCTCCGGGGCGACAGTGGCCGCTGGTGGGAGGGCAGTGGGCACGGCCGGGGGGCGGGGGTGGTGACTGTGGCCCTCGTGGTGGGTGCTGACGGCCCCCAGGCGGTGTGCCCCGGGCCACAGCGGGTCGGGTCACTGTCAGAACTCAAGGCCCCAATCTCACCCCCGACCCTCGTTCACCAGCCCCCTGCCCGGGGAGGGGGTGTCCCAGGAGCATCCAGCAGTGGGGGGCCCGCACCCAGCTCCCTGTGCCCCCAGGTGCCCCCGGTGCCCCCAGCAGAGGCCCTAGTGGGGTCCCTGCTTCAAGGCTGAGGCCGGCGTCTGGGCTTTAACAGCTCAGCAGCCAGCCTCACCCAACCCCCTCTGCCCCGAAAAGTGGCTCCCAGCCGTCCCGGGAGGACGGGCGCCCCGTGTCTCCGTGCGCACGCAGGCCGCGCCCTGGGGTCGAGCGGCAGTGTCGGGTAAGCGACACCAGCACCCGCTTAGCCGCCAGAGAACGCACCGAGCGGAGGGAAGCAGTGCTCGCACGTGTAAAACCGCCGCTAATCACAGCACTTTACGTGGAGCCTGTTATTTGCGCATCCGTGGGCGTAACAGCAGCTCCCTTTCGTCTGAACTGCCAGAGGTGCTTTACTTTGTTCCGGCACATTCCACGTGTGGCGACGGGGTGTCCCTGCGCGTGGCTGGAGGGCGTGTTCTCAGCCAGCACATCCCAGGGAACTTTTCTGGACTTTGAGCCTTGAGAATATGGTGGGTTTTCCAGCCCTTTATTGCCCTGAAGGGGCTGGGGGAGGACCCGGGGCCCTGGCGGTGCGGAGCCTCCGGTGCCCCCACCCCTCTGCCGGGCACTCAGCGTGGACACACTGGTTGTGACCCCAGAGCAGGTCCGTTGTGCTCTGCGGGTCCATTTCTTCCTCCTCCGCCCAGACGAGGGACGTCCCAAGAGTGAGCCTTCGCGTAGCACTGGCTCCGGCCAGCTTCTGCCGCCCGTTAGTGCCTCCTGAGACTGTTCTAGAGCCTGGTGAAGGCAGGACGCCCCTGCCCGCGCACGGGCCCCCTGCGGGCCAGGCCTCGTCCCCTCCACCGTCGCGCGGGTAAGAATACCTGAGCAGATCGCGCTTTCCTCACCCGGATCTGCCAGTGTCCGCGGGGCCGCGCCATCTCGTCGGTTGCAGTCGAGCGGCCGAGCACGCCGGAGGACACACGTGTCTTGGAGACCGGCTTTCCGTTCTTTGGACGTGAGCC
>NW_027528362.1:14314336-14317780 GCF_008692635.1 Crocuta crocuta
CCGCCGCTCCCCTCCCGCCGCGCACGGCGTCTGCACGCCCTCCGACACCTGTGGTTCCGGTGTTCCAGAGTGGCCGACGTGCCGGGCGCGGGGTGACGTGTCCCTGCACGCGCCCCAGTGGTTAGTGACGTTGGCCATCGTTTCGTGGGCGTGGCCGTCGTTTGGCGTCTTGGCCAAATGTTGTTTCGGGCCCTTTGCCGCGTTTCGGCTGGGCCCTTCGTCTCTGAGTTGAGTTGTACTGGTGTTTTTAGCAGCATCCTGAGCGGGGCTGACGTGCTGCAGGCTTGGGCCCGTGAGACGCACCCAGAACCTCGGGGAGGGGGTGGCCGGAAGCGGGGTCACCGTGGTGTGAGCTGTGACCCTGGTGACCCGGAGACGCCAGCACACAAGTGCCCAGCTCAGACTCGGGGCTTGGGAATAACCGGATTCCTGAGGGGGCAAACGGGAAGCGAGTCTTAACTCCCGGGTCCCGATTAAGGGCCGGCAGGACGGCGGGCACGGAGGGTGGCGGGGGCAGGGACCCCGCGGAGCAGGCCATCCGCAGGGCAGGCACCAGGGGACGCCCGTGCCGCCCGGGGCTCCGTGCCCTTGACGGCAAGGACTTGCTCCACTCAGCATGTGGGCCTGTTATGCCAAGACGCTGCCAAATAGTTTTTCTGGCGGCGTTTCAGAGACCAGTGCTTTTCTTAGAGAGTGCATTATGAGAACGTCTCACGGCTCCTTTGCAGCTTTTTGAAAAAATAAAATAAAATAAAGGACGTAGGATTGTCTGCAGAGAAGCACGGCTGAGCCGCGAGGCAGGGACCGGGTGGTTCGTAAACACGCACGGGCAGAGGCGCCGTGAGCCCCAGACCAAGATGGCGTGTGTCCCCTTTTAATTTGATGGTCGTACGGTGGAGGTGTTCATTCCGAGAGGTTATCATAATGTGGATACAATTTTCAAATTATGGGGGTTTGTGTCTTTTTTTCTTACTCTGAGAGAGTGGTTGTGTTGCCAGCTACAGAAACAGGGTGAAAAATGTTTTTTTGGTAATTTACTTATTTTTTTTTTATATTTTTATTTATTTCTAGGAGAGAGAGAGAGGGAGAGAGAGAGAGACAGCGTGAGCAGGGGAGGGTCAGAGAGAGAGGGAGTCACAGACTGAAACGGGCTCCAGGCTCTGAGCCGGCAGTCAGCACAGAGCCCGACGCGGGGCTCGAACCCACGAACCGTGAGCCGAAGAGTCAGACGCACGCTCACCGACTGCGCCTCCCAGGCGCCCCGTAAAAACTGTTTTGCAGCCCTGTTCTCAGGCAGAAAGTGCTGCTCTCAGGTACCCTCAGTGTTTGTCATTAAAACATCGCATGTTCGCAGCTCTAACTGCCAGAGCGGCTCCAGAATCGGTGTCATTTTAACACCTTGAATTCGTTAATTCTACGCAGAAGGTGCTTCAGAGGGAGCTCACTGCACGTGAGCTCAGGGTGTGCATTTGCACCGGCCCCAGGGCCGCGGGCCGCCGGCGAGGCCCAGGAGGAGGCTGACGCCTGGACCAGGTCCCCCACCAGCTCCTGTCCCGGCCTCGGCGCAGCGCACTGGCCGTGAGAGCTGCTCGCAGGGTGTGACCCCCGCCCGGCCCGGTGTCCAGTGCCGTGCTTCTGTGAAGAACGGAAACTTGCACTTTCTTTTTGAGAGAGGGAAAGAGGGTGCAAATGAGCGAGGAGGGGAGAGAGAGAGAATCCCAGGAGGGGCAGGGGGCAGGGACAGGGAGAGAAGCCGGCTCACCCCAGGTGGGACCCAAACTCACAAACTGTGAGATCATGACTGAAGTCCAAGTCAGATGCTCAATGACGGGACCACCCAGGTACCCTACACATTTCCAGTTCTGCGTGGAAGGGGGTTGCGAAACCCCTTTTATTATCGAGTGTATCACGCGCACAAAAGAGAATATTTAAGGTGCATGTGGAGTTTAAGGTCAGTAACAGCACCAATAACCCGGCTTAATAAATAATCACCCACACTCTCCGCTCCCTCCCTAACCACCTTCCTCCCTTCGTACGTAGCTTTCGTAGTGACAGTTACTCAAAGACCGTTTCGCCATCGAGTACCTAGTTCTTGAGCTGAGAGTATTCACATACAGCACACACAGGCTCACGGCGTGTTTCCCGGGAAGAGCTGCCGTTTGTAGAGCAGCTGTGAGCCTCACGGACGGGAAGGGGCGCCCAGAGGTCGGGAGGGGGTGGCCCGGAGGTCGGGAAGGAGAAAGGAGGCACAGACGTGCTGTTGGGAAGACACCGCACCCGGACGCTAGTCGGGGAGGCTGGGACCTGGCTTCTGGAGGGTGGACACTGTCAGGCGTGTGGGGGGGTCCCGCGCAGGGACGGTGGCCTCCCCCCGAACTGGTCAGGACCGCAGTCTGCTTTGCTGACTCATGTTTCGTGGGCGGGTTTTCCTGCCTCCAGTTTGCAGGGGGGAGGGGAGGAAGCCGCCTATGGGGGACTGACCTCTGTGAGCACATTTGTGCAGCTTTACGCCTCTTCGGGGAGATGGATTATTATGACTTAGTGTCCTACCCAGTTCCCACTTAGAGGGCGATTTGTGGGTGCCCGTCTCCACGACAGCCCTGTGCGCGGGCGGCCGCGGCCCCGTTCCCAAGGACACTGAGCCACCTGAACGCGAGAGCCGCCATCGGGAGGCCCAGGGTGGTTCTGGGAGAAGGGGCCCCGGGGCCCCCTCCTGCCGTGACGGGGGGTTTCCTGTGCATTTGTATCTGCGCCCACACACGTGTGAGGCCATGCAGTGTCCCAATAACCGTGCCCCCAAACTGCCCATCTCTGTGGCCCTGGGGCATCTCATGCTCTTAAGGGCCTGTTTCCCTTTCTGTGTCTGGAGCCCGTTCACATCCTGGGAAATTTAGGGCGTGGTGCTTTCTGCAGGGCGTCTCACTCCAAGCCTGGTGTCTAATCCTGTCCTGAAAGGTCTGCCTCCTTCTGAAGGTTCCTGGTCCTGGGGGGGGTTCATGGTCCTNGAGTCTCGGCAGCGAGGCCGCACACCCCGCAGGCCTCAGGGAGTCAGGTGTGCGGCTCCTGGGACGGGAGTTTTCCCTGCAGGCCCCCCGTAGCCAGCGCAGTGGAAGGCGATTGCTTAGGGCCCAGATTCATGTGCGGGGGCAGCGCAGACGCATTGGTTTTCTGTGAAGTCTGCGTTTGAGCCAGTGCCCCGCATGCCGGTCTTTACATGGAACAGAGGATAATCGAAAAACTGTGGGAAAATCTGAATGTGGAGAGGACGCGTCAGGGGCAAGGCTGTTTCTGTGTGTAGCACAGGCGTCTCCCTGCTTTCACGTACTCGACCGACGCCCTCTGGGTCTGCTGCGCGGCCAGTGGTCCTCCGCGGGGTGGCCGTGTGCTCGCAGAAGCGTCGTGTGGTCCTCAGGGCGGGAAGGGGAGTGAGGTGCCCAGCCCCGG
>NW_027528362.1:14317959-14322926 GCF_008692635.1 Crocuta crocuta
CCGCCCCCCCCCGCACCCTCTGCAGCCGTGGACACCTTTGCACAACGGCCATGGACGTCAGGGTGAGGGCGTCCATGGGCGATCGTAGTCGGAAGCGTTCTGACCGTGCAGATTCGCCTCCTAAATGGAAAAAACCACGCATTTCTATTAAACAAAAGTCCCTAATGTACTTAACAGCCTGGAAAAACGGTAGAATGCCAACAGTTTACTTTCCCTCGCAGGCGACCGCAGTGTGTCGTTGCCGTCCTGAAATTGCTGAGGGGAAAATGTGCGGTCGCTGGGGTGACCCCCGACATGGGGCTCCCGGCAGAGTTCACCCACAAGACTGGGNCCAGCTACGGCGCTTCCTCCGGGCCACGTCAGGACGCGTGGACAGGGGCGTCTGGGCCACAAATAGTCCGAGGAGGAGTTTGGTGGATTTGCCGCCCTCAGCACTTCACCTGCTTCGCAGCTGACTCGCTTTGCAGACAGCGGTGGGGACAGAGGCCGGGCCGGCCGGCTCGTAGGGCGACGCCGTCGTGCTGGGGCCGGGGCGCCGCGGCCGNAGGACTCGTTTATTCGTGCAGTGAAACCTTTCAACCAAATTTTGAAAAATAAGTGTGGGATTATCGTGCTGGGTGTGTGTGTAGATCGCATGGTCTGTCGTCTGAAAGTTTTCATAAAACTTGCCTAATTTGCCCCCCAAGGCGTGTGTGGCGTTCCAGGCGTCAGACTTGGGGCGCCTCCTGGTGCCACGAGCCTCCCGCGGAGCCGTCCTGGCCTGCGCGTCTGTGGTGCTGACTGACCGCGCCTGGGCCAGTGTCATGCCCCTCGTGACGGCTCTGAGACTCTGAAGTCATTTTTGGGGGTGTGCGCGCACGCGTGTGTTATTGCTTCTGAATGAAAGTGGAGATGCTGGGCTTTCATGGAACATCACACCGCAGTTAAGACAGAGATGGAAGTTCTGATGTGATGTCACAGGTGAGCAAAACCCTACAGGTGGCTGGGCGCCCGGAGGACAGGGAGACGCTGTGAGGACCCCGGAGGGGCTGCCGCACGAAGTGCCGGAAACGGGGGCCTGAGACGCCAGAAACGTGTCCTGTGGCAGGTCAGGAGGCCAGGCGTCCAACCCGAGGTGTGGGCAGGGTCCTCACGCCAGAGGCCCCGGGGCCCCTTCCGCCGTGGCCGTCGCTGCGCCTGTGCGGGCCCTCCCCTGACTCTGACTCCGACTCCACCGTCTCCGGCGCGTGTCTGTGTGGTGTGGAAGGGTGCCCGTCACCGGATTTAGGGTCCACCCTCGTCCGGTGTGACCTACTCGTTACTAATCACATCTGTTTCCACATAATTGTTCAGGACCCGTGAGAGTCTCAGGGAAGTTAAACCTCACTGTCCTTAACAAAGGTTTTTCTTCAGTGTCTTCCAACCATTTAAAGACGTGAAAACCGGGGCGCCTGAGTGGCTCAGTCGGTTAAGTGTCCGACTTCAGCTCAGATCACAGTCTGACAGTTCGTGGGTTCGAGCCCCACGTCGGGCTCTGTGCTGACAGCTCAGAGCCTGGAGCTGCTACGGATTCTGTGTCTCCCTTCTCTCTGCCCCTCCCCTGCTCACACTCTCTCTGTCTCTCATAAATAAATAAATGTTAAAAAAATTTTTTTAATGTGAAAACCTTTGTTAGCTCGTGCCCAGAGAGGTGGTGGACCCTTGTGCGGGTTGACGTGACCCTGCGCAGGGCAGGGGCCCCTCAGCCAGGCTCCCAGTCACCCCGTCCACCCCACCGGCTCCCCGGCCCCGCTGAGTCCGCTCCCGTCGGTGCTGGGGGTTAAAGTCTGGTTTCTCACCTGGGAGTGATCTTGACTCGACCTCTCCTGCCTCCAGCACACTCGGGGCACGTGCAGATTTTCCGTCGTCATCGTGAGGAGGGGGCGCCGTGGGCATTGTGTGGGCAGAGAGTGGGCGCCGCTAAGCAGTCCAGGGCTCACAGGACCCACACGGAGCGCCAGCTGATGTCATCCATGCCCCGGCTGGAAAGCTGCTCTGCAGGCGTCCCTGACCCCGTGCCCTTCACTGCAGGTGCGCGGACGCGGTTAGCGCACTCACGGAGCGCAGGGTTCACGCCAGCCATGCCTCCGCCCCTCGTTGCATGGGACTTAGACCCCAGGGAAAGTTCCCTGTCACCACGAATGGCTCAGCCGTTTACTGTCCGTCTGACGTGAAAGTCAGAGTCGGACATTCTTTGTTGTTTGCTGTGTTAATGGTGCATCTAAGAGAATCTGGAGGGGCTTGGGAGCCTGTCTTGGAAACTTTTGGTTTGCTTTGAAGCCGCTACACTTTACTCCCATTTTGCCGAGCAGACCGAATGACGCTGTGGTGCAACGGCCAAGCGTCGCTCGCGTTGCGTGCTAATTACAGAAGACCTGGCACAGGTTCTTCCCCAGGAGCTGCAGTCGCCGCTGGGGACGTTGTGTGTTCACCTGAGCTGCTTTTGCTGCAGAGAATGCAGACGGCGCACACAAAACCTCGCTCGGCAGCCTCGAGGCGCTGAGGCCTGTCCCATTTGCGTGGCAGGTCCAGGGGAAGCCCCGGGCCCACAGGCCTGCCCGCCGGACACAGCGTGCCAGTTTCAAGGACGGAAAACTGAAAGTTTCCGCTGTTGACGACAGCGCGTGTCCAGGCCAGGCTCCTGGGACGTCTGTGCCCCGAGCCGGAGCCGTGGGTCTGTCAGCCCCATCCGTGCGCACAGCGTGGGTGAGGAAAGTCGCTTCTCTCCTCTCCCTAGTGATCCACAGCTCACGAGGGTCTTGTCCAAGAAGGGCCGCTCGGCTTGAGGCTCTGTGTGTCTGTCCGTCCCGCACGCGGGACGGGGCCCCTGCGTGCCGCCCGCGGGATCGCACAGTGCTGCGGTTTTGGTGAGTTAAGGAGAGTCTTCAGGTAGAAGCCTACACTAATGGTTACTAAGTTGTCATTTCAAGATTTTTTTTAATGTTTTATTTTTTATTTTTGAGAGAGAGAGAGTGCGAGCAGGGGAGGGTCAGAGAGAGGAGACATAGAATCCAAAGCAGGCTCCAGGCTCCGAGCAGTCAGCACAGAGCCCGACGTGGGGCTCGAACTCCCGGGCTGTGAGATCATGACCTGCACTAAAGTCGGACGCTTAACCAACTGAGCTCCCAGGTGCCCCTCAGATTTGGTCCGAACTTAAACATACTTGCCTGGTTTTTTCCAGCCAGTTCATGCTGACATTAAATTCACATTCAAAGCCAGATGGGTGGTCCTTGTTCAGAGAATTGGGATTCCCGGGGCCCAGGTGTATTCGGTCAGGACGGTTAGGATGGCAGTGTTCACGGCACAGCTAAGTATCTATCGCTTTGCTATGAGTTTGACAGAATTCAGCTGGGATTTAAAATACGGTGGCCCGGGAGGAATGAGAGGTAATTTTTTATATAGTCAGTGTTTCATGTGTTTATTCCACTAAGTACGTAGTGGTGCTGGGGCGGTGTCAGCCACGTGTGGCCCCAGCCAGATGTCCTGGCTTGTTCTGGTTGTTTCCAGAAGGCCTGGAAGCCCCTGGCTCGGCCCGTGGCCTGTCCCCTGCCCCAGGATGGCCGCCCCCACCGTGCCACAGAGCCGGCCACTTCCCGCACTTGTCTGCCCGGCCTGACAGAAGCCGGAAACCAACATTGAACATGACCTCTGTCCTTATGGAGTTTTGATCTTATCATGGTCATGAAAATGCACACCTGAACGTTTTCTTCTCCCCTAATTATTTATTCATCCACAGCTTGAGTTCCTGGGATCTTATTTCGGTGCCCCTGGTCCTGACCGGCCGCCGTGGCTCTCACAGCCAGGCTGGGGGACCCGCGCCGCGAGTCAGACCCCCGGGCTTCACGCTGCCCCTGCTGCTTTTCACGAGCTGCTTGGCCTTGCTGGGCTTTCTGTTCCTTGATCCATCAGAGCGGGTGACGGGGTCGCCATCTTTGTGGGACAGTCAGCCGTGGAATTGGCACAAGCTAGGAGCTGGACGTTTCCCTTAAAAACATCAGGGTATGAGACGTGTCTTTGGGGCCCCAGGGCGGTGCCGTCCTTGGGTGTCCGACTCTTGACTTCGGCCCCAGTCATGATCTAATGGTTCATGAGTTCCAGCCCCGGTCGGACTCTGTGCTGACAGCTCAGAGCCTGCTTGAGATTCTGTCTCTGTCTCTGTCTCTCTTTCTGTGCTCCTGTCCCCCCTCCCCCAAAATAAATAGTCATGTTTGTGCACGGCCGCTCCGGGCGTGGGGGGCTCTGCACGCTGGGAGGAAGGTGACGGTGTGTTCATTTAGGACACCCAACTTCGTACCCGGAGCGCCAAGCACCTGAGCTGCCTGCGGGGGCCCGGCTGTTGGGACATCACTGTGTTCGTCCACGTCAGTGCTCTGACTTTCCCCCGCCGGGCTCACCTTCGGGCCGGGCTCCTAGGGCACGGGGTGGAGACGCGGGGTCCTAACCCGGCAGCGGCCGCTGGCGCCGTGCCCTCCTCACCAGCGGGAGCCGCACGCAGGCTGGAGTGGGGGCAGCCGCGGTCACAGCCCGTCGAGTCCCCACCTGCTTAGGAAAGAAGAACGGGAACATTCTGTCGTCTGTTCCATTTTATGGCGTGGTTTCAGGGAGCGCCCAGCCCGTGGTGAGAGGGCCGTTTCCGGAGAGCCCCGGAGGCTTGCACACGCAGGAGCCAGTCTCGCAGCTGCAGGGACACGCCCGAGGGCGGGGGCACCGCCAGCCGCAGCCTCAGCCCGAACGCGTCCCCTGAGGAAACCCTGCCTGAAAATCCCCGTCGAGATGGGAGCCGCGTCCACACACCTGGGCGCTGGTCCGTCCTTGCCAGCGAGCCCTCGCCGGAGGCGGCCGCGCGGGGCAGGAACACACACGGCTGCTCGGGGCCGCTGTGCGCAGGCCGGGACCCACGGGTGCAGGTGGAGGACGGCCGTCACTCGGGGCGTCGGGGGGGGGGAGCC
>NW_027528362.1:14323058-14324217 GCF_008692635.1 Crocuta crocuta
CAGCCGTCGGCGCGCTCTGGGATGGTGGCATCGCCGCGGCACACGCGAATTCTTGCCAGAAGCAGGCAAAAAGCCCTGTGCTTCTCTGCGCCTGGGCTTGTGTCCGCCACGCTAGTTAGCGCAGCCCCTGGCCAGCGTGTTTCAGGAGCTGTGACGCATGCGAAGTCACAGACACGCGTCCCGCCCGCTCTCAGATGGGGCCACGAAGTCACACTCCGTGTCTGTGGTTTCCTCCAGAAGGAAGCGTCCCTGAGCACCGTCTGTCCACTCTCCTGAGTGACCAGCTCTGAAGGAACCCAAGATGCAGGGACGCGCCTCGCTCCGCGATGCCCCGTGTCCCACCTGTTTCCGTGGGGACCCCGCGGGCAGCGCGTGCCCCCCAGGCCGCCTTCCCTCAGCCCAGGGTGGCAGGTCTGCGCAGCGGGAAGACACGGGTGGGAAAGTGTCGGGCACACCGTGTGGGCCCCAGCGTTGTGAAGAGTCCCGGCCTCCGTGTCCGTCTCCCGCCTGCCCGCACTCACTGTAAAGTCCCGGCCTCCATCCCCACCTGCCCGCACTCACTGTAAAGTCCCGGCCTCCGTCCCCACCTGCCTGCCCACGCTCACTGTAAAGTCCCGGCCTCCGTCCCCACATGCCCGCCCTGGGTGTGGGTCTGGAGGGAGCACACAGCTGGATGCGGGTCAGGGAGGCACGTGTGAGCAGCGTCGCGCGCAGGGGTTGCTTGGTTTTCTTAGTTCTGTTCGTTCATTGTCGGTGAGGGAGAGCCAGGTGCTGGCCGCCCGGCCTCTGAGTTTAGGGACTTTGAGGGTGTCCCGGTTGTCACAGCGGTTGGAGGTGCTGACCCTGCGTTGGAGTTCTCTGAACCCAGAACCCAGATCCATCTCCAATGTGAGCACACAGGTTTATTCGGCAGCCTTCTGTACGGTGAAGGTTCTAGAAACACAGTGCTACATTAGCCACACGTTTTATTTCCTGTGTTCTGATGCCTTGGTCCTGCGGACTTGCTGACCCCGGAGGGCGGCCACCCAGGGTGAGCTCTTGCTAGAGAAAGTACGCAGGCCTTTGGTGTGCCAGCCGCCGGCCTGAGCCCACCCCTGCCCGCTCCAGCACCTTCTTCCCTGCCAGGCACCTGGCAGCCCGGGGAGCCCCAGAGCCCGCT
>NW_027528362.1:14324318-14328048 GCF_008692635.1 Crocuta crocuta
CAACCCCCCCCCCCTTCCTCTCTCTCTCTCTCTCTCTCAAATAGAAACATTTTAAATAAATAAAAGGCCCATCGCTGCACCTGACGCTTTGCTTCCCAGAAGCGCCTTCTCGCGCGGTCCGTGCAGCCTGGGGTTGGTGCTGGAAGGTCTCTGGTCGATCACCCTTTCCTCTGACCCGCGGCGTTTGCGACGGCTGCGGCGGTGGGTGGCAGAGGGTCCCCGTGCTGAGCGTGGTTCCGGGCGGGGCCTGACGCGCCTGCGGTGCGGAGCGCGGGGGGCCCTGCCGGGTGTGCGGGCAGCAGCCCGTGGCCTTGGCGGTGGGCTCCGGCTCCACGTTCTGCATGATGGAGACCCCGAAACGGCGCCGTGGCTCTGAACGCGCACCGCCGTGCTCTGGGGGCCCCATGGCTCCTCTCGCCATTGCCGGCCCGTCACCGGCAGCCCCGGAGCCCCCCCGAAGGCCCCGCTCGTCTCGCCCGAGGTCCGAGTGCAGGCCGGCCCCCCACCTTCCTCCCACGCCCCAGCCTGGCTGAGCGGCTTACTGTGAGCATGTGCAAGAGCCTCACGGGTACCCCCTCCCGTGGTGGTGCCCCGCTGGCTGAACCCCCCTGTGCTGGTCCTCCTGGACAAACAGCCCCTCCTTCTACCTGTGGCTTTGGCTTCTGGAAGCTTCTCTCACTGACCCTCCAGCCTCGTGCTGCAGGCTGGCGGGGCCTGACGGGGACAGAGCCCGGGGCTGCCCTTGGCCCCTCCCCTCGGTCTTCCCTCAGACTGTGACGCAGGCGGGTGGGGGGCAGCCTGGAGAAGGGAGAAGAAAACACCGACAGCGCTGAGTGGGCCTCAGAGGCACGTTTACCTCAGTTTTCCTGGTGAGAACGAGGGCAGCTCTGTGCATGAAGCACCAGCTCTGAGGAGGGAGGACCCATTGGTTTCTGGGCGCAAGCGGGAGGTGAGGGCACGTGGTGGTCAAGGGTCAGTGACCCCAGGGGCCTGCGCCTAAACCCAGCCAGGGCCTGACCTTTCACCCCGTCCGCGGGCATCTGGAGGGGGCGCCCGGTGGGCGAGCCGCTCCCGTCCAGCGTGGGGCTTGTGTGCACCCTCTGCCGTCCCCCCGCCCTCCTGGTTATGGGGCCGCTGCACCCCGTGTCTGCTGCGGGGCCTCCCTGCCCAGCCCACGGCTGCGAGCCACACGTGGCATTTGCATACAGCAGAGAAACGTGCGATGTTAATTTTGATGGTGTTTATCTAACCCCGTGCTGCCCAGAGTATTGTTTCGCTGTGAGGTCGACACGAGCATCATCGTGGGATGTTTTGCGTTCTTCTCTTCACACAAAGTCTCCAGGGTCCACTGTGCTTGTCCTGGGCGCCTCGCTGGGCCGCGGCCACGCAGGGGCGGTCGCCTCACGCTGAGGGGCTGCCCTGTCCCTGCCACGTGCCGCCTCTTGACATGTCACTGACCCAATTGGGTGCCCTGACCTTTTCTGACCTCTGGGGCTGGCTTGTTCCAAGGTGGTTATTTTCCCCAAAACGGGGTCTGTGCTTCGGGGTCTCAGAGACCCTGCTGGACTCCAGGCCGCCTGCGCACACACCGTGGGCACCCACGGGGCCACCGCTTCCGTGTCGTCGTTTTCCCCGAACGGCGCGCCGTGGCTCCGACTCGCCCTTCACCAGGTGAGTAGTGAGTGTCTAGAACATCCGTCTCCACCGCACAGAAGGTGTGTAATTCCAGCTGTGAAAACGCCCTGTGTATACGGACGTGGTTCTGTGTGGGAGGTCAGTGAGGCCGCCCGGCCTGTTGGCTGGTTCACCTCCGGGCAGCGTCAGTGGGGCGTAAACAGGAGCACGTGGGTTTGCGCCCGCGTCTCCGAGCGCCGCACGGAGACCCGGGGGTCGGGTAGTGACGGTCACAGCCTGCGTCCTGCTCACTTCCATCGCTGTCCCCGCGCGCCGTCTCCTGCTGAGCCCCAGCCGGGGCGGCGGGCACCCTCAGCCGTGTTTCACTGCCGAGCAGCCACGGAGGCTGCATCGTGGCGTGGGTAGCCAGGCACACACCGGATGTGTTTCCACCGCACGAGGGGCCAGGACCAGGGTGTGCCTGGGGAGGAGGGGATGGCCGGGGGTGAGGTCGCCAGGCTGGGGCAGACGTAGGGGCGGGACGGGCGGCGTGCCCAGCCTTGCAGCTCCGTCCTCGCCGAGTGTGGTCTGCGTTTCCTGGCGTCCTCGCCTCCCGGTGCGAGCACAGCACGCAGACTGCTGGGCGTGCCGCCGCCTCCTCTGGTCTCGAGGCACCGGCGTGTGCTCCTGGGAGCCACGGGCTCCCGTGGCCTCTGGCCCACAGGAGGACAGTCATTATTGCGCAGTGGGGGCCAGGGTCCGGTGTGGCCCGGCTGGAGTCTCCGGGCAGTGGCGCAGACCCGAGTACCTGGCTGTGGTCCTGCCCGGAGGCCCCCGCACTCCGAACCCCTCTCAGAATTTGTCCTGTTCCGTCACCTGATGGCTGCCTTTGGCCCGTCTCCCCCCCGCGACCCCCCCCCCCAATNTCCCTGTAGGGACACTGCCTTCGTCGCCTCTGTGGGGTCCCTGCCACACCGTGCCCCATCCCCGGGCCGGCACATGGGGGTCCCCCATCGTCCCTGTGTCCACGTGGACCCTCTACAGGACTCACAGAATCGGTGCTGTAAGGGACTCGCGTGTGGGAGTTTACGTGCGAGCTGTTGACAGCGCCCCCTTGTCTGCACATGCGGGGGCAGCACTTTGCAAGGGAGTCGCTCCAAACCAGAAAGGGGGGCTGTGAGGCTGGGGGGCCAGTTTGACCACCCCCCCCATTCTCATGTGCGGCGCACATGGCGTTTCTCCGTGTGCCGCGCTCCGGAGGGGACGGTGGGTGCCTTGGCGGGGGGTTTGCTCTCGCCCCGCCCGTCTCCTCCGCCGGGGCTCAGTGTCCCCTTCCTCTGCCCTTGGTGCGCCCCAGTGCGCGCGCTCTGCGTGCGCCCCGTGTCTGTCCAGCGCTGGGAGCGCCGAGTCAGGCGAGGCCAGCGCAGGGTAAGAGTCACTGTGCTTAGAATTTTTACTTCGATTCTGGACCCAGGAAGGTTCTGCTTAGCTGACGTTTCCCGTTTTGCCGATGCCCAGTGTTCCCAGAGGACGGGGCATCCCCGGTGTTTCCGTGACCCGGACAGTTCTGTGTTTAGAAATCTGTGAGGTCTTGCAAATACCCCACTTCTGCCCGGGAAGGGAATCTGGTGTCACCGCCGATGACGGCAAGAGGTGGTCCTGGTGTGTCACAGACGCCAGGGGCTCCGGTCCGGTGGCCGCAGAGGGGGCCACACGCGCAGAGGTCCGGTGCCTGCAGGCCGCCGGAGAGGCTGGCGGTCGGTGGCAGAGAACGTGGGTCCGTGGGTCCCGTAGGTGCCGCTGGCGCACAACGGCTCCCATGGAGGGGTTGTGACCCTCCTGCCCGCGCGGGGCCCGCGCCGCGGAGGGGAGGGCGCAGCCGCAGGCGCGGGGTGGGCGCGGGGTGGGCGCCGGTGGAGCCGCAGCCAGAGTAGGGCCTGTTTTTAGAAACACCCAAGCCCTGTGTTATCTTCTTTCCCATCAAACAGGAAATGTTGCCTTTGAAAGCTATAAACAGACACGGGCGTGGGCCCGGCCCTGTCGCTGGATCCTGTGACCGGGACAGCGGCGCTCGGGAAGACCGCCACAGAGACCCGTCTCGGGGTCTGCGGTCGGT
>NW_027528362.1:14328458-14373561 GCF_008692635.1 Crocuta crocuta
CCTGACTTTACTGCCCCGAATGCCGCGCCCCAAATCCTCACTGTGAGGGAGGCCTGACCGCCGTGGCACGGAGTCACGTCTTCTGATGGAATTCTGAATTCGGAGGCTCCTTGTCCCACGTGGGACGGGAGAGAAGGGGGGGACGGGAGAGGAGGAGGGGGGAGGGGAGGGAAGGGGGGAGGGGAGAGGAGGCTGGCTGTGCTGAGACATTGGGAGCCCCTCTCCCAGGAAGAGCAGCGACTGCATCTACAGTAGTCGGGGGCCCCGTGTGCCTCCCAGTGAGGCGTCCTTGGTCTGCGTGCACAGCCTGAGGGACGGTGGCTGCTCTCTCTCTGCTGTGTTTACCCCGTTCTACTTTGGCCGCAGTTTCTTCCTGGGTCTCTGCTAGGGATGCGCTTCGTGAGTTTACACTGAACTCCATTTTATCCGTTAGAAACACCAGATGGTAACAACAGAACCTTAGAAGTGTTATCCCTGCTCACCAGACTGGAGGGAACGTGGTAGAATCCGTGTCCCGTGGTGAGAGGGAGGTACAGGACAGCCCCAGCAGGTGCAGGGGCGCAGACCCGACCCTGCTCGCACGCCCGCGGCCCTGCACATCTGTGGGGGGCTAACCAGCGGCTTTGTTGGGGTGTGGTTGGTATGTCGTGAAGCCCACCTCTCTAGAGCGCAAGCCCCGTGGGCCTTAGCAGTCACTGCCCCTCAGCCCTGGCAGCGTGGGCTGCCTTCCGGCGTGCCGTGTAGACGGAGTCCCAGTGCCGTGTAGACGGAGTCCCAGTGTCTGGGCCTCCTGTGACTGGCGTCTTTGGCTCGGCCAGGGCTCAGTGCGCGTCTCCCTGATGACTGCTGACGTCGTCCATTTGTAGACCAAATGTCTGTTCAGTCCTTGTACTTGTCTTTTGATTTCTGAGTTGTGATGGCCTCCCTTGTACCTTGGGCACCACCCGTTACTAGAGGTGGTTTGTGAGCGTTTTTGCAGGGGAGCCACGGGGACCTTTCACGCACCCTTGGGGGCCACTCAGGCAAGGGCTTGACCTGTACGTGGTTCCCCTGTGGTCCCCCAGGGACACAAATCTGTGGGCGCTCCGGGATCATCTAACCCCGTCCCTGCGCCCCCTGGGAGGGCGTCTCTTGGCCTCACAGGTGACGGGAGGGGGGGCTGCCTCCTGCCCCCATCCCCGGAACAGAGCCGCACCTGTAGCCGCTTCGCTGCCCCTGGACTTGGCCCTCGGCAGCAGGGTGTGTGACGCAGCTCTTACCCCTCGCTGCTGAGTCTGAGGACGGGACGTTCGGATGGTGCTCTGCACTTAGAAGCGGCCTTCAAACTCCCGCCACAGCCTTTGTTCTGGAGCTCGTCCGCCTCCTCCACGCCCAGCAGGGTCCGGCCGCCCCCTTCCCTCCCTTCTGAGCAAGCAGGCGAGGTGCCCTTCCAGCTACTGGTAAAGGCGGGCTTCGCTCTCCGCAGACCTGCTGCCCTGCAGGGGCCACGACCCCCCTGGGACGAGGAGCCCCGGGGCGAGGAGCCGTGGCTGAGCACATTTTGGGGGCCCTCCCCTCCGATCTGCAGTCTCCGGCCCCGCTGGTGAGCGTGAGTCCAGGCCAGCCGTCAGGGACACTGCCGTAAACAGCAGCATGTAAGTAGGTGTATTTGTTTTGACACGTTGTAGATTTACAATTAGCAGCCGAAATAGCCCTGCCTGGTCACTCGGACACAGCGTCTGCCATTTGGCTCAGCAGCAGGGTGTCGAGACCCTTGAAATACTGAGGCTTGGAAGGAGGGTTAGTAATGCCCCTCGGGGAGATGGAACTCATTTTCCACATTGTGGGTTAGACAGGCAGACACCCGGGGAACGGCAGACGCCGGGGCCGTGCTTACCGGGTGGTGCCTCCCTGACGCTCGGGAGGGGACAGAGCCGCGCAGGATGCGCCCAGGGCCGCGGGCTCCAGGCGACGCCCGGGCAGAGCTCAGGGCACAGCGGTCCTGACCTTACCCGTTTCTTAACAGAAATTCCATGAATGCTGATTTCTCTGGGGGCTGCTGCTAGGATTTCCCTTTCCCTCAGAAACTGCTGCTACCGGCTGCGCTGTGATCTCGCCTGTTTACAGGCAGAGGTCAGAGGTCAGTGGTCCCGAAATCAGGGCTTTTGGTGCCCAGCCTCCAGGCCCATTAGTGAGAGCAGGCAGGACTGTCTCCCTGTTCATTACATTTCGGAGAAACGGGAGATGACGACACCGTGGGAGAAGATAAAATAGACCCTGTTCCGGATATTTCCTTAATCGAGGACCCCTAGGGAGGTTGACACGCTGATGCACAGATTGCAGACTGAGGACATCAGAGCCCTGCACAAAGCGCCCGAGGTCCCCGGGGGACACACGGCGGCGTGAGGAGCCCTTCCCACTCAGGCCGCAGCGCAGGGAGCGGAGAGCAGTCACAGGACAGCACCGGCCACAGGAGCAGGGCCCCTACGTTTCATTTTCCTGTATCTACGTGGGTCACTGTCACGAGTGGGTTAAAACGTTCCACGATGTATTTCTTGCCTCAAAGACTTTGAAAACCACTGGGTTTGCGGTAACGTTGACAGGAATGGGCTTTTCTCCTTTGTCCCAACCCTTCTTGTCACACCTGAGCCGGCCACACGGCACCCAGCTCTGCGGGCGCGGGGAGCCCGCCCCGCGTGCCGGGCTCGGTCACGGCGGTGTCCCACCTGTCCCACGTGGGAACTCGGGGACCGGACTTCAGCGCGTGCGGGTTCTGCCCTTGCTCTGGGGATAAGCTCGTCGTGTGTCTGCGAATCAGCCCTGAGCGCGTGCGAGTGTCCCGTCCAGGGGATCATCGCCCACCGTGGATTCAGACTCGAGTCCACTGTTCTTGTGAGCCGGTTCTCAGCCTGTAGGCTTGCTGCCTGGCCAGTACTCGCGGCGGGCCTCTGGACGTCTCAGGAGGACTTAACCCAGCACAGCCTGAGGGGCGGTCATGGAGTGGGGGGGCCTTTGAAACGCTCCTTGTGGGGTGGGGCGCTGCCACTCAGGGTGCTTCTCCTCCTGCCAGACTTAGAGGGACCCCACGGTGCTCCGACCCGGTCCCCTTGCCGCTGAGCGGACGGTGCCCCTCCCCCTCTGGGCGGTCGGTGGGGCAGCGGCCGTGGCAAATTGAGCACCTGGGCGGCTTAGACCAGCTCTGCCCCCAGATCCCTGCTCTGGGACGTGCGGCTGTCTGTGTGGGGACCACGTGCGCCGTGTGGCGCATCTGCGAAGTCCCTGCGTCTCCTCCACTGGGGGCTGGTGGTGACATGTGTCCCTTCCTTAGCTCCCGTGATCTGCTGGAGGAGCGGCCAGGCCGGGGCTGCTCTGTATCAGGCTTTGCGTTTGGCTGGTTCTCCGTCGTTCAAGGTGCCGGGCGCCCCCAAGGCTCAGAGCGGGTGCAGGAAGGTGGCGTCTGGCGCCAGCAGGGAGGCCAGTGAGAAGGGGCCTTCTCCCTTGTCCCATCTCCTTAGGCAGAGCCTGGCCTGAGCCCCGTGACCCGCGTGCATCCCAGGCCCGCGTGGAAGGTGCCCTGTGTTCAGGGCATTTTTGCTTCTTCCCCAGAGTCCTGCCCCCCAGGGCCATGCCCTCACCCAGCGTGTCACGAATCCCCTTCCTCTGCTTGTAGTGAGCAGGTGCCCAACTTTGTTCTGTGACTGCAGCCCCCGAGGCGAGGAGTCCGCTCTGCCCCAGGTGGAGGGGAGGGTCTGGAGAGCCAGGGGCTGTGTTCCCGCGAGCAGGGCGCGCCTTGCGGGGGCGAAGCCGGCCTTCCTGCCGCTGTCCATGACCTGAGGCCTGGGGAGGGTGGCGAGGGTGGCGGCCCGTGGTGCCAAACTGTGTCCTTTCCTGCTGATTTGCTTGTTTTCTTAATTCCTTTGATATGGCTGCGTGATGAGCCAGCTATTACAACGGTTCTGTGTTTTTGTTTTCTGGAACGTTCCTGGTCCTGTTTACGTGGTCTGCCCTGGGGAGTGGGAGGGTGCTCCGACGTAGGGGTGCAGCACCAGCTGGCGCTCCGAGGTAGGGGTGCAGAGCCAGCGGGCGCTCCAGGGTGGGGGGCCGCGGTTGGCGGGCGCTCCAACGTAGGGGTGTGGCGCCTATGGGCGCTCTGAGGTGCGGGGGTGGTGCTGGCGACAGACTCCGCTCTCCAGCGAAGCTCTCAGTCCCCCACCTCCCCAGCGGCCTGGAAACAGCTTCTTCCAGGGTGTGATGCCAGCGGGCGTGGGTTCCATTGCCTGGCATGGAACTAGGTCGCGTGGCGGGTGGAAACGGTCCTGACGGCCCAAAGTTGCAAGTGGCGGGCGGAGCCCTGAGGACTCTTACTGTCTTAGGCGCCGAATGCCCCTGGGGTGGCCTTGGCCCTGCGGCAGGTCAGCGAGGGTATCTTCTCCCTCATTCACCTTCTGGAATTTCAATAAGGGGAAGGGAGACTGGGGGAGAGTACTTTCAAATGGCTTATTAAAAATCTAAATTTCTAATTAATTTCTGGAAAAAATTCATCTGGCACAAACGTGGCAACAGTGTCCCCACACTGAAGCTGCCGCTTCCTCTCCAGGCTCTGGTTTTCTGTCTCTTCACGTCCCTCACGCGGGGGCAGCCCCGTCTCAGTGAAAGTGGCTGGAGGAGAGGAGGGTCCCCAGTGATGGGGGCCAAGGGCCAGGCCGGCAGTGCACCGTGGCCCTGGCCACTTGCAGCGTGGGGTCCCGCTTCGGGCTAAGGTCCTGCCCCCTGGCCCCCACCCCCGGTGCCTCGGGGCCACTGCCAGCCCGGACGAACTGCCAGCCCGGACGAAGGCTCCTTTCTTCTTTCTTCCAGCGTCTGCGTAGACAGGCCTCCGGGCCCCTTGCCTGTCCGTCCTGACACCCCGCGACGCGGCACGGTCGGTGAGTGGACGGGACGGGGCCTGGACGCTTCCCTTTATCGCCAGGATCACACGCGAATTGCAGGAGAGTCTTGGTGGCCTGGGAGCCACTGCTCTGCTCCGTCGTCCCTTATTGTTGTGGGCGAGGCCTTGCAGTCACGTAGTGCAGTGTCATCACTCATTTTCAAGAAGCTGGTTGACGGCGAACCCTCCTTGAGCCGTTCCTCTGGCCGTTGTGACGTCCTCCCGTTGGGGTCCAGGCCCCGTGGTGGCGGCCCCTGGTTTGGGATTACTCCCCGCCGAGTGGCCGGTTCTGGCAAAGTCTGCCGGAGAGAGGAGTGCTCGGAGGTCCGGGAGTCAGGGTCCCCCTGCACGCCGCGGCGCACACTCGAGCCCGCGCCCTGGCCCTCCTGGACCCGAGGGTCACTTGGGCCGAGAGGGACTCCGACAGCCACAGAGAGCGCGGCCGTGGTCGGCCATCCCTGCGGCCCCCGGCCGCCAGACTCCAGCACCGTACCGTCGTCGGAAGCCTGCGCCGCCACACACGTGCGCCGTCCGGGTCCGGGATTTTCAGGCAGCGGAGGGTCGACCCCAATGTCAAAACTATTTTTAGAGAAGACGGATGAAGGGAAGGAGCCCTGCAGGCCGCTCGGAGAGCTGGGTCAGCTCTCAGAGAGCGGCTCTGGCGTTTTCTGCGTGGCTCCCGTCTGCTGACATTGCAGCGACCCTTTCTCCGAACGGCTGCCTTGTCCCGGGAGTGGGGTCGCCGCGGGGTGGGGCGGCCACGCCTCCTCCTCCTGCGTGTCCTCCGCTCACGTGGACGCTCCCAGCAGGCTCCGTCCTGTTCCCACAGGCCCCGGGCTGCTGCCTCAGCGCCCTCTGCGGACCCGCTTCCTTCCCCGACCCTTCGACATCTCCCCGTCGCTCCCTCACGGCCACGTGATGGTCACAGAAGGGAGTCTGATGGGCACGTTGAGCAGTGCCCCCCGCCCGCCCACAGCTTCTGCGGGCGCGTCTGCCTGTTACGGGCAGGTGAGCGGGTGCTGACTCGCCTGGCGTGTGACGAGCCTTGGGGCTCCGACCGCTTGCAGGTCCGGTGAGATCAAGTGTCCAGCGTCACAGCTTCCGGAGCCCCTGTCCCGTACCCGCCGCCGGGGCCCCCAGGGGAGCAGGTCTGGCAGGTCCCTGTCGGGGCTGCGGCTCTCGGGCGCACGGAAGAGCCGCGAGTTAGCGGGTGTACGCCCTCCCCGTCCACTGGGGAGACTCGGCCCACAGGCTCGTGCACACCAAGAACCGCGTGCTGCGGACACGAGGCGTTTAGGATGCATCCCCCCCATCACGCCCCCGGTGGGTTTTGCGCTTCCTGCAAGCTTTCCGTTTGTAGACCCTGGGGGAGCCTGGAAAGGGGACGGGGTTCAGGCCCACAGGACCGCGTGTGTGGCGGGCGTGCGCTGTGTCCCCGACCGTGGCCCTGCCCACGTGTTCCCAGAGTGACACGTGGTGACCGCATGCACATGTGGCTGCACGCGGCCTGCGCAAGCATGCGTATCCGTCATCGCTGGTGACGTGTGACCCACCCGCCCCGGGGGCCACCCTTCGCGTGGACACTCGTCGGTGTCCTCTGGAAGCTGTTCCCCGTCAGAACATGTTTTCCTCATCCCGGAAGAAACCGCCAGCAGACGCTCACCCAGCCCCCGCAAGCCCTGTCTGTGTTTGCATGTTCCGGACATTTCGCGTGGATGCAACCGTACGGCACGTGGCCTTTTCTCTCCACTTCTTCCCCTTACATGCACATTCGGGGTTCGCCCGGGCTGTAGCGCGTGCTCTTTTCATGGCTGCGTAGTGACTCCGTCGTGTGGGCCGAGCGGCCTTGTCTGTCCCTCAGCTGATTGACATTCGGGTTGTTTCCACCTTTCGGCTGTCATGCAGGCTGCCACTGTGGACACGCGTGTACGCGAGCTCATTAGTGACACACACTCTGCCCAAGTAACCCCGGCCGTCTGCCTGCGTCTTTCCAGATTGGACGTGAACATACCGCATGTGTTAGCAAAACGGTCCAGTTTGTCTGCGGTGTTTTCTGTGCCGTGGAACGAAAGTGGAACTTCTCTTCCCAGCTCCCTGAGACGGGAGCGCTGAGCCCTCACCTCCGAGGACGGCATCGTCAGTGCCAGATCTGCTGGCGGGTTCGCGGGGTCAGAGTGCTGAGCCCCATGGCACACGTGGGGTCTGCTCTCCGGTCTCGCTCGCTGCTGAAGGGGCTTCCTTACCCGTGGCTCCTCCTGGAGCCTCGTTTCTGGAAAAGGGTGTTCCCCTGGAGCAGCGTGCGCCCCACAGCCTGACTGAGGCCACGCTTTCCCCCGTCAGCCGTCATAGTTTTTGGCATTTGTCCCCTTGTTTCTGTAGATGACAGTTTCGTTCATGTGGAAATAAGAGACTCCTCCGTCCTCTGACCCGCCAGGCGGCAGCCTCCCTGCTGCTGGTGAGCCAGGGGCGCTCCAGACACAGTGCAGCGAGGTGGGGGGGGTGCACCTGGGAGGCACCAGGGCACCCTGTGGTCAGGTGCGCACCTTAGAGTGGACTTGGTGCCGCCTTTGGGGACATGCAGGCGCCCCCTGTGCAGCCCGGGAGCTGACAAAGAGCGGTTAGTGTTGCAGCCTGCGTTGTGGATGAGGGTCCCTGGCCATCTCCAGGGCTCCAAGGTTCCGGTCACGGAGGGCGTCCCATCCGGGAGGAATCCCTAGGAAGAGAGGCCGGCTTGTCTTCCTGCCCTCGGGAGCTTTGGTGACGACTCACATCCTCATTCCCACGGCTCCCGGTGACATGTGTGCCTTTTTGTGTGCAGCAGAGTTGCACAATGGACCAGGTGACGCATATTTGGTTCAAGACGGGCGAGGGACGCCTGGGGGGCTGTCAGTTAGGCCAGCAACTTCAGCTCGGGTCATGATCTCGCGTTTCCTGAGTTCAAGCCCTTTGGACCATGTGCCTCTTTCTCTCCCCGCCCCTCCCCCTCAAAAATAAACATACATCTAAAAATAGAAATTGTATGATTGGGGCTAATAGGTTTGTGTGCAGAGCAAGCAGAGTATTGTGGCAGAAGTGAACCCAGAAATGTTGAGCCGCATGTCCATGGTCACGGAGCCGGCCAGCTGCAGGACACGTGCGTGATGTGGGCGTGACCGTGAACCAGGCTTTCTCCAGGGGCGTCTGGTCGCCTGTGCTGTGCATACAATTTTGCACACCTGGTCTTAACTTTCTTAGACTCAGACATTTGTGCAGAGAGCAGCATGCGGAACTCCCCTTGCTCTGGATCTGAACTCGAAGACACTTCCTGCCCGTCAGGCCACGCGGCAGACCCCCGTGCGTGCCGTTCCCCGGGGTCCCTTCTTGGGCTGTCACACTGACCACGCAGTGGGCAGAGTCAGCTGGAAGCGAACGTTAGCAGTGGCCTTTCCGCCCGCCAGGGGTAGCCTGTTCATGGGCGCCGCGGGTCTGCCGGAAGCTCGCAGGCCGTTGCTCCGTTCCACTCCTTGGGGAACGGTGTGCAGGTGGCTTCTGCACGCAGAGCTAGTTCTCACCCAGGAGGAACGTGGCTCATCCCAGGCAGGGTTTGTTGCAGTGACTTAGGCAGCCCGGTGCTTGGTGGCGTCCAGTGACTTGCCTGGCACGGTCTGGTCCCGCAGGCGGGCATAGTGTCCTGATGCGCGGTAGGCGGAGTCGCGGGCTGGGCGCAGCCGGGAGGCCCCTCCGAGCACAGCGGACACGTCCCCGTGCCAGGAGGATCGGGCCCTCCAGAGCCGGTGTTGGGCCTGAAGGCCAGCGGCTGCTCTGAAGCGTAGGAGCAGGGCTCTCGGGATTTACATCCTTGGGTCCCAGGTTATGTGCTAATGCTTTTCTTTCCTTCCCGGTTCCTGTGTCATATATTCCTTTTCAACATAAGTTCGGGAATCTGTGGGAATGAGAAGCGTCCATGGCCGTGTCTTGAGCCACAAAGAGATGTCTGGGACTTACTTGTTTATAAAGCTCTTTGGCCGGCGCGTCAGCCAGCGCCCCTTACTGGTG
Organism: Crocuta crocuta; assembly: GCF_008692635.1. Lineage (NCBI taxonomy): Eukaryota > Metazoa > Chordata > Mammalia > Carnivora > Hyaenidae > Crocuta > Crocuta crocuta. Next base: position 14,337,400 of record NW_027528362.1, read on the forward strand.
GCCTCACCCGGCAGGGAAGCAGCGGGGAAGGGCGTGGGCGCTGGGGACGCGCCTGGGCCCTCGCATCGCGGGCTGCCGGGTACCGTGTCCCGAGTCCCTGCCAGGCGGGGGGCCCAGCCCGTTCTCTCCAGCGATCTTGCGCCATCTCCCACGTCCCTGCTGCGTGTCCCTGGAAGCACGGGTGGGGTCTGGGGGCCACGTCGGTCTCTGCCCCCAGTCTGCACAGACAGCCCGCACAGCCCGGCCCTAGAGCGGGCACGGAGGGAAGGTGCACGCGTGCGGCTGCCGTGGGGCCGGGGGCGCACCTGTGGGCTCTGGTGCCGCCAAGCTGGGCGGTGGGCATGTGCCACGCTGCACAGGCAAAGAACAAAACAAGGCGCCATGAGGCTGCCTCGCCTCAGGCCACGGGGACGCCGCTGGCCTACGTGACCCCGTCCCCGCTGCTNGCTGTGCAGTTTGCCTCCCGCCTCCGGTCCCCGCTGCCTCTGTCCTGTCACACTGACCTTCCCTGCAGTGGTGTTCGCACCTCCCCTCCCCCACGGCTCACTGTACCCCAGCAGGCCGCCTGCGGGCGAGGGGGGGGCCCGGGGCTGCGCCGCGGGGCTNCATTTTAGTCCCTCATCTGTGGCTGCGGCGTCTCAGGCCCCTGCGTGCTGAAGGCACAGGGTCTCGTTCAGTGTTTTAAAGATTCTCCTGGACCGAAGACGCTTCCTGGTTGCCCGGCACGCACGATACTAAATAATACAGAGTGAGACGCCAGCCTCCCCTCTTCCCAGAAGGGCCCTTGAGCAGGGAGACCCAAAACGGCTTAGTAGCTCCATCCGGAACCCAGTTTTACCTTCTCGTTAACGGCCCGCTGCCGCATTTCTAAAGCGGCCGTCCGATCTGTTGGAAGCCTCGGGACGGCGCCGGGCGTTCTGTCCGCATCTGAGCCCAGCGCGTTCGTCCCCCGACCACCAGCTTGCAAGGGTTCCCGTCGGCACCCCCTGTGGGTGCAGACCACCTGCTCAGCACAGTCCCTCGAGGAACTTAGCCCATGGGGGTACTGTGAGGGGGAGCCCTTCCTGTGCGGGAGGACGCGTGTTACAGCCTGCGCTCGGCGGGGGGGCCTCACCTGCGCTGACCGCGCTCTGTTCCCCGCAGTGTGCTGGCGAGGAGAACTGCGTGGACAGCCGGACCATCTACGTGGGGCACAAGGAGCCCCCCCCAGGTGCTGAGGCCTACATCCCGCAGAGGCACCCCGACAACAGAATCGTCTCCTCCAAGGTGAGCTGTGCCTCCACAGCGGGTCCCCACCCTGCTCCTGGTCTGTCCCCGAGGTTCCTGCCCACCACTGCCAGGCGCCCTGGGGGCATCCACGTACTCGGCCCACGCTCAGCCCCCCGGCTGGCGGCAGACCACCTTTCCGTCACCTCCCCTAATCACCCCGTGGACACACGAGGTCTGCTCCTGCCATGTATGTGCTGGCCATCTGGCCACGTGCCAGGGTGTCCTCACCTGTGAAGTAGAGATGATGCTGGGGGTCACCAGTGAAGGGAGGGGTGTGGGGCCACCTTGTAAATGGAAACACCGAGCACACGTCTGTCAGTCAGTCAGTGCCAAGCACACATCAGTCAGTCAGCTCCAGGCTCACGTCAGTCAGTCAGTCAGTCAGCGCCAGGCTCACATCAGTCAGTTAGTCAGCTCCAGGCTCACGTCAGTCAGTCAGCTCCAGGCTCACGTCAGTCAGTCAGCTCCAGGCTCACGTCAGTCAGTCAGTCAGCACCAAGCACACATCAGTCAGCTCCAGGCTTACGTCTGTCAGTCAGTCAGCTCCAGGCTCATGTCTGTCAGTCAGTCAACTCCAGGCTCACGTCTGTCAGTCAGTCAGCTCCAGGCTCACATCAGTCAGTCAGCTCCAGGCTCACGTCAGTTAGTCAGCTCCAGGCTCACGTCAGTCAGTCAGTCAGCACTAAGCACACATCAGTCAGCTCCAGGCTCACGTCAGTCAGTCAGTCAGCTCCAGGCTCACGTCAGTCAGTCAGTCAGCACTAAGCACACATCAGTCAGCTCCAGGCTCACGTCAGTCAGTCAGTCAGCGCCAGGCTCATGTCTGTCAGTCAGTCAACTCCAGGCTCACGTCAGTCAGTCAGCTCCAGGCTCATGTCTGTCAGTCAGCTCCAGGCTCACGTCAGTCAGTCAGTCAGCTCCAGGCTCACGTCAGTCAGTCAGTCAGCGCCAGGCCTGCACCGGGAGGCCAGTGACTGGAGGGTCAGCACTTGAATGCTGGGACTGGAGGCTGGGGACACAGAGGCGCACTCCACACGCCTGCACAGTGACTGGGCAGTGGCTCCAGGACAGGCACAGAATCTAGCAGCTGACTTTGAACAAAAAAAGCAAATGATGGAGATTTGGAGAACTTTCTCTCCAGATGCACGCACCCGTGTCCATGAAGGTGTGTACACGTGCCTGTGTGTCTTGGTGCACACGTCCATGTGGGTGACACACGTGGTCCCAGGCGTGTGTCCCGCTGTGCACGTCCGTGTGGGGGACACACTACATTTTTCTATAAACTATCAGAGCACCTAAGTTTGTTAAGAATACTTGAGAACAGAAAAGTCTTCCTCTTTAAAGCAGTTTTTTTAAAAGGAACTATTTTATTTAAAGCTGTAACGGGACACAATAGCTCTAATCACCAGAATTGCTCATCTGGAAAATCCCTAGCGATGTGTGTGGTAAGTTGTTGCCCTGGGGGGTAAGTGACAGGAGGCGTGACCGAGCAGACCTGACCCCAGGCTGGCGTTGGCAAAGGGACCCGTGTGACCCTGGCGGCCTCAGGTGGCACTTTCACCAGAGACCTCCACTCATCTGCCCAAAACGGGAACCTCAAACGGTTCTTAAGAATCAGCCCCCGTGCAGTAGAGGTGCACCGAGTCAGAGAATGCACCAGAAACACGGCCGCGGGTGCCAGGTGAGCATGTCGGGGCGGGCGCCACGAAACCGCCCACGCTGCCCAGTGTTCAGCCCAGGACGCGTGTTGGACCCTTTGACCACCGGTGGCTCCCTGCGGTGGCTGATATGCCCCTCCAGGGACAGAGCCTGGCCTGAGTGTCCAGCCCCCAGTCCCTTCGGGTGGATGTGGAAAGCCCTGCGCGAGGCTTTGTGGGGGAACCTTCTGGAAGACAAAGCGCCTGGCTGACTGGGGCGCTCTGAGGGCCTGCTTGATGCACGTGGTGGAAGGTAGCCGGACGCCGATGGAGGCTTGTTCGTGACAGTGTCGTGGGGACGAGAACCAGGCTCAGTGCTTCCTAAATGCCATTCCCGACTCTGTCCTCTGATTCATCTGTCAGAACAACTTACTATTTCCCTTTTGTTCTTTCAAATACTCCCGCGGTGATTGTGAGTCGCCACCTTTGCCCCCCTGCCGAGGCCCCCCGCCGTCCCCTCTGCCCCTCCACACTGGGGCCCCCGTGCCGCCTCGGTTCCTACGATGGTGACGCGCTGCTGGGGCCCAGTGAGGGCGGGTTTGAGACGGACTTGCGGCGACCCGGGGGCTATCCATGCAGCTGCTTCTCGGGAAAGTTCCTTCAGAGCAGGAGGAACTAAGTCACCATCCCGGCAGCAGGCAGGTCGGGCGGAGGCCACGGGGAGCGTGGGAGCCGGGGTCTCAGAGCTGGCGGGGGGCTCGCTGGAGCCGCCTCGGGTTCTGTGTCTCCCTCTCTCTCTCTCAAAAGTGAATATTTTTAAAAACCCAATAAAACACCTCAGTGTGTTGGGAAAAGAACTGAATTTGTAAACCCTGAGTTTCCAACATTTCCAGAGAATGTTTGCTGTACCGTATGTGTGTTTTCTTGGGAAAACGTTTCTCTTAGAAGAAAAGGCTGCTGGGCAAGACTTCTTCCTCGCACGAAGCCTCCACTCAGCTCGATTGCATTTAATCAGAGAGCTTTACCGCGTGAAAAGTTACGGCAGGGGCGACATTGCCGGGCTCACCGTGCTTCCCGGAGGCGGCGGCACTGGCGTCAATGATTAGAGTTCTGTGTCCTTCCTGGCGGAGACACTGGGATGGCTCTGGGATGAAGGAGAAGCCAGAACAGAGTCCCCCGCGCGTCCCTTTTCCTTTGCTCCTGACGACACGCAGAGCCCCGCGCCCGGGACTTGAGCTTGAACGCGAGCCGATCCGGCTTCGGGACGAGGTCGGTGCCACCTCATCGAATCCACAACATCCGTGTGGCCCCCAGTCTGCCCGCAGGACGCTACAAACCTGATACTAGGCTGAGGATGTGCGGTCACCCCATACCTTCGAGAAAGCTACATCACTTGTGACTTTTGGCCACGGAGGATTGTGTCTGCTGGTCAGAGGGGGGCAGACAGTGCTCCGAGGACTTGTGAGCACGTCGTACCTGCCACACAGGAGGTCGGCCCACCGGAGGAGCAGCAGCTTCAGAGCCGAGCCCGCGACTGAGCCTCAGCAGCGAGCCTGACCCTGACCTTCATGTCCGCAGGCCCAGCACGGAGCCTGCTCGGCGTCCTTCCCCAGAGATCCTGGCCGGGCCTGACTGGTTTCCACGTCCTGGGCTCCCAGCCGTGAGCGAGAGCGAGCCCAGCCCCACGCCTGTGGATTTCCCTCCACGGGAGCCTCTCCGGCCTGCGGGGCCATGTCGGGGCCATCGGACAGCACCGTGGGGGGGCCGCCTCAGGCACCTGATGGCCAGGACTGCGTGGTGTGGTCCACGTGGTCTTGTCCGGCAGTGGGCAGAGCACAGCGCCAGGCGTGTCCGGAGTTCACTTCCCAGCCGCGCCCCGGGCAGACCGGTGGGCTGCGTGCTCTGTCCCGAGCCACACTCCCAGCGGGCCCAGAACTGCGGCCACCGCCACAGACAGAGCCGTGCGCCTGGGAGGCGTCCTCGGCGTGGGGCCCACACACCTCAGTGCACGGTGTCCACGACGTGACCAAGGCAAGAGCAGGAGTCGTCCTATGTGACTCGGGACCCCTCACAGGGTCTGCAGGGGCAAGGCGAGCTGACACCACGCCCCTGCAGTCCTGGGTCGGGGAGCTGGCGCCTGATGCCGCGGGAGGGTCCAAGTCCCGCACGACATTGTGCCCGAGTCTACACTCTCCGCCTCCCACAAAGTCCTCAGCTCGTCGGCTCTTACATGTGTTGTCAGAGGCTCGTGTTACAGATTTGGTCTGCATGGTGCTGATCCGTGTGCACAGTCACACGCACTTAAATTATCTCACGGGGTTTTCACCCTGTCACACGCCATCAGGAATTAGTGACCCTCCTTTTGACCACATTATCTGTAGTAATGACTTATTACAGTAATTTATCCCTCGCAGTAAGGAGATTACAAAGTGTAATGTCTGACCGGCTGTGTGGCCTCTCCCGCCTGATTAGAATTCAGCAATCATGTAAGTGGCTTTCATGTCTACATCTGAGCTGCCTCCCTCGTACACTAGAATCTGGGGAGCTGGGGAGCTGCAAGGGGCCCAGAAAGGGTAGCGTTAAAACAGGACAAGACCAGGGCGCCTGGAGGGCTCAGTGGGTTACGTGTCCAACTTTAGCTCAGGTCATGATCTCACGGTTCATGGGTTCAAGCCCCGCGTCGGGCTCTGTGCTGACAGCTCAGAGCCTGGAGCTACTTCGGATTCTGTGTCTCTCCCCTGCTCACACTCTGCCTCTCTCTCAAAAATAAACAAACATTAAAAATTAAAAAAAAAAAAAAGGACAAGACTGGGCATACANTTAGTTTTCTGGATTGTCTCCTTTGCCTTGCAGAAGCTTTTAATCTTGATGAGGTCCCAATAGTTTATTTTTCCTCTTGATTCTTTTGCTTTTGGGGATAGGATGACACTATTTTCTTATATGTAAGATGAAAACTTTCTAACGCGGCAACTTTGAAGAGTATATAACAAGTCAGGGCTGTGATAGTCTCCCACGTCCTTCTTGCCAGTGTCCGCGGCTCCCCCGGTGGCTGCGCTGGCCTCGTCTGTGCATCCACGTTCTTCCCCAGGCGTTGTGAGGCGCGTCCTACACGGCATCTGACTCCTGTCTCTCAATTTTTCAATAGGTGGAGGATGGAGTTTCAAGTAGGACCCTTTTCCATGTGACTTTGGTACCAAGTGACATATTTCAAGTATTTGGGGAAGTTTTTGATCAACCAGTGGGCAGTAAATACAGGCCTGGGTGCTGGGAAGTGAGGTTGGCTTCACAGGGCGGGGCCTTGAGGACGGCTGCATTTGGGCTCAGGAAACCCGTGAAGAACAAAGGGTCCTTCTGGGCTGGTCACAGAAGCGCAGAGACGGGATGTAGGCACCAGGCCTGCGTACTGACTTGTTTCCTTTCATCTCCTTTTAAAAGTTCACAGAAGGTAACTGGCTCTTTCATCATGGCCCATGTAAGAGAAAAACAAAATTTAAGAAGGTTGTGTTTGTACTGTTAGGCTGTAAAATTTTAATGCCCCTATTATTTTCTTAGCATTGCTTGGAGGCAGTACTTTGATCCCCGCCCCTTCCTCCAGGACACGCGCTGTGTACTTATTTATACATGACGAAACTGGAACACAGTCCCTCAATAATTCAGATAATTCGCTAAAGTTCACTGGATTTTTAGTTGTCATGGCCGGAGTTTGATACGGCCATGTGTTTTGCAATAGAATAAAGAGGAAATACTTTCTTTAAAAAAAATTTTTTTTTAATATGTATTTATTTTTGAGAGAGAGAGACAGACCATGGGGGGGTGGGGGTGGGGAGAGGGAGACACAGAATTGCAAGCAGGCTCCAGGCTCTGAGCTGTCAGCACAGAGCCCGACACGGGGCTCAAACCCATGAACAAAACAAACCAAGAGATCATGACCTGAGCTAAATTGGATGCTTCACCAACTGAGCCACCCAGGCGCCCTAGAGGAAATACTTTCTGAATTCCATAGGGTAGCCAGAGCATGCTGGGGTAGGGCAGCAAATTAAGGATTCAGATCATGGTTTCTTTTGTTGTTTTTTTGTTTGGTTGGTTGATTGGTGGGTTTTTTTGTGGGGTTTTCAGGGGGAGAAAACATTACCGCTGTTTTGGGAGAATTGGCAGGCAGGGTTGGGTTCTTTTGGGTTTTGTCTGTCTGTCTCTGATTGAGAAACTGAGGTAGAGACATGTATTCTCTGCCCTCTGTTAGTGTCAGCCCCATTCCTGACCTAGAGCCTGTTTGGTTCTCGGTTTGTTTGCCCTCAGATGAAAGCCTCGTGTGGCCTTGACAAAACCCAGCACCCATTCATGACGTAGAATAAACCAGGAATATGGAGAACTTCCTCGACTTGATAAAGAGCACCTATAATAAACCCACAGCTGACGTCATTCTTTCTTTTTAATATTTTATTTTTATTTCTGAGAGAGAGAGACAGCATGAGCGGGAGAGGGTCAGAGAGAGAGGGAGACAGAATCTGAAGCAGCGCCAGGCTCTGAGCTGTCAGCAGAGCCCGACACGGGGCTCAAACCCACTAATGCAAGATCCATGACCTGAGCCGAAGTCGGGCACCCAACCGACTGAGCCCCCCAGGCGCCCCGAGCTGCCGTCATTCTTAATGATGAGAAATGAGATGCTTTCACCCTCAGGCTGAGGACAGCGCCACCGCTGGCATCCAGCATCTTACAGGACGTCCTCACTGATACAGTGAGGAAGGAAAGGGAATGCGACGTACGTAGCTTGGGAAGGAGGGAACAGGCCCCTAACATGTGACGTGATGGTCTGCGGAGAAAATCCCAGAGAAATCCCAAGGAAACCTGGCCAGCAGCAAACAGCTGAATTCACAGTTTAGAAACACCATTACACTAGCATGGGAGAAAAAGACACGTACATACTTTTAACAAAATATGTACAAGATCTACGTGAGAAAACTGTAAAACTGTGATGAAAGAAAAGATTTAGGTAAACGGAGAGACATTCCGTGTTCATGGGTCGAAGGCGTAGTGTTGTGAAGATGTCACTTCGGTCTGACTCAGTCTGTAGAGTCGCTGAATCCAAATCCGAATCCCAGCAGGTTATTTTGTGGACACCAGGACGCTGATGCTAAAGTTTGCAGGGAGAGGCAAAGACCCAGAGGGGCCCATCGGAGGGCTGACGCTGCCACCGTCTAGACCGATGTCAGGCCGCAGCTACTCAGGGCAGTGTGGCCAGCGGGATGGCATAGGGCCCGGAAACGGGCCCCCCGCATACAGCGGTCAGCCCATCTTGACAGAGGTGCAACGGCCGCCCAAGGAGCGAAGACTGTCTCCTCCACAAATGGCGATGGAAACGCTGGGCGTCCGTTTGCAAAAAGTGACTCCAACATGGATCTTCCACTTTTCAGAAAACCTAACTCGAAATGGATCATAGACCTAAGTGTAGAACCCAGAACTGTGGACATCTAGATGGTAGCGTGCGAGAAAACCCACGCGCCGTTGGTGGGGCCGGGAGGGTTTGGGCACAGCACCGCAGGGGTGGCCGTGGGAGGTACTCCTCAAAAGACACTGTTGAGAGAGTCAGGAGACCAGCCACCAACAGGAAACATTTGCAAAACCCAAAGCCGGTAAAGGCCGCGTATCAGACAGGACCCGGGGGGTAAGGGGGTGGGTCTGGGAACACTGGGAGCTAACAGACCAACACCGAGCTCAACGTTCGCTGGAATTAATGACCTCTGGGACATTGCTGTTTTCAACACAAAAGTTAAGGAAACTCCCCTCCTGAGGCAAAAATCAAATGTCTGGAGAATAGGAGGCGGCCAAGACCAGGCGCCCTCTCCGCCCCTCAGGCCCCCGTAGAGGGGAGGCGCGTGGGGCAGACCCCGGACACCCGCGCCGCGGGGGCGTCTCCACGCGGTCCAGGCCGCCTGGTGATGCCGACTGCTGGCGTAGCTCCCGCCGCCAGCTGGGAGCAGTGTCCCAGGACCGGAGAGCCTGTGACGGACTTACCGTCCGGGAAGAAGGCTCAGCGTGTGTGTGTTAACAGTCATAAGCTCACGTGGCGTATGAAATACATGTTAACGGTAAGACTGCTCCGCGTTCCGTCACATTATTTGGGACCGGGTAGCCTGTATGTTCCCAGGGGTCCTGTTCTGTGTCAGCAGTTCCCTGCATGGCCGGCCAGTTGATAAAACAGCTACAGAACTCTAAATTTTGGACGGTGAGTCTTGTATCTAAAACTAAATTGTGCTCTGGAACGCAGCGCCCTCGCCGTGGAGCGGCGTAACGCTGGAGAGCAAAATGTGATCGCAGCGCCACATCTTTGTTTTTTCTTCTCCACAGTACACCTTTTGGAACTTCATACCCAAGAACCTATTTGAACAATTCAGAAGAATAGCCAACTTTTATTTTCTTATCATATTTCTGGTACAGGTAAGGCCAGCCGTCTTTTTTTTTTTTTTTTTAATCACCATACAATCTAACTAAGTGATCTTTATTTTCGGGTGATTGACTGGGGTTTGCTAACGAGGAAGAGCAAGGACTTGGTGCCTTTATCTACACGTCCTCCACCTGTTTTCCTTCAGGGACAAGTGTTTTGGTTCCTTTGACTTGGCTCTGGCCCCTTCCAGTCCTGGAGGGGAAATCAGGAACTTTCTGGTCGTTAGGAGAAATTCAGCAGCCACTGAGCTCTGTGATGTGTACCCCTTCCCATGTGCACAGAGATGCTCTAAAGAGATCAGAGAGGAAGAGAAAGGAGAGAACCAGGAAGGTCTGAATCAGGGAATGGTGGGTCCGATATGTTTTAAGAATAGCAACCTCATTTTCCTCAGTCCTGTGACATACGGTGGAAGGGCTCTCAGAATTTCCCTACCATTAAATTATTCAAATAATGTAATTGAAACCTGGTACCACAGCAGAGCAGAAAATTAAAATGTGCACTAGAGTCAGACTTGTGTCTTTGCCAGTGTGGGCACGGTTTCCTGAAGCGGGTCCCTTAACCAGAGCGAACTACCCTCAGTTTTGTAGGAAATAGGATGACTTACCCCGATCTGACCGATCTCTAGTCAGGGGGTAGAGTGGGTAACAGTAAAGCAATTTGAAATACGCAAAAGCACATGTTTCCGACCAGTGTGTCTAACATCAGTGCAACGTGCCTGGAGAACGGCCCTGCAGTTCTGTTTTGCTTGCAGTTGATCATCGACACCCCGACGAGCCCCGTGACGAGCGGGCTCCCGTTGTTCTTCGTCATCACGGTCACGGCCATCAAACAGGTGAGAAGTCCGCAGGAAAAAGGGGAAGAGGTCACATCCTCATTAATGCCGCCTTCTGTCCAGAGCGGAGTGATCTGGTTTGTTTCAGCTAGTTCGTAGACAATTTAACCAAGTTCTAGAAATTCATTCTGGTAACTTAGATTGACACTTGGGCTAATGACACTTGGGCTATATAACGTGGCAGCGAGCGTGATGCCCCCCGAGTCTGAGGGGGAAGCCAGGGTTTTCACGTTCAGAAGCAACCAGACACGGGATCTATTTTTAGAGGAGTTTCTTAACCTGTCCACACTGCTGACCGTCTGAGCCGTAGGCACCTGCTGTGTGCAGAGTCAGGGTGCAGTTTTCTAACAGAGTGTGCTGAGTTCTGACTCGCCGCGTGCGGGGGGCTGTTCCCCCAGGGCCGGTCCAGACAGAAGTTATTCCCATGTAGCTATGGCCGCTGTCTGGTTCTGGAAAATTCCCATCCCCTCGGGAGGAGGCCACAGGCCTACCCTGCCGTTCCCCTCCCCGAGCCCCTGGCCCCCAGCAGTGTGCCCGGGTCACGGCCACGCACGGCTACGCCTCCCACGGGCTGGGTGTGAAGCGGCTCTTTGTACTTTTGGTTTGCATTTCCTTGGTGACTAATGATTTTGAGGATCTTTTCCTGTGCTTATTGGCCATTTCTGTGTCCTCTTCAGAGAAAGGGCAGCAAATCCTTTGTCCATTTTAAAGTCAGGTTAAAAGTCTACTTATTGATGAGTTGCAAGAATTCTCTGCGCGCTCCAGATACAGAGCCCCGATCTGCTGCAAACGTTTGAGCCTAAGGATGTTTGCACCTCAGTGTTGATTCATCAGCCTTCCATTTGGGAGATCTGGATAATTGGTAAAAATGGCAGCTTCTAGTGAAATGATCAATGGTCAAATTCTTGCTGACAAAGCCGTGCTTTCTTGGTGTTTCTCTTTAAATAAAAACAAAACAAAACAAAACGTGCTTTACGTGAGATGTGGTATGTGACAGCAGGTGACAGTGGAGGTCAGTGGCTTTCTCTAGACTGAGGAAGGACGTAGAGCGGGGTCAGGTTCTAGTGTGTGTGTGTATGAAGAGCGCCTCGAAGTTGTCTTCTGCTGGCCTAGCGCCTTCTCAGTGCGAGAGTGTCTGCATTAGTGTTGTTCTCATACAGAACGCTGAGCAGCGTTTAGGGGTTTCTTCGTTTTGATCTGGATTTCATTTCTCACTCTTTAGTAACCTGGAAATACAGATTTGAACAAAATGATTTTACTTCATACCCATTAGATTGGCTTTTAAATGTAAAAGCCTGCGGGACAAGCAGGGGCGGGAATGTGGTGGAACACATGCAACCTCCGCTGACAGGGGTGTGGTGGCGCCATCTTGGAAAACTGGCACTGAGGGGATGAGGCTGAGGCCGTGGATGGCGGGACCCGTGGTCCCGAGGCTGTCTAGTGTATGCAGTTGGTGTGTACTATATGCATCTCAGAGTATATGGAGGCCCTGTGAGGTGTCCTGAGATTTTCGTTGCAGGCCTCTTTGTAGAAGACAAACTCGGGACAAGATGTCCTTCGTGAGGTAACAGACGACACGCCCGTTAGGCGTGTTGGGGGCACTGGTGCAGTAGCCACGTACGTGGAAGACACGGAACTGCATGACGCGCTTAGTTACAAAGGAAATACGTGTTTGTAAGCATGTAAACACTTCAGTTGTTGTGACACACACGTGTCAGGAAAGTGGAAGCCGTGAACAGGAAGGAGTCTGTCTGAGGAAGGGAGAGAAGGGCTGGCGCACGGATCGGAGGCGCTGAGTGTGCACCATCTCTCAGGACCTGCTCTGAGCGGCGGGCACAGCAAAGTGAGGTGTTTCCATCCTCCTCTGTGTGTTCGGGGGAATGACCGTCCTTGTCCCCGGGAGGCTGGTGCAGAGCCCACGTGAGGGCCTCAGGGGACGGTGGCTCTCAGCAGCGGGCGGTGACCGTGGGCAGGCAGAAAGGGAGCGGAAGGCGCCCCGAGGCCCTGCGGACGCACGGTGGATCCAGGACCGGGAAGGTACACCTGAAATACTGGCTTCCTAAAGGCACTTGAAGACCTTCAGAATAGGGCGGGCATGGGGGTGGGGCACGTGTGCTCAGCCAAGTGTTCGCTGTCGGCCACGCGGCCACGGCGCCCCTGAGGTCTGCCCACCACGGTGCCTTTGCCGGGAATGAGCGCGTGGCAACCCCGTTGGACACACGAGGGGGCCGCGGCTGCTGCAGGGTGGCCGTCGTGTGTGACGCCGAGATGCACGCACGCAGGCCTGGAGAGCCCGGAGCTGGTGGAACTGCGGCGCCGGACCCCCTGACCCACCCCCGGCCCACAGCCCCTGCTGCTCTGCGAGGGCTCCCAGCCTGAGCCACTGCCTAGCTCCACGAGCACAGCCCTCTGGCCCAGGCCGCGTGCCCCCCCCCCCCCCCCCNCCCTACCATTAAATTATTCAAATAATGTAATTGAAACCTGGTACCACAGCAGAGCAGAAAATTAAAATGTGCACTAGAGTCAGACTTGTGTCTTTGCCAGTGTGGGCACGGTTTCCTGAAGCGGGTCCCTTAACCAGAGCGAACTACCCTCAGTTTTGTAGGAAATAGGATGACTTACCCCGATCTGACCGATCTCTAGTCAGGGGGTAGAGTGGGTAACAGTAAAGCAATTTGAAATACGCAAAAGCACATGTTTCCGACCAGTGTGTCTAACATCAGTGCAACGTGCCTGGAGAACGGCCCTGCAGTTCTGTTTTGCTTGCAGTTGATCATCGACACCCCGACGAGCCCCGTGACGAGCGGGCTCCCGTTGTTCTTCGTCATCACGGTCACGGCCATCAAACAGGTGAGAAGTCCGCAGGAAAAAGGGGAAGAGGTCACATCCTCATTAATGCCGCCTTCTGTCCAGAGCGGAGTGATCTGGTTTGTTTCAGCTAGTTCGTAGACAATTTAACCAAGTTCTAGAAATTCATTCTGGTAACTTAGATTTGACACTTGGGCTATATAACGTGGCAGCGAGCGTGATGCCCCCCGAGTCTGAGGGGGAAGCCAGGGTTTTCACGTTCAGAAGCAACCAGACACGGGATCTATTTTTAGAGGAGTTTCTTAACCTGTCCACACTGCTGACCGTCTGAGCCGTAGGCACCTGCTGTGTGCAGAGTCAGGGTGCAGTTTTCTAACAGAGTGTGCTGAGTTCTGACTCGCCGCGTGCGGGGGGCTGTTCCCCCAGGGCCGGTCCAGACAGAAGTTATTCCCATGTAGCTATGGCCGCTGTCTGGTTCTGGAAAATTCCCATCCCCTCGGGAGGAGGCCACAGGCCTACCCTGCCGTTCCCCTCCCCGAGCCCCTGGCCCCCAGCAGTGTGCCCGGGTCACGGCCACGCACGGCTACGCCTCCCACGGGCTGGGTGTGAAGCGGCTCTTTGTACTTTTGGTTTGCATTTCCTTGGTGACTAATGATTTTGAGGATCTTTTCCTGTGCTTATTGGCCATTTCTGTGTCCTCTTCAGAGAAAGGGCAGCAAATCCTTTGTCCATTTTAAAGTCAGGTTAAAAGTCTACTTATTGATGAGTTGCAAGAATTCTCTGCGCGCTCCAGATACAGAGCCCCGATCTGCTGCAAACGTTTGAGCCTAAGGATGTTTGCACCTCAGTGTTGATTCATCAGCCTTCCATTTGGGAGATCTGGATAATTGGTAAAAATGGCAGCTTCTAGTGAAATGATCAATGGTCAAATTCTTGCTGACAAAGCCGTGCTTTCTTGGTGTTTCTCTTTAAATAAAAACAAAACAAAACAAAACGTGCTTTACGTGAGATGTGGTATGTGACAGCAGGTGACAGTGGAGGTCAGTGGCTTTCTCTAGACTGAGGAAGGACGTAGAGCGGGGTCAGGTTCTAGTGTGTGTGTGTATGAAGAGCGCCTCGAAGTTGTCTTCTGCTGGCCTAGCGCCTTCTCAGTGCGAGAGTGTCTGCATTAGTGTTGTTCTCATACAGAACGCTGAGCAGCGTTTAGGGGTTTCTTCGTTTTGATCTGGATTTCATTTCTCACTCTTTAGTAACCTGGAAATACAGATTTGAACAAAATGATTTTACTTCATACCCATTAGATTGGCTTTTAAATGTAAAAGCCTGCGGGACAAGCAGGGGCGGGAATGTGGTGGAACACATGCAACCTCCGCTGACAGGGGTGTGGTGGCGCCATCTTGGAAAACTGGCACTGAGGGGATGAGGCTGAGGCCGTGGATGGCGGGACCCGTGGTCCCGAGGCTGTCTAGTGTATGCAGTTGGTGTGTACTATATGCATCTCAGAGTATATGGAGGCCCTGTGAGGTGTCCTGAGATTTTCGTTGCAGGCCTCTTTGTAGAAGACAAACTCGGGACAAGATGTCCTTCGTGAGGTAACAGACGACACGCCCGTTAGGCGTGTTGGGGGCACTGGTGCAGTAGCCACGTACGTGGAAGACACGGAACTGCATGACGCGCTTAGTTACAAAGGAAATACGTGTTTGTAAGCATGTAAACACTTCAGTTGTTGTGACACACACGTGTCAGGAAAGTGGAAGCCGTGAACAGGAAGGAGTCTGTCTGAGGAAGGGAGAGAAGGGCTGGCGCACGGATCGGAGGCGCTGAGTGTGCACCATCTCTCAGGACCTGCTCTGAGCGGCGGGCACAGCAAAGTGAGGTGTTTCCATCCTCCTCTGTGTGTTCGGGGGAATGACCGTCCTTGTCCCCGGGAGGCTGGTGCAGAGCCCACGTGAGGGCCTCAGGGGACGGTGGCTCTCAGCAGCGGGCGGTGACTGTGGGCAGGCAGAAAGGGAGCGGAAGGCGCCCCGAGGCCCTGCGGACGCACGGTGGATCCAGGACCGGGAAGGTACACCTGAAATACTGGCTTCCTAAAGGCACTTGAAGACCTTCAGAATAGGGCGGGCATGGGGGTGGGGCACGTGTGCTCAGCCAAGTGTTCGCTGTCGGCCACGCGGCCACGGCGCCCCTGAGGTCTGCCCACCACGGTGCCTTTGCCGGGAATGAGCGCGTGGCAACCCCGTTGGACACACGAGGGGGCCGCGGCTGCTGCAGGGTGGCCGTCGTGTGTGACGCCGAGATGCACGCACGCAGGCCTGGAGAGCCCGGAGCTGGTGGAACTGCGGCGCCGGACCCCCTGACCCACCCCCGGCCCACAGCCCCTGCTGCTCTGCGAGGGCTCCCAGCCTGAGCCACTGCCTAGCTCCACGAGCACAGCCCTCTGGCCCAGGCCCCGTGCCCCCCCACCCGCCCACACGTCTGCACACGTGTACTGTGGCCATGCCACCAGCAGTGGCTGTGACGTGCTCCCGGGGTAGGGACCCAGGTGAGGCTCACCCCTGGGCCTGCGGGAAAGGGCACAGGAGACCCCGCCCCGGTCCTCCCACCTGAGACGTTCCTGGCCTCGGAGGCCCCGGCCCCAGTGCTGATAGCGAGCGGCCACGTGTGGTCAACCCAGTGGACTCCGGCACAGACAGGAGACGCGTGTCCCACAGGAGAAAGTTCAGGAGCCCCATTCAGCAAATGGAGAGAAGTCGGGGCTCGTGTGTCCCCATCACTCGAGGCACGAGAATGCAGGGCCGTGGGGCAGCCAGTGTGGCGGCCGGGGCCACGAACAAGTGGGTAGATGTCCCACTTGAGGGAAAAGCGCAGGACTTGATGGCGGGTGGGTGTCGGGCGTGAGGAAAGGTGACTCTGCCCCTCGCTTGTCCAACGGCTGCAGCGGGACACGCCCCGCGGCCGTCCGCTCCCGCCCATGGCGGTCTCTCCCACGCAGGGCTATGAGGACTGGCTCCGCCACAAGGCCGACAGCGCCATGAACCAGTGCCCGGTGCACTTCATCCAGCACGGCAAGCTGGTCCGGAAGCAGAGCCGGAAGCTGAGGGTGAGTGGAGCCGCTGGCGCTCTGCCGCCCGGACCCGGAGCCGTCCCCACCGCAGCGCCGCCCGGGGTGGGGGGTTCGGGAGCAGGACGTCGTCCAGAGTCGCTCTACGGGCGGAGGCCAGCCTCTTCCCCTTCCCCAGAGCCTTCCACTCTGTCTTCCTGACTTTAAGGTTTATGTTTTTATTTTCAAGTTGCAATAAATAGACTTGACTTTTTAGAGCAGTTTAGAGCACGCCAGGGTTGCATGGCCTTTATGAGCTTGTGCTCACCTGTCACGATCGAGAAAGCTCTAAAACACTGTTAGAGAATTTGTTCTAGAATAAGGCAAAGTCATATAAACATGAACTCCACTGGTTGGAAACTGTGAAAATAGGGACAGAAACCTGATGGAAGGCTGCATTTTAACTTCCTGTCTCCGTGAGGCGTCAGCGTATCGTTCCTGCTAAACGTCTGCATCACTTGAGCGGGTGTTTGCACACCTGCCCCAGCCGGCGGGAAGCGGTGCACAGACAGGGAGTGTCATTGCCAAGGCCGATCCTGCGGGGTGGTGGCGGGGACCCCACGCGGGCTGCCGCACCGAGGCCGTCCGTCTGTCTGTCCTGCAGGTGGGGGACATCGTCATGGTCAAGGAGGACGAGACCTTCCCCTGTGACTTGGTCTTCCTCTCCAGCAGCCGCGGAGACGGCACCTGCCACGTGACGACCGCCAGCCTGGACGGGGAATCCAGCCACAAAGTACCGCACCTTTCGCCCCTGCCGTGCCCGCAAGCCCAGCGCTGCCGGGGGTCCCCAGGCACCCCAGGGAGCTGGGCCACGTGTCCCCTCGGGCCCATGACCGCCACCTGCGCCTGGTCAGCAGAGGCAACTGCATGTCAGTCCTCAGCTGCGGCGTTTAGCGGAGGGGCCAAATCACGGATGCGATGGGCAGACTGCGAAGTTTGAAGTTTCTCATTTAGCGTCTTGTCTAGACTGGAATTATGTGAAAAGTCACGCAAGAGTCCAGGTTTTAAGTGATTATCAGTTCAAGGAGGGCCTTTTTGTTAGAATATCTTCAGGACTCTCTGAAGTTATAATTAGGGTCTGGGACTCGGTGTGGGGCTCTGTCCTGGCAGTTGGTGCTGCACAGCTTTAACGATCACAAAAGGATGGAAGGCATCACTATTACTTTTAAGGATTTTGTTATTAAAAACCATGGAACTTTCTGAGGAGTTTAGGAAGTGAGCATTGCTCGGTGGGCTCAGCTGTGTCAGAGGCCTCGGCTGACTGCAGCTAATTGTGGTTTTCAACGATGGAAAAGAGAGGTTTTCTTCCTTTTGTGGATAATTCACATCCTCCCGTAAACCGTGCGAGACTTTTTGGGCACGTGTTGTATGTACACATCCCGAGAGAGCTAGCATTCTGGCCCCACTGACACTAAGTCAGGAAACGCACAGGGGCGCCAGGGGCCCCACGCATCCCTGGCCGTCGGCAGCAGGCTGTCTCGCGCCCGTCCTGCGGGAGGGGTGCCCCAGCATCGCGGCCACACGAGTGGTCTGCACGTGAGATGGGGCGGCCGTCGCCCTCACGCACTGCGGGCGGACGCCCCCCTGTGCCTGGGGTGCCGTCGCGCTCTGCATCCTGTTGGTGTCTGTCTGACATCACTGCTGCTCACTCGGCCTGGCCTGGGGGCCGGCCTGGGGGCTGGAGTTACCAGAGCCCTTTGCCTAAAAGGCAGTGGGGTTCCCGCACTGGTCACGTTTACAGCTCATGTGGCCTCGGGCAGGCACTTCTAAGTTCTCTGTGGTTTCCACGTCCACGGAACAGACCTGTCTCCCAGGGGCTCCTGTGGCGATAGACTCAGAAAGTCTCCCAAAGCCCCAGGTGCACTGCGGGCTCCCCGGGGTGTCGTGGATGCTGTCCCTGCCGCGTGATTGTATCCCCACTTGTTTGCATCATGCCCTTTCCTGCCCACGCTTGATCTCCGGGAGGATGAGAAGGTGCTCAGAGACGCGCTGTCTCAAGCAGGCCCTCGCACTCGGGCTCTGAGCCCATGCGATCGTGTCGGTGCGTCTGGCCAGGGCATCGGCGTTGCCTGGGTCATGTTAGAAATGCCGTTCTCGGGGCCCCCAGACCCCGCACTCGGGGCCGCCCCACTGTCAGGGTCCCGCAGGTCCTCCAGGGTCTGAGGCTTGCTCGGTTCGCGGAGCTGTCGGTCGAGGCCAAGCGGGCAGCTGTGCGGTAGAAGCTCACGCTCACCAGCAGCGCCAGGCGAGGGCAGTTTGTGATGCCAAGGCCAGCACCGTGCACACAGTAGGTCCTCACCTGAGGAAAAGGAACATCAACTGTGTCACTGTGACAGATCCAAGTGTCCCACTTTGCAGAAGAATGTGCCGTGACTGTTAGTTTGAAGTTGAGGGTGGCGGGCGGGGGTGGATGTTTCCAGCACCTCGTCAAGGAACACCAGTAGCACCGTGCGATCCTGTAACTTGTTAACACCCACAAATCCATTACACGTTTACTTACGTGCTACTCGTGGGAATACGTGTACGTTTTGTCTGAGGCTTAGCTGTGGGCACAGCAGACAAGACGTGGTGCTGCCCCTGTCCGAGGGGCGCCGGGGTCGTGTCCGTGGTTTGGTTGTGAATTCACCTTTCTTGTCCATCTGCAGACTCACTATGCCGTTCAGGACACTAAGGGGTTTCATACCGAAGAAGATATCGACGGCTTGCACGCCACCATTGAGTGTGAGCAGCCCCAGCCAGACCTGTACAAGTGAGTGCCATCTGTGTCCCCATCAGGTCTTCTTGTTCTGCACCCGACCGCATCCAGCGCCATGCTCGTTTGGGAAGAGAACCTAAAATCACTGTGTAAAAATGAAAACGAAACCAAAAATACATAGCTTAGAAATTTTCATAGTCCAACACCATTAAAATCTATAGCTATTCGTGTAATTATTTGGACTGGCTTCATGGAACAAGGTTTATTGAGGAAAAAGTAATTTTCTGTAATTCGAGGAACCTGTTTTAAGGAAAATCTTGAAGTCATGGGCTAACAAGGAAAGAAACTAAAGGGAGAAAGGGGGAGGAATTTAGGTGAAGATCCCAGCCCGTGAGCTTCCCTTCGGGAAGTGGGAGGCGGGTGCGGGGAGCAGACAGGCGCCGGCTCCGTGTCTCCTGCGGCAGCTGCGGGCACTGACCCGGCTCCTCTCTCACCAGGTTTGTCGGCCGCATCAACGTCTACAGCGACCGGAACGACCCCGTGGTGAGGTGAGCACAGATGGGCGGGGGCTGTTTTCGTCCCTGCTGTCAAATCCAAGTGAATTCTTGGATTTCTGTTAAGACGCTTCCACTGTGGCCGCTCCGTCGGGTTTGAAGGGCAGAATTCTGCCTTAGCCAAGGTCCAGCGTCCGCCGCCTTTTCTGGCTTCTCTTGTGAATGCGGCTGTTCATGCCAACAGCTGATGGCGCTCACGGAAAACGTTCTGTCCCCAGTGTCAGGAGCCCTGTCGCCGTTGGCTGCTGCCCCCGTTAGAAATGCCCCGCGGCCTTCGTAGACTGTGACCCAGAGGGATCTCTGACGTTTTCTTGGGGGGTGTGCATCTCCTCGCAGTCGTCACCCGCCCACTTTGGCTCTAGACCATGTCTAGACTGAAAGGGATGTGTCTCCCTGGGGACCGTGTCGGTGGCAGGTGGGTGTGCTCGCCTGTCATCGTCTGGGACCTGTCACACCCACGGGTTGTGGACAGGGACCGGCGCCCACCAGGCATCAGCTCTGAAGGCCCGGGCGAGCGTGGTCGTTGGCACCGGCCTGTGTCCCCAGGCCTGCGGGCGTGTCTTCCAGACATTGTCCGCCGATCAGCAGGGCTTTGCTGCCCGGGGCACCGAGATGGACGGTGCAGGGAGTTGACTCTGGGGAGGATTCCGAGTTGACCTTTTCCACAAACCCCGCTTGCTGGAGAGTCCGACATATGTGGCCTCCAAACCGTTGACGTCCTGGTGTCCCCTTGTGGGTCAGAGAAAACCGCTGCCCAGAAGTAGTTAAACGGGATTTTGAGGAACGTGAATAGTTACTGAAACGTAAGCCCCTGGGGCCTCTCTGCTCCCACAACCCTTGAAGTTCTGTTTTCTGGAAATGGCGCGTGCACTTCACGTCCCATCTCCGGAACCGGTAGCGCTGGGGAGGCCGTGGCGCGTTGCCGTGATCTTTCATAACCCAGCACCAGTCCACAGGAAGTCCCTGTGGAGAAGCAGCCTGTGCTTCTGCGTCTGCTGAGCGTTCATGTTTGCAGGAGTGAGTAGAGAGGGATCGGCTCCTGCACCACTGGGACGAGCCAGGAAAAGTCACCACTGCCGGCTTTGCGTGGTTCACGTTCAGACGCGGTTTAGTGCCGAGCAGTGTGGAGCTAATTACTCACGTATTTCACGTTTTGACCCTAATTCTTGTTTTGTTTTGTAAGTATTTGTACTTTTCAGCAGGCTTGTAATATCTCGGTGTGGAAGGTGTGTATAAATCTGTGGTGTGAGCGAATGGTGATGAATTATGTATCCTTAATCCAGTCAGAGTGGTGCTTCTCCGTCCTCTGTCCAAACTGGATGCAAAGTTCCTTTTAAAATAAATTATGTTAGCCTTCCCGAGACCCTTTTTAAAAGGGCCGTTTGCTTTTGTAAGCATGGCCGGCGGAGGCCGGCAGGATCGGGAACAGGGGCGGACGGCGTGTGCGCAGCCTCCGTGGCCCTCAGGCTGGGCACGGGCCGGGCACGGGTGTCCAGACCGCGGGGCTGCCCTGGGCAGGCACGTCCGGTCAGGTGAGGCCCGGCGGCAGCCTCTCCGCCCCTGTCTTCAGCGCGATGGGGCCCTGAGCCGTGCCGGCCGAGTGTACAGAACGCACCGCGGGTGTGTGGCGTTCGTGTGCAGTCGGCTGCCCAGGGCCAGAGCGCGTGGCGTGCGCTGAAAAGTGCCAGCACTTGCCTTGACCCCGCAAGGGAACCGTCAGAACGCTCGCGGCAGCAGCGCCTCAGGGCTGCCCTCCACGCCCTGTTTCTCCTTTCCTCCTGGGAACTGGGAAGCTCTGAGCCTCGAGAACCCACACCCCACAAGGGCAGAGGCTTGGTCCGTTGCTCGCTGTTGTGGGCGTAGGGCCCTGCCCGTTCCGACGCGAATGACTTAAATTCCGTGGCCGTTGCTTCCCCAGAGCGGTGGTGCGGGGTGGTTCCGGACTCCACCCGCTCCCACGGGGTCCCTGGGGTTTGCCCCTGGCCCCGTGTGGATCACTGCACACGGCGTTCCCAGCCTCTGCTCTGAAAGTAAGGCCAGATCATGGGAGTCTCGCTGGGGATGCGGTGGAGACCGCCCAGTCTCCTGCGTCACAGACCCCATGTTTTCTCTCTCCCTGAGCAGCTGGGGCCCCAGCCCAGCCCAGCGGTGCCTGCGGAAGGCCGTCAGGAGCGTGTCCCCAGGCGCTGCTGGTGGGACCCCGCGGGTTGGCCCGCCTCCCTCTGTCGGTCTGGGTGGGCGGGGAGCCCGCGTTCCTGACGGGGGCCACACCCAGTGCCAGGGCCCTGAGAGCAGGTACAGCGGAGTGCCAGCCGCCGGGCCCCACCCGGGGGGCCACATGCTCTTACGGGGAGCAGGACTAAGGGTCATAACCCACATAGAAGCGCCTCTTTGTCGACGCGATTTCTTCTTGGAGCCGAGTCTGTTGGGTGTGGGCCTCGACTTTGCGCCCGTAGCGCCTTCCTCCGCCTGCTGCGTGACCGCTCTGGTCCCTGTGTCCTTGCAGGCCGCTGGGGTCAGAGAACCTGCTTCTCCGAGGAGCCACGCTCAAGAACACCGAGAAGGTCTTCGGTCAGTGTCCCAGTTGGCAAGTCACTCCTAACAGCTTCCAAAGTTAAGGACGCACAGAGCAGTTCAAGCCCACAGGCTGCCACAAGCCATCTCTCCGTGCCCCGAGTGGACTCCGTGGCAGCGGTGAAAACCCGTGCTGAGGGTGACGAGGTGGTGGCGTCTCAGGATGCCGCTTGTGTATCAAGTGCCTATAGTTTTTGACTTAGACACACAGAGTCCTGTCCACGAGAGAATTCACGCAGTGTATTTCCACAGCAGAGTTCTCTCAACGGCTGTGTGGCTTTGGTAACATCTCCCATTTCTGTGGGTTATGTTCGTCTTTTAACTGAGACAAGTTAAAAATATGCACGTGTGCCTCCCTGTGGTCAGAAAACCCAATATATTAAAACCTGAGCTTCAAGAAAAAGTAGAGATTGATTTCTATGCAGGAGGAAAAAAAAGTATTTCTTAAGTCTGAAGAATCCTGTTGCGGGACTCTTTAGGAACTGCTAGCTTGCCGAGTGAAATTTACAGTATGACTTGTTGTGTCCAGAATTCTGTGTTTCCTGGGGTCACTGTTCTGACCGTAGTCTTCTGCCTTGCAGGTGTTGCTATTTACACGGGCATGGAAACCAAGATGGCGTTAAATTACCAATCAAAATCCCAGAAACGGTCGGCTGTAGAAAAGTAAGCAAGCGCCGGGACCCCCTTGCTGGAAGTGCGTACAAGCTCCCTGAGCTAGAACCGTCTTGAGCCCCTGTAGACGTGAAAGCGGTTTCCTTCTGGCTTCATTAGTAATTCCTTCATGGTCTCTAAGGAGACGGTGGCACCGGCATTTAGGTGGACGGTCTCTTCTGCGGGGATGCAAATGGCCGCACACGGTCAACCCGCGCCCGCGGGCTCCCCCTGTGGACAGCTGCAGTCCCGCAGCCTTCTCACCAACCCACTGTCAGCTTTGGGGTTGTTGGAAGCCACGTGTTTTCCTGAGGAGAATGTGAGCAGAGAGAACAATCTTCCTTTCGTTAGATGGTGAAATCCTTACCGTGATGAGTCAAGGACAGAGTTGGATTTGTGAGAAAACGTGGCCCAGAATTTTGTCTTATTCTCCTTTTGTTCAGGCGTGTCCCTGACTCACAGTGGTTCTAAGTTATCTCATACGGGGCTGTGTGGGCTCGAGGACCTTTGGGAAGACTGTCCGATGTCTTCGGTCTGCTCCGGGCACGTTGGTCTCAGAATGTGATCCTGCATCTCTGTCCATCGACGGCTGCACCAAACGTGAAATGGAGCTTTAGCTCTTAATAAGCCAGAATGCTTTGTTTCCAGGTGTCTGGCTTGACAGTGAGGCCTCAGAAATAAGCCCTGGAATATCCAGCCCCCTCACGAGACCCACTACGACACTGGCCAGGGACGCAGCCTTTTCCCTATTCGGGGGGCGTTTCCCTCCTTCCCCAGTGGCAGTCTCTTAACTTGGAACTCACTGTTGGTGCTGGGTGGCAGAAAGATGGACTTCGGGCGTCTATGAGTCTTGGAGCTCCGGCCCACGGTCAGCAGCGTGGCTGCGTGCCCCGCCCTCTGCCTTGAGGCCGGTGGCCCTAGAATCACACGCCAGTGGGCAAGGGTGGACTCAGATACATGCGAGCGTCTGTCATGTTACCGGGCCGGGCGGGGGGCTCACTTGTGGCTGTTTCTTGGCCACGCGTTTGGCTCGACTTGTGAGAACGGGGATGCGCCACTCTGGGTCGTCTGGGAAGCAGTAACTGAGTGCCGTGGCTGTCTTGTGCTTAGGTCCATGAACGTGTTCCTCATCGTGTACCTCTGCATTCTGATCAGCAAGGCGCTGATAAACACCGTGCTCAAGTACGTGTGGCAAAGCGAGCCGTTCCGAGATGAGCCGTGGTACAATCACAAGACTGAGTCGGAAAGACAGAGGAACCTGGTACGGAAGGGGCTTCCCTTTGCGGTGACCACACGGCCTGTAGGCCATTGTTAACGACAACAGGGTATGAAGCCCCGGTTGGTGACTTCTCTGTCCTGGAGGCGGTCACAGATCTCAGAGTGTCAGCTGTCCGCCCCGCAGACCGCGCTTGCCCGTCTTGGTCGGGTACTGGAGTCTACGGTCTGGAAAGGGATAGCCTCCCACAGTGCCTTCACAGGGCGGCACCGTCAACGCTTCCGGAGCCTCTAGAACCCACTGCAGTGTCCTGTGTTTGTTTTTGTTTGTTTTAACGTTTTATTTATTTCTGAGAGAGAGAGACACAGGATGAGCAGGGGAGGGTCAGAGAGAGAGGGAGACACAGAGTCCAAAACAGGCTCCAGGCTCTGAGCTGTTGGCACAGAGCCCGACGGAGGGCTCGAACCCACGAACCGTGAGATCATGACCTGAGCTGAAGTCGGACGCTCAACGGACTGAGCCCCAGGCGCCCACAGTGTCCTGTATTTGGACGGTGCTCGGCAAAGGCTCAGAAAGGGTCATAAGGTAAATGGTACCAGTTTACGGGGAGATTAAGGAAAGGAGGAACAGGCCAGTTATAGGAAAATTGTGGGAAGAATTCAGTTCATTTTTCCTTAGGGGATTTGGGCCCAGTTGCTCATGTTTACGAAAACCCATTTTCCTTAAGCCAGGAGTTAAAACATTTGATTGACCCTCCTCCACATAAAAGAGTTAAGACCTGAGCCATGTGCCTCCAGAACAGGGGGCCCTGCATGCAGAGCAGACCATGTGCGGGTCAGGACCAGGGAGCGCCGGGTGCAGAGTGAGACCGTGTGCAGGTCAGAACCAGGGAGCGCCGGGTGCAGAGAGAGACCGTGTGCGGGTCAGGACCAGGGAGCGCCAGGTGCAGAGCAGACCATGTGCGGGTCAGGACCAGGGAGCGCCGGGTGCAGAGCGAGACCGTGTGCGGGTCAGGACTGGGGAGCGCCTGGTGCAGAGCGCGGCCTGTGCGGGTCCAGAGCAGAGTCCCTCCCGTCCTGTGTGCCATCGGGTCTCCCACCAAACTAAATGGCTTAAAGGTCAGAACAAAACTGTACGGAGAAATCCTTTCTTGCAGCCTTATTTTTGGGGCGTTCCTAGATTATGACCCAGTAAGTTCGGTAACAGGTCAGAGTCTTGAAGGCAACGTGGAGCCCTCCGAGGTGCAGTGGCCCGCGGCTGTGGCGGGCGGCCCCGCCTCCCCCAGTGTGACTGTCTCGCAGGTGGCCTGCCCCCCCCCCCCCAGGCCCTCTCCCCGTTGGTGGCCCTCCTGGCGCTGGAGTCGGGTGACTGGCACTAAGCGCGGCCGCCCCCACATGATGTATCTTTGGGTTTGAAACAAACGCCCGTATTTCCAAGTAGCACTGGCGCACCCCGAGGGGACCGCCGAGCGTCAGACCTCCGGACGGTGGCGATGGGACGCGGGAGGTGACGCAGGGCCCTCTCAGTTCCTCAGGGCGTTCACGGACTTCCTGGCCTTCATGGTTCTCTTCAACTACATCATCCCGGTGTCCATGTACGTGACGGTGGAGATGCAGAAGTTCCTGGGCTCGTACTTCGTCACCTGGGACGAAGAGATGTTTGACGAGGACACGGGCGAAGGGCCGCTGGTCAACACCTCGGACTTGAATGAAGAACTCGGACAGGTCAGTCCGGGCGGCGGCCTCTTCCCTGCCGCGTGCACGATCGCGCCCTCCGTGCCGTGCGCCCAGGCGTCCGGGGCGGGCACGTTACCCAGACGGTTCGAATGAAAGCTTTTCCGTTTCAGTTCATTCGTGCAGATGCGTCCTCTGACTCGTGAAAGACAGCGGCAACGTTGGGTTTTTAACTTTATTGACGTGACGGTTGTTAGTGCTTCCGTGTGCACGGTTCACGGGAGGTCAGCTGTGCAGCCGTGGGGTGAGCTCAGCGTGGCCGCGTGCCGCGTGGGGGTTTCATGCCGCGCGGGGGTTTCATGCCGTGTGGGCGGCGAGCACCTGTCTCCAGGTGGTCCCTTCCCTCAGCCTGAAGGTGAGCTGGGTACGACCCGGGGTGGCCGTGGCCAGGTAGCCCGCGGAGGCAGCTCACGGCTCACTCCTGGCCCCAGCTCTCCGCACCTGAGCTGCCGAATCTGTCAGCGGGCCTAAGGCCGTGACCTGGCTGCCCGAGGGCAGGGCGGGCTGACCGGGGTGTCGGGGTGTGGTGTTGGCGGGGTGCGCGGCCGCCTGTCCGCTGGACCCACACCTCAGCTCTGTCCTTGGGAAACAGCTAAGGAAAGGCCCCGCGGCCTGGCCTAACCCTCTCCCAGGGGTCATGTTGTAGGAAAGGGCGTTTGGTAAACGGTGGTTAGTTCATCTTTAAAAACAAAACCAAAAAACAGGAAGAAATTTGGGGGAGCATTTTTGCCAAGAGGGCTGATAGACTGGCAGCTGAAATCCCCCCCCACTGCCCCCGAAACGCAGTCTGTAAATAGACGCTCGGACTCAGGTGGGGACCTGCTCCCCTCAGCCCTCGGGTCAAGGGGTCTGTTCCAGAGAGAGAACTTGCTTGTTGGTGAGCTGGGCTTTCGGGGCATTGCCCCGGTGTGTGCCTCAGCCCCGGGCCTGACCCCGGTGCCACGCAGCCACGTGGAGCCCCGGCCCACCCGCTCGGCACCAGACCAGCTTTCCCTCCGCGTGTCCGCATCCTTGGCAACAGCACCTGGTGCATTTTGCACATTCCTGGGAAATTCTCAGAGAGCATTTCTCGGTAACGAGAAAAATGTCGAGTTGTGTTTAGTACGGAGAAGGTATCGGCCTCCAACCGCGTGGCAGCACCGGGGCCCCGGAGGCTTGTGGGAGGCTTGTTTCAGGAAACGGGACCCCCTGGAATCGTCATTGCTGATCCCCCATCAAAAACATCAGGTGTCATTTACTTCCGACAACACAGCCGCCCTCGCCTGCGAGTCCTCACGCGCGGCCACCTTCCGGTCACTGGTTTTCCAGATCGCAGGTGGGGCGAAGACACGCGAATGCTTGTCTGGGAACCCCGTGCCTCTGCACTTCCTGCCCTCACAGCCTGCCTCCCCTGCGCGTCCGGGGCAGCGAGCGGGGACGCGCTCCTCAGGCCAGCGGGGCTCTGACGGCCCCGCGCTGTTCCACCGTCCAGAATTCCGCGTCGTTCCTGATGAACACAAAACCGGAATGGGTCCGAGTTTAGGGCATAAATGGGGTGTCGTTTTCTTTCTGAAATTTGCTTTGTGCTTTTGTTTGAGTTCTGACTTCGGAACCTAAGTGGGGGCTGAGTTCTGACCTCCCAGACCTTCTCGAGTGAGCGCAGGTTCACCCCCCCCCGTGCCCTTCATTGTCTCGTACCCCCGCCCTGCCTCAGTCTGTCCGGGCAGTGGAAGCCCAGCTGGACCCAGCGTTTCCCTCCCCAGACCGAGGCCCTTCCCGTCGAGGAAGGTGTGCGTGTCCCCGAGGGACCGCTGGCCCCGGCGGGAGCGGCAGGAGGCTGCTCGCCGGCGCATGGCCCCGCGGCGCCGGCAGGATGCGGGCACAGAGCCGGGAAGCCCCCTCCGTGTGGACGCAGGGCTGCACTGGGGTCTGAGCCGCACGCGGTGCCTCCCCCTGCCCGAGGCCCCTGGTCGGCCCCACCTAGCGCAGCCGTGCGTCCGCAGGTGGAGTACGTGTTCACGGACAAGACCGGCACGCTCACCGAGAACAACATGGAGTTCAAGGAGTGCTGCATCGAGGGCCACGTGTACGTGCCGCACGCCGTCTGCAACGGGCAGGTGCTCCCCGACGCCTCCGGCATCGACATGATCGACTCCTCCCCGGGCGCCGGCGCCAGGGTAGGTGGCCACGCCCCCGGCACCTCAGGGCGTCCCCTCTGTGCCGCGCAGGGGCCCCAATCCCGGGGCTGCGCCAGCTCCCGCTCCAACCCCCTAGCCGCCAGCGTCCCGACCCGTGGGGCCCAGCAGGTCACGTCCCTGAGAAGCAGCTTTACACGGTGGACCCGCAGGGCAAGCGGGCGCTGAGAGCCGAGTGTCTGTGCTCATGCACACACGTGTGCTCACGCTCAAGCACATACACACGCATGCATGACAGAGATGCGCACACGCAGACACATGCCCCGCACATGTGCATTGCAGGTACACACGTGTGCACACACAGACGTGCTCTGCACACACATGCACACACCTCACAGGCACATGTTTCCGCTGTGGCTCCGGATCTCAGCCTCTCTGGGAGGTGCCATGACCCTCACCACGGGGTCACCGCGGTCGGCGAGGGCACCGTTCCCAAAACCTTGGTGCGTGCAGAGCCCTGTGCAGGGTCGCCCAGGGACTGAGGGTGGCACACCGTCGCAGGCTGCGCCGCGACCGTCGTCGGGACCAGCTGCCCCCGACCCCTGCCCCCTGGGTCTCAGGCAGTTTCCTCCTGGGAACGACTGCCTCCCCGCACAGTCTCGGAGGGACGGCCGGGGTCTGAGGTCATCGTGAGGTGTGCCACCCGCCTGCTGCGCTCTCAGCTCTCCTCCCCCATCGGCCACACCCCAGGGCCCCCGGGAAGGTGGCCGGGGATCCCCAGGGCAAGCAGGCTTGTGGAGGCTTGGCCCGCGGAGTTCACCGCCTGCGACCTTGACCCCGGCTCGTCCCCTCCTTACTCACAAGTGCTGGAGAGTGAAGAGAAGCCCCACACGCCCCTCCCCTAAGCACCGGAGGCGGGACTAGTCCCTCCGAATCCCTGAAGGCCGCACCCCTGCCCGCACCCCTGCCTCGTTGTTGATCCGCCGTGTGCCCTGAGCCTCCCGGGCACAGACGTGTGGGGTCTTGTGCTGCGCTTTGCAGGAGCGGGAAGAGCTGTTTTTCCGGGCCCTGTGTCTGTGCCACACGATCCAGGTGAAGGATGACGATGACGTGGACGGACCCCGGAAGTCACCGGGCTCAGGGAAGTCCTGTGTGTACATCTCGTCCTCTCCCGACGAGGTGGCCCTGGTCGAAGGAATCCAGAGGTACGTGTCCAGCCACAGGCGGGTCTGATGTCCGAGGTCCGTGCCGGGCAGTCGGCCCCGACCGTGGCTCCTACTGGAGTGTCCGGGACGTCCCCGTGCTGCAGGGGGGCGGGGGGTGGACAGGCGGGGCCCTCGCACCCCCGTGTCCCCCATCTCTGTGGGCGGAGGAGGGTCCCTTCTGCACACCGCCTGCTGGCGCCCCTCCCCCCCCCCACCGCCGCCGGTCGCTGCCACTCTTAAGCGCGTGGTTCCCCTTCTAACTTCCGTCGAAGAACCAACAGCCTGAGACCCGTCTCGGGGCCGGTCTCCTCCGCCCTGAGGAACTGGGGCCGAGCGCGTCGGGCGCCCTGGCGGCACCCCAGCGTGCAGAGGGCTCCCGCTGGGTGCGGGGTTCTCCTCGTGGCTCACTGTCTCCGCCTGCTGTCT
Source organism: Crocuta crocuta (assembly GCF_008692635.1). Classification (NCBI taxonomy): domain Eukaryota; kingdom Metazoa; phylum Chordata; class Mammalia; order Carnivora; family Hyaenidae; genus Crocuta; species Crocuta crocuta. The sequence goes on from NW_027528362.1 coordinate 14,366,656, forward strand.
CAGGAGAGCTGCGCGCCTCCTGCGTCCGCCGCCCACACCTTCCACCCGCGAGTTGTGGCTGCCTGAGGACGCGGCGTTCCGCGCCAACGCAGATACGTTATTCCAGAGCCAAGTCGGGGAGGTGCTTCCCCGGTTCCTGCGCCTGCGGCTCCTCATTTCACGCGAGGGGCCCATCGTCCTCGTCGCTGACGGGAGCGAAAGGGCGCTGGACGCCTCTCACCTGATGAGGACCTGTGCGCTGTTGGCTCATACATTTTTTTCTTTTTTTTAAAGTTTCTATTTATTTTGAGAGAGCGCGCACACGCGCACCAGTGGGGGAAGGGCAGAGAGAGGGAGAGAGAGAATCCCAAGCAGACTCCACCCTGTCTGTGCAGAGCCCGATGCGGGGCTGACGCAGAACCATGAGATCATGACCTGAGCAGAAACCAAGAGTTAGAGCTCAGCCCACTGAGCTTCCCAGGCGCCCCGCCTCACGCGCGTCCCTGCAGTCTGAGTGGCGGCTTGAGGCGTGTGAGTTGTGTTGCTGGGACCTTTAGCGACTACGCAGATCCTCGCACAGAGGAGCTCTCTCCTTGGACGTGAGGGCTCAGAGGGGGCAGTGCATGCAGAGCCGGGACGGGGTATTGCTGCCACCCACCGTAGACCCACTGCTGGGGTGGGTGGATACCCTGGCCCCATGGTCCCGCGGCCACTGGCCGTGTTGGGGCAGCAGCTCCGCGTCCCCACGCCCCTCTCTCTGCGCCCCAGCGCCTGGCATGTGGGCGGCTCTTGGGCTGGCAGAGGAGAGGTTGTTTCAGGTCACACACTCTGCGGACATTTGCTGTCGGACTGCTCTGGGCCGTGGTTTCCTCATTGGTAAATGAGAGAGTTGTTCTGGAGACTGACCATCTCCCCAGGTCCTGGTGACTGTGACACGGCAGCCGCGGCTCAGTAGGCCACTGATCACTGCCACGGGCCAGCCCACACACCTGTTCGTGACACCAGCGCGAGGGCAGGATAAGTCACCAAGTCTGGTGGCTCCCGGACAGTTAGCCAAGTGTGAATACAGCGCTGTCATAACTTCCTAAGTCTGCGGCGCAGTTTACAACCTCTGTTTTGCTGGAAGTATTTCTTTCTTGAAAAGAACGCTCTCCCCAAATGTAAGAAACGCAGAGGAGGCGCCGGGGACCCGGGCTGAGCTCCGCACCTGTGTCCCTTTGCAGACTCGGCTTCACGTACCTGCGGCTGAAGGACAACCACATGGAGCTACTGAACAGGGAGAACGGCGTGGAGAGGTGAGGTGCTGCGCTCGGCGGAACGACTCCTGCCCACGACCGCTGCCCTGCGCCCATGCCCGCCTTCCCTCCTCCTCCTGAGAACCCGAGGCCGCCGCGCGCTCGTGGGGAGCTTAGGAGCGGACGGCGGACGGCCAGAGGGGAGGCCGGCTGTGCCGCGGCGTCCAGGGGGTCTGCTGCGAGCCGCCTGACATCAGGCTTTAGCACAAGAGTGCCCTCAGCTTCCAGGACGTTCTGACACTCTCCCGGCCGCTGCCCGCCTGCCCCAGGGAGTGGCCACAGTGGCCCCACGTCCACACAGCGCCAGCCCCCGGGTTGTGGGACCCATGCCCCGCAGAAGGCAGTCTGAGCAAGGACACCGCAGATGCGGGCAGTCCCCGGCCTGTCCTCAGTGGCTACACGCCCTCAGGGCTGGTGGCTGTGTTGGTCTGAGATGCCTCGTCCCAGAGACAGAGGGCGAGTCCTGAGCCTTGACTCAAGACTCCCAGCCTCCTTTACAGACACTGCCAGCGATGGGCGCGGGCAAGGACGGGTGGCTAAGAATGTAACACTTGGTGGTGACAGGCTCTGAATCCCCTGGATTTTAGTGTTTCCTTGAGAAAAATAAACCCCCGGACTAGCATGAGTGGTGCACCCCTGCCCAGTGACTCGGGGACTGGCTGCGGGCCCCGTGTTGGCACAGGGGGCTGGTGCCCGCAGTGCCGGGGGTTCCCACGGAGGGGAGGACGCCCTTGGGGTGCTGCTGAGGGGTGCACGGGGCCCTCGAACAGCTCGCCCCCCCCCCCCCGAAGCTGCAGCTGGGGTCTCTGGACCCTGAGGAGTTTCCAGAGGCGGGGTCAGGGCTGCTGAACCACCTTTGGTATTTTATGTGCCAGGCAGAGCTCACACTTTTCTGATAATAAGACTCTGCAAGCCAATTAAATACTGGTTTTCTTTGCTTTTTAAATGATTCTTATGATCCGAAAGGACCCTGGTTTATTGTTCAGGACTGAAAGCTCTGATACATCTGTGTGTCTGTGTTCAGAATTCAAGAAAGTGTCCATTTAGTTTGGCGCACGGATTCCTTGTGCACCTACACCTTGGGCTGGGGGTGGGGGGGTCCCGTGCGTAGGTCCTGGCAGTGAGCACGTGGAGCCTGGCCTCGGGGTGCCGTGCCGGCCGGCCGTGAGGAACAGAGCCCCCCACCCTGTGGCTCCCGCCTCGGTGAAGGGGCGGCCTGGCCGGGAGGGACTGGGCAGGCATGCCGGGAGGGCTTCCTGTACGAGGCAGAGGACCCTCCAGACACTGTGCTGAGCTGAGGCCTGTGCTGACCCAGGTTCCAGAGCTTACAGAGCAAGGTACGTGTTAACCACACTTTTTCATCTCTTTTGCAGGTTCGAATTGCTGGAAATTTTGAGTTTCGACTCCGTAAGAAGGAGAATGAGTGTGATTGTCAAATCTGCTACAGGTAGAAGCGTCTTTTTCCTTCCATTTTCTCAGGCGCACGTTGTGGTGTTTGCTCTGATGCTCACTTCCTGCACCGAGCGTTCATGGTCTCTGAAAGAGCAGTATGAACCCTGTGCAGGTCCCGTGTCTCCTCACACCCCAGGCTCCGTGTCTCCCCCAGCACCGTCCGCGGGCACAGGAAAGCCTGTGGTCTCCCTCCGGCAAGTCCTGCGGGGTCTCCTCTCCTTCCCTGCAGCCCCGCCTCCCGGTCCGCGGCCGCGTCCGTCCTCAAGGCCCAGGGCACCTTGCTGGGTCAGGCGGCCGCTTCTCCCGTGTCCTGGCGCGGACTCCCGAGCTGCCTTCCAGCTCTGTGCCCCAGGCCGACCCCAGATGTGCGCACTGTCCGCCTGGGGGCCCCTCTCCCCGGAGGGTCCTTTCCACCTGGGGGCCCCCCTCCCCGGAGGGTCCTTTCCGCCTGGGGGCCCCACGACCGCCTGGTAGGCAGCCTTCCCTGGCCCTCAGTCGGGTGAGCTGTTTGTCTTCTCCCCTGGTCCGGCCGTGAACGTCCTGAATACCGACCCCCGACTTCCCTCAGCAGCGTATGCGCCGCTGCCGTGCCTTCGACCACCCAGTAAACACGACTTAATTCAATATGGTCAGTGCAATCGCAGTTTCAAAGCGGCAGCTATCAAAAGATGTGGGATCACAAAGCTGCTGATACCAGGCGGTTTGTCTCTGCAAAGCTGCCTGGTAAGCAGGGAGACGCAGCCAGGGTCCTGGAACCGGACAGAAGGACTCTGAGCCTCAGGTGGTGACCTGAGGGCACCGTGGGGAATCCGTGTCAGCCGGTGTCCTGGTGCTCGCGGGAGGTCCTGGCGCGGGAGGCGGGTGCAGCAGGAGTGCCTGGACAGGGCCACTGTCACCCTCCTCATGGGACCTCAGGACCCGTCTCCCCCTCAGGCCCCGGAGGACCATGTCAGGTTGCCGGGGCGCGTCTTCCAGTGGGACGCCGCGAACCACTTTCCAGGGTGCTGGATGAGGAGCCTGAGGGAGGCAGGCGGCAGCTCTGGGCACCGTCCCCGTGTGGTCCCCACACCCCCGAGCCACGTGTCAACGTGGAGGTCCAGCGGGGCTCTGCCAGCAAGACTTGCACGGAGTGTCGTGGGGCACGGAGTGTCGTAAGCGCTCTTCGGAACGTGTGGAAACGGATTTGGCCACTGGGGTCAGCGGCATGCGGGAAACACTGGCCCTCGGCGGGAGGACCACGCCCGGGCGTGCGGGGCGGCGGCTCCCCGAGCGGTAGAAGCACCTTCTCCAGGGCTGGAGCCGCTCAGACACCCCAGAAGAAGGGCAGGCGACTGTGGGATGCGCCCTCCTCGGTCCTTCGCCACGTGCTGTCCCCCGGGGACGTGAAGGGTCGCACCTGAGTCCCGCCCGGGAGACCCTCCAGGAGCCGGCAGGCGAGGCCTCGCCACAGGAAGAGAGGTGGGGTGGCTCACAGACTCCCGCCCCGTCTGCACTTCTGTGACACGCGCCCTCAGCGTGCTCCCGGCCGCTGCACTGTGAGTCCTCAACAGTTGTCACCTGCCTTTGAAAGGGCGTCACCAAAGCTCGGGAAGGAGCGGAGTCACACGAAGAGTGTGTGTCCGGGGCGCTCACGCCGCTGCAGCAGCCCCTTCCCCCGGAGGTGGCTGCCTGTTCTCCAGGGTCCCCTGTGGGACTGTGGGCTTCCGAGGGCGGCCACGTGCCATCTGCGCAGCCTGGAGCCACTTAACTTCTAGGGAAGTGAATAATTAATTAAACGAGCCGTTCTTGAGGCAGTAACGCATCCCCGGAGGGGACACTAACTGCACTGGCTTTACAACCTAACGGGTACGGGGGACCGTAGACCCCCGGCCAGGTCGCAGCGTGGGCTCCCTCCTGGGGCCGTGGACACTGCTCGCTCTGCTGCAGGGGCCTCACTGCGTTACTCCGCTGGGCTCTTCCTGCTCGTGGACAGAACTGCAAGAGCAGAGTCCAGGGGCCGTTCCACATACTGGCTGCCCCTGCTTTTTTGCAGATTAAAGTTTGATTTAGCCTCTGGATATTTGTGTCAGAGGCCGCCGGTAACCAAGCCCCAGAGCCAAACACGTCCCCGTGGGATGTGTATCGAGCGATTGACAAGTTAAGACAGTGGGACGTTTAACCCACTCACAAGCCAGTGCCTTGAGTCATCATGATTTGTCTAGAAAAATGTGGGAACACATCATTACGTCGTCTCGACTAGCATTTTTGCCGTGAACTGTGTCTGATGACTTGCACCGTTGGCTGGAAGCTATGTCTGGAGCCGGGAATGGGTTCTGCCCCCAGCTGGTTGTGGCCCAGCCCAGGCCCCGCTCTTCGTGGCTCGTGACAAGAACCCGAGCCACAGCCCTATGCAGTTGGCGGGCGTGTCCTGGGGATCTGGCTCCTGCCCCGTCACCAGACACCATCCGCTGTGACCATAGGTTGACTTTAGCTTTGATTTAGTCTTAGGGCTAAATTGTGCTGATTTAATTTTTTTAATGTTTATTTTTGAGAGAAAGAGAGCATGAGTGTGAGCTGGGGAGGGGCAGAGAGAGAGGGAAACACAGAATCCGAAGCAGGTTCCAGGCTCTGAGCTGTCAGCACAGAGCCCGATGCGGGGCTGGAACCCACAAACTGTGAGATCATGACCTGAACCGAAGTGAGATGCTCGACTGACTGAGCCCCCCAGGCGCCCCTGAATTGTGCTGTGTTCTCCCTGCTTTCACCATGTGTGCAGGAGGAAGTCCTGTCTGGCACCAAGGGAATGAACCCAGCTGGGCTCCGGAGGCCACAGCTGAGCTCAGGCGCCTGCGTCCAGGCTCCCGTGCTGTCCGGCTGAGCAGTCTCACCGGCCATCGCCACAGGGATGTGCCCTCCCCTGGCCCTTCCTCACCTGCCCAAACCAGGAACAGTGGCCGCCCCTGCTGCATCNGACTGACTGAGCCCCCCAGACGCCCCTGAATCGTGCTGTGTTCTCCCTGCTTTCACCATGTGTGCAGGAGGAAGTCCTGTCTGGCACCAAGGGAATGAACCCAGCTGGGCTCCGGAGGCCACAGCTGAGCTCAGGCGCCTGCGTCCAGGCTCCCGTGCTGTCCGGCTGAGCAGTCTCACCGGCCATCGCCACAGGGATGTGCCCTCCCCTGGCCCTTCCTCACCTGCCCAAACCAGGAACAGTGGCCGCCCCTGCTGCATCTGGACTTGGTTTCCCCTGTGGGCCAACCCGGGCCAGGAGCTCGTCATCTGTGCTTCCTGTCTGAAGGCAGGTGACGGGCCACACCCCACGGTGTTTCAGGAGCCGCATGCAGACAGAGCTGCCTGGCGCTGGGCCGTGTGGCCTTTCGGGCCGGGAGATTCGTGGCTGGAAGAGAGCGAGCCCCGTGTGCCAGGGGCCTGCTGACCAGAGCGGGCGTTTTCTGTCTCGGTCCCGTTCGTCTCGCTCCGAGAGCTTCCCGCGTCCCTGGAAGAGGAAATCGGTTTACCTCGAGGCCGGGGAAGCATGTGTCCGGCACCAGCGTGTGCGAAGCAGGGGGGACACTCCACGACAGGTGTCCCTGTGGGTCTTGCTGACGTGAGGGACGGCAGGATGGCCTCCTGCCACGTGTCCGCAGGCCACGGCCCCTCCCCTGCGTCCTCACCTGGCCGGCCGAACCAGACGGGGCACGGGCGACAGCGGCGGCCGTTCCCCGGGAGGTGTCGGTGCGTTGGCAGAGCTCGCGGTGTGGCCGGTGCCTTCAGCTGCCCCCGCCGCACGTGCTGTCGGGTCTCGGGAAACGCCCACATCGGTCTCAGCACTGGCCTCCCTGCTCTCGTTTCTTCATGAACGTAAATGCGAGAAAGAGTCTGGTCCTCCCTGCGCCGTGATTAAACCTCTTCTTTCCCTCGTTTTGTAGGAGACATTTATCTCTTTTGCAAAGGAGCAGATTCTTCGATATTTCCCCGAGTGATAGAAGGCAAAGTCGACCAGATCCGGGCCAGAGTGGAGCACAACGCAGTGGTGAGACGGGTGTGGGCCACGCGCTTGTCCCGCGGGGAGGGCGGTCTGGCCACCGGCATCCTGTTTAGTCCTATAGAAGGCGTGTGCTACTTTACAGGGCGTAGAAACGCTCCGGTGCCACGTGGGCGGGGCCGGGGGCCGGTGCCCAGCCTGCCTCCGCCCCCTCCC
>NW_027528362.1:14373734-14396541 GCF_008692635.1 Crocuta crocuta
GGGGGCTGGCGGGGTTGGGGGGTCAGAGTTCAGCACGTCTGTGGTGACTGTTGGGATCCTGAGGATTTCTGGCGATTCGCGCTCACACTGTCCCTCGTGACTCCCCTGCTGGCTGCCCCGCCTCACGGAGGACCGCGGTGTGAGCACAGCACGTGCGGCCCTGACTCGGGACCGCCCCCGGCCCCCAGCTTGTCCCCACTGCTGCAATCCACAGAGCGTGACATGCAAGAATCGCTAAAGCACGGAGGTTTGGCCACAGATTGTGAGTCTTCAGCGTCACCTCCGCTGCAGAAGTAACATAAATGCGCCGCGGTGCTGACGCAAGTGTCCACGTTTACCGAACTCCGTGTCATAGCTCAGACGTGTCCGTGATCGGGAGGTGCTGCGTGCCCTGGCCGCACCCGCCTGGCCGAGCGCTGCCGTCCGAGCGCGCCCCCGGCTCCAGGTCCCCGTGCAGGTGCCTCACAGCACCCGCCAGCCCAGCAGGGCAGCCACGCCAGCTGGAGGGACGCCGGCAGTCTGCTGCGGGCCTGAGATGGCCGAGCCCTCGCTGGATGGAGAAGGTCACTGTCGCTCAGCTGCCGCCCAGAGGCCAAGGTCCTGCTTGTACTTCTGCGCTGAGGGCGCTCGCACACTGTTGTCGGCAGCCGACGCGTGGTGGCCGGGCACCATGAGGGGCAGCGCCATCAGCGAGTCACCCAGCGCTGAGTCTGAAGTGGCCGAAGGCCCTGTACCCGCGACAGATGGCCGGGACGCTGGCCGTCCCCCAAGCGCACCCGTCGGACAGGACTGGGTGTGCGTGGGCGGTTTTCCCTGCACCCAGGATGCTGAGACGGTGCTCCCGCCCACCTAGGGTCCTCCATCCGAGACCCCGTTCTTTCAGGAGGAGGGGGCCCCCAGGCCGGAACTCCGCGCGTTCCATCGAAACAGCAGCTACATGCACCTCAGAGACCCCGGCCTCAAGACGGCGGCTCCTCATGGGGGCATCACAGCGGTCTGGCTCCTCCCCGGAAGTGCCTGCAGGCGCGGTGCCCACGGTGTGGGCTCCATGGTCCTTCCCTCGTAGCCTCTGGCGTTAAAGGCTGCGCCAGGCCTCCCGCATCTCCTGATGCCTTCAGATGGTGCCGGACCCCCCCCCAGGGCGCGTCAGGGCCGCACTGTCTGCCCCCGGCCACCATCCCTGGCAGCGCGGCGGGCGCTGTGGGCACATCCTACCGAGTCCCCACTCCCCGCGCAGGCGGCTTCTCTCCCATTTGGGGCTGTTGTGGGAACTGCTGTGCTGTGTCTTGGGGGGAGCGCGTGCTCCCTGTCGCTCGAGGCCGCGGCCCCCGTTGCGTGTTCTCTGCCTGCGTCTCCCCTTCCTCTGCTCAGGCTGCTGAGCTGCTCGGGTCTGTGGCTTTATGGTTTTCTTGGTCAAGTTGGGAAGTTCCCCAGCCGCTGCGTCCCCAGGGCCCCAGCACCCACGTGGCCGCGGCCGCTCCGGGCTCGTGGCCTCCTCTTCTTAAACCTCCATGTCTTTCATCCGGTCGTTCCGCCCCTGTCTTCGCGCCCACTCCCTGCTCGGGCAGGGTTTCGTCCGCCGTATTTCGCCCACGTCGGGGCCTTTGTTCTGCGTGTCTGTGTGTAACTCGGTGTCTGCTACACGTCACGGGGCCGTCCGACGCGTTTCTCCTGGCTCTGACCTGGCTGCTGGGTCTGCCTCCGCCTCAGCGGGGTGTTTAGTGTCCTCGATGGGTAACGATCTCTGCCTCCTCATGTGCTGCAGACCTTTGACGGGACCCGGCCCGAGGGCGCTGCCTTGTTGGGTGCGGGGTCGCCCCGGCTCCCGCCAGGTGCGGGTTTGTTCTGGGCGAGGTTTGCTCCGTTCAGATGGTGGCATTAGGACGTGTCAGGTGGGTCCAGGGCACCGCTCCCCTGTCCAGAGGGGCCTTGTGGATTTGGGGTCTTGGGCCTGGTTCCTGGGACGGCTCCCTCGGCCTCCCGACGGTTCCTGGCGCTGGGGGTCCCCTCACATGCTCGTGGGTCTGCTGCTTGCTCGAGGGGCTGCCGCGGTCTCTATGCCAGGACCTCCCCCGACCCCCGACTCCCCAGCCCTGAGCGGAGGCACCTGAGGGCCACTGCGTTTGTGACTCTATGTTGAAATCACTTAGAGTCCCGGGGGCTGTGGAGACAACGTGGAGGGTGCTCTGTGCCCTCCCCGGGGCCCCGTTTCCTCAGATCTTCCCGAAGTGGAGGGCAGTATTGGAGCCTGGGAACAGGCATTTATCCAGACCATTGGACGTCGTATCACTTGTGCTGCTTCCTGGCCCACCGGGTGGGGTGCAGAGCCACGCCGCCCCTTCCCGGTCCCTTCCCGGCCCTGCCAACCTCGGTCGATCTGCCGTCTGCGGCTTTCACCATTCAGGAGGGTGATGTAAGCAGCGCAGCCCTGAGTGTGTCTTTCTGCTGAGTGTGTTGGCCCCTCGTCCCTGTGTGACCCGAGCAGTGTCCACGGTGCACGTGTACCGCCTTCTAGCCCTAACGTCGGAGGCCGTGAGGGTGGTGTTTCCTCCGTTCTGCTGAGAGGTGTGAATGTGTGTCACGTGATGGACACTCCCGTGCCGAATCCTTGCCTTGCGGGGATGGATCCACGTGGTTGGGCCACGCAGGCCTCTGGGTAGCTCTCGGATTCCTCTTGCTGGTACTTTGTTGAGTGCTTTTGCATCTGTATTCGTAAGACATGGTTCTGTAATTTTCTTGTCCTGGATTTGCCTGCCTTTGCTTGTACATCAGAGTGGTTTCACACGGTGTCCGGGGTTTCGGTAGTACTTAGCCGGAGGCCTCTGGAAAAGCGTTTCTACTCCCTGTCTCCACACGACCAATGCCGTATCTACTTGTAAAAATAAACATTTTATCCTGGAATCTTTCCGGCCTGCAATTCACACTCGCTGTTTGAAGAATTCCAGGGTTGGCAGGAAGGCCGACCCCCTTCGGCCGCCTTTGGGGGTCTGGGAGATGTGAGGCATTGCCCAGCAGAGCCCGGCAGCTTGCGCTCATATTCCAGAACGTCTTTTTTAAAAATCTTACAAACCAGGATTCTGCCAGAATTTAAACCGATTATGGGAGGACTTTGGCTCTTTTCCCAGGATTAGATGAGTTGGGGCTAAAAGATCAAGGGCAGACCCTCGTGAAGGTTCACTTCGTCTGGATGGGAAGGAAACCGTGATCGTTGGGATGGGTGTGGCCCTTCAGGCCCCGATGAGCCCCGCTTGCTGCTGGATGGGTTCCGGGTGGTGACATCCGGACTCACGGTCATAGTGAACCCACTGTTTCGGAGGCTTAGTTCTCTGCCCCGTGGACCCAGGAGGTTTCGTAGATAACTGAGCCTTTGTCCAGTGGGCACTCAGTCTGTGTTCCAGGTTCCCCTGTGTAAAAACTGTTAGTTTAGAAAAATCACTTAATATTTACAATGAAGTTTCAAATTATGCTCTAAAAACAGTTTAACTCTTCTGTCAAAATAAAACACGGGCTTACCTTCCCAGGTGCAGACTGTATCATTCCCCTGCGTACCGCCTTCAGATTTTATAATCTGTGACGGTGTGTTTCACGGGGATGTAATTTAGCGGTACCTGACTGGTCCCTTTGAGGGCGGCTGATAGTTCTTCCCGTCGGAGGGAGGGGACACTGGGGAGCTGCTGCGGGGGGCGTTTCCGAGGTAAAGGCTGCGCTGTATCCCACAGGAGGGACTCCGAACTCTGTGCGTTGCCTACAAAAGGCTTGTCCCCGAAGAATACGAGGGCGTCTGCACGCTGCTGCAGGCCGCGAAGGTGGCGCTTCAGGATCGGGACAAGAAGTTGGCGGAGGCCTATGAGCAAATAGAGAAGGACCTCATTCTGCTTGGCGCCACGGCCGTTGAGGACAGGTAGCGTTGGCGCTGCGACTTCAGGAGAAGGTGGCTGTGTGCTGCGAGGGCGGGGCCCGCGGGCGCTCGGGACAGGCCGCTGCACCTGACGTCCCCACGGGGACGCGTGTCCGCATTGGGACTGGCAGGCCTTGGGGTGGTGTCACTGGGAGGTCGTGACTGGACCATGTTGTGTTATGTGAATAAGGACCCTGAAATGCACACTTTGCCCCAGGGACGAGTTGGCATTTTCACATCCTGTAAGGGACAGTCAAGAATGAGGGTCATTTTTAAACTATTTAGTAGCATCAATCGGTAACTAATTCTTTTCCTAAATTTGTCACTAGTCCTTTCCACGTTCAAGTGTCACATTTTAAAAGATTACTGTTTATTTATTTTTGAGACAGAGAGCGACAGAGCGTGAGTGGGGGAGGGGCAGAAGGAGAGGGAGGGAGACACAGAATCTGAAGCAGCTCCAGGCTCCCAGCTGTCGGCACAGAGCCCGACGCGGGGCTCGAACTCATGAACTGTGAGGTCGTGACCTGAGCCGAAGTCAGACGCTCCACTGACTGAGCCCCCAGGCGCCCCTCAGTGTCACATTTTAGATCTTAATGAAGTGTATTTTGTTGTTTCTCATTGAAGAAATTTAAAAGGGAAGTAGAATATTGCTAAACCACTGCCACTAACAGGCAAAGTTGCCAACTGCAGATTTTCCCATACTCGGAAGAAGGGGCTTCTGGGCCACCGTCCTGTGACGAGGCTGAGGCGAGCTCAGGCCTCACGCGGCTGCTGCTGCTGTGACTCGAGAGAGTGGCATTTACAGGATGAGGCAGAAACTGAGGGCATTTCCTGGAAGTTTATGTCCCATAAAGTTTCAAAGTCTTTAAGGTGTAAATGGGCCCCAAATTCAGGTCCTTACTAGAAACCTACATTTCCCAGTGTGTGTATCACGCACGCGGTGACATCCTGGTCCTGACGGGGTTGGGGCCGAGCTTGGCTTTAATTTTGTGTCTGTAAGTCCTCCCCTGACTCCGGCCAGACCAGGGCCTCAGGCGCCAACACAGGACACGCAGCTTGTGCTCAGGACGTGGGTGCAGAGAGAGGAGGGTCTGCATGGGGGAGCCGCATCTACAGACCCTCCTGAGGGGCCAGGGAGCAGATCGACTCGGCAGGGAGTCAGACCTGGAAAACAGAGTAGATGCCCAGGGGCAGGTGGGTGCCAATGGCTTTGACGTGATGATACTCGGTTACAAACCACTTCCCTAGAACCCCTGACTGACCATCCTGGGTCTCAGTTTCCATCTTCAGAAAACCGAAGAAATTAGAGATGTTTCCTCCCATCTCTGGGATGCTGAGGTTGGAAGAAGTTCCCCCCCGGGGTAATCGGGGCACTCGGTTAGGGCCTGTCCCTCCTCCTCCTCCAGTCCCTGACAGGGTCACCTCACACACTTTACACGCCTCTCAAAAGCCCAGACTCTAAAATGCGGGAAGAATGGCAGGGCCCGAGGGAGGCAGATGTGGCTTTGAAACCAGGCATCGAGGCCCAGAGGGACCCTGATGGATGTGGTCAGAGGCACACAGTCTTATACACGTTGCGAAAGCCCCGCGAGCTCTGGGTTTGCACGTAGGACGTGGCTGATCACGCAGGGTCCCCCGCTGGCGCTCGCGGTACGCCACGTTGGTTAGAGGCTCCGGCCCGGGCACTGGCGGAATTCCACGTTCACACGCCAAAGGGAAAGACCGGGACACTTACTGGCCACGCCTTTTCCTGACCCTGTTTTTCCCTGGTCAAGACTGTTGGCAGTTACGGTCCTTCTTATAATTGGCTAAACCCCCTGCACGCGGGAGTCCCAGCTAGACAGGGCGCCGCCAGCTTCCCCGACGTGGGTTCCGCCCGACAGGCGCCCGCTTGATGCGGCGTGTTTGTCTGTTGGGAGCTAGGGCGCGCTCTCCCGGGAAAGGTTCGCCGTCATAAGACCCGCTCCAGGCCCCTCCTGGTCAGATCCCGAGCTGGCGGCCCGGCGCTTCTCAGTTTTGGGGGGACAGAACAGCTTCACGGTAGCGGTCTGAGTGTCTGCCTGGATTTGCCCCTGTCCCCCGCACGGTCCGTGTGCGTCTTTACCCAGGCTCCAGGAGAAAGCCGCCGACACCATCGAGGCTCTGCAGAAGGCGGGGATCAAAGTCTGGGTCCTCACGGGGGACAAGATGGAGACGGCGGCCGCCACGTGCTACGCCTGCAAGCTGTTCAGGAGGCACACGCAGCTGCTCGAGCTCACCACCAAGAAACTCGAGGAGCAGAGTCTGCATGATGTCCTGTTCGAACTGAGCAAGACCATCCTGCGCCACAGCGGGAGCCTGACCAGGGACGGCCTCTCAGGGTAGGCGGTGCCCCTCCCCCACCCCCTCCGCCTCAGGGCCCGGCCTCGGCGCTCTCGCCGCGTCAGCGTGGTCCCCGTGAACAGCGGGACGAGGCCAGAGCTAGGTCCTCATGGTAACTGGGATGTGTCTCCCTGCAGAAGAGGTGTGTCTGTGTCGTGTGTGTCCATGTGTATATCTATGAGTGTGTGTCAGTGTGTGTGAATGTGTGGTGTATGTGTGTCTCTCTGTATCTGGGAGTGTCTATCATTATGAGTGTATGTGTCAGTGTGTGTGTCCGTGTGTGTGAATATGATATGTGTGGGTCTCTTTCTGTGTGTGTCTGTATGTGTTTGTGGGTGTGTCTGTGAGTGTGATTATGGATGTACATGTGAGTCTCTGTGTCTGTGAGTGTGTGTGTGTGTGTGCATGTGTGTGTGTTCACTTTCAAACCGCAGCTCGAGGATGCAGAAGGGCCTCATTGTAAGCCCGGGGGGCGTGGAGGGGGGATGGTGCCTGCACGTCGGGGACTGTGTCGTGGTTCCCCAGGCAGCTGCCGGGGTGAGGAGAGAAACATCGTAATGCCGGCTTGTTTGTCTCTCAAGACACAACGGGACACGCCCAAGAGTGGTTTTGTCCTGGGATGTTCAGTTTATTCACGTCTTGCCCACGCTGTCCTTGCTGGCATAGATCCGTGATCTGCGGTCAGATGGCATCCGATTCCTGATAGGTTGTCGTTAACGTAGTAAAGTGCTCTCGTCACGTGCAAATGTTTAATCGTTCAGGAGCAGAGCAAAGGCGTTTCCCTCCACCTGGTCTGCGGGACCCGCTGGGGGACGGGGAACGTTCTCATAACGTGGACACCCAGCTAAGGGACTCATTCTGACAGTGATGGGATGGCCGTAGAGGTCCGCCACCATGGCCAGGGCTTCTGGGAGAAAGAGTGGCCCGCACTGGCCATGAGATGTGCGCTCCGTCTGTTGTGGAAAAGCACTGGACCAGGCACGCGAACCCGCAGTTAGAACTCAGTGTTCGCTCTGCCTTGGGGCCCAGGAATGTTTCACTAAAACCCAACTTTAAAATGTGCTCGAAGGCGTCGTGTCCGGTACTCTAGAGCCTGTCGATAAAACCGGGTTACCGCTTTCTTAACCCCTTGATCACCAGTTTATAGCATCTGTAGATTTCCGGAAAATGGCGTGGTCTTGTAGAATCTGCAGACTTAGCTACTGAGTCACGTCCCTGGTTTGTGTGATTAAACAGACTTTCGGCGGACATGCAGGACTATGGTCTCATCATCGACGGAGCCGCGCTGTCCCTGATCATGAAGCCCAGGGAGGACGGGAGCTGTGGCAACTACCGGGAGCTCTTCCTCGAGATCTGCCGGAACTGCAGCGCCGTGCTCTGCTGCCGCATGGCGCCCCTGCAGAAGGCCCAGGTGCGGCCCCGCCAGCCACGGGGGGTCGGGGGGCAACACCGGGAGCCGCTGGTTCCCACCAGCTCTGATTTGTTGGGGGTTTTTACTGACAAGAACAGATACTACACTTGATCTTGGTCAAAAGGCCGAGAAGCGATGTTGTTGGGGGTTTTTAAAAAAATTTTCTTTAATGTTTATTTTTGAGAGATAGAGAGCGTGAGTGGGGGAGGGGCAGAGAGAGAGGAAGACCCAGAATCCGAAGCAGATCCAGGCCCCGAGCTGTCAGCACCAAGCCCGATGTGGGGCTCAAACCCACAGACCATGAGATCATGAGCTGAGCCAAAGTCGGACACTCAACCGACTGAGCCCCCCGGCGCCCCTCTAATTTGTTTTTAACTCCAGCGGGCACCAGCGTCCTAAAATAGAAGCACAAATGGTAGAAACCTGGCTCCTACTTCGCTTGCTGTGGGAAGTGTGAGTGGACCGGAGGGCGGAAAGCAGACCAGTCTGACTTCTCTTGTGGAACAAAAGCGTGTCACAGACGCTACGTCATTTATGAGACTCTGTAGGAAGGACCCATCTTTACGCACCTGCCAGGTCACAGGTGCAGATACAGGCGACTCTGTCGACTGGGAAAGGTCACACGGAGGTCACAGAGACGTGCCGGAATGCAGGGCCTTGGGCAGCTTGCCTGCAAGGGCGCATTTGGAAACTGTAAGTCCACACGTGGCTTCCAGTCTGTTGGAGACACTCACCTGACATGCTTGTTTTCGGCATTTGGTAAAGCGTCACAGAGTCCTCCGTGAACGTGGGGCTCTCTCAGCTGTCCGTAAACCTGCAGCGGCTGTCACTTCATTGAGCCACGTTTTAGATCCACGAGACCAGTTTCTCTTCAACTGTTTGTGAAAGAAATCAACAACTTCTCAGAATGGCCCAGGGGTTAAACGACGGGCAGAAAAGGTGTTTCCAGTGTGTTCAGAATCCCACTGGCCTGTAGGGTCGGGGAGCTTCGGGAGGTGCACAGGCGGTCCCTGCCCGTGGGCGCCGCGGCACAGGCTGACCCCGGGGATGCAGCCACGGGCCTTGCAGGCAGACACCTGCTNGATCCCACTGGCCTGTAGGGTGGGGGAGCTTCGGGAGTGCACAGGCGGTCCCTGCCCGTGGGCGCCGCGGCACAGGCTGACCCCGGGGATGCAGCCACGGGCCTTGCAGGCAGACACCTGCTTGCCCCCTGACTCCTGTGTCCAACCTCATGTCCTGGCGTCCAGAAGGGCAACACAAGGATCTTCGTGTTACGTGCTCTCTTTTTGTACGTTTTTCCCTGACTTCCGCCAGTGTTTCTGCAGATGAATGTTTCACTGTCCTGTCTTGAAACGGAAAGGAGTACATGCGTTGCTCCTCATGGAACGGCTTCTCTGAGACGTGTTAACGAAAGAAAAATTACAGAAAATGGACCACATGCTTGAAATTGTTAATTGCATTGAATTGTCAGATTGGATTTGCATGTGTGACAACGTTGACAATTAAAATAGCGTTAGAAGCAGCTTATTTGTAAGAAATCGATGCTGGATACCAGAGAGCTTGAAACGGCCATATGATCAACAGGATGTGACCTTAAGGTTTTTCCTACAAGTTTATTGCATCGCGTATGTTTAAATCTGCACATGTAGGAGGAACTGAGAACTACTGGGTTTACTTCCTGTTTCCATCTTCAGCCTTTTCCACATTATTTCGTTGCAACCGCACTTCACCTGCCTCGTCTTTACTTAGTTCTGCCCAACACAAAAGGGATTCCATCCTCTGTGGAGAAAACGGACTGAGCTACTGAGTGCACTCGAACCAGATCGTCACTCCGCTTTCCTTTTCTAACTGTGCATC
This sequence comes from Crocuta crocuta, assembly GCF_008692635.1. NCBI lineage: Eukaryota > Metazoa > Chordata > Mammalia > Carnivora > Hyaenidae > Crocuta > Crocuta crocuta. The sequence goes on from NW_027528362.1 coordinate 14,383,262, forward strand.
TGTGTTATTTCTGCTGAGTTAGTGAACAGCCTGCACACGCAGAAAACGGAGAAGATAAACTCTGCCTCTGCTTGTTTTCCAGATTGTCAAATTAATCAAACTTTCAAAAGAGCACCCTATCACTTTAGCCATCGGAGATGGTGCCAATGACGTCAGCATGATCCTAGAGGCCCACGTGGGCATAGGTGAGCCACCGCATCCCAGAGCCCCGCGTGCCTGGCCACAAGGTCTCCGCCGCCCGGCGAGGCCAGAGGGCAGAGGAGGGCTGGGGCTCAGGCACAGGGCATCCCCTGGCCTGCATTTGCTTGCACCTTGTCGCTCTGTGCTGTCCCCTGAAGCGGTGCTGAGACAGCATTTCCTCCCACAGGCGTCATTGGGAAGGAAGGCCGCCAGGCCGCGAGGAACAGTGACTACGCCATCCCCAAGTTTAAGCACTTGAAGAAGATGCTGCTCGTTCACGGGCATTTTTATTACATCAGGATCTCCGAGCTCGTGCAGTACTTCTTCTACAAGGTAGGAAGGGCTCCCGTGCCGGGCCACACACGTGGGTCAGTGCGCGGCCGGCAGGTGCCACAGGGACTGCGGGGACAGTCAGACACAGAGGCGCTGACGCTGAGTCTGAGGGGGAAGCGGGCGCTGGCCGGTGCGCACAGATCGAGCTGGGACCTCGGGGAAGACGTCCTTCCATGAGTCCTCCGTCTTGCACTTGGACTTGGCCCTGGTCCTCCTCACGTCCACGTTGCTTTCTCCTTCCTCTGCGACCAACTTCCCCTTGCGTTTCTTTCCCGGAATGACCAGAACGCGTGCTTTGTGCCGGGAAAGTGAGAGCAGGTTCAGGAGCTGTCACCCCTGCTGTGAGAGCACAGGGCGCTTTGGGTCACTGTCTGCGGGGCCTGCGCATTCCGTGGATGGCTTTGGGGGGGCGGGGCTCTCGTGGCTGCCGCTGCACTAACCACGTGGCTTCTCTTTCAGAACGTCTGCTTCATTTTCCCTCAGTTTTTATACCAGTTCTTCTGTGGGTTTTCACAACAGGTGAGTCCTCCTGTCTGAGGACAGGCCTTACCTCCCTTCCCATGCGGGTGGCTGCAGGGGTGAGCAGACTGAGGGGGGAGCAGGCCGCAGGGAGAGCAGGCCGCAGACGGGAGCAGGCTGCAGGGGGGGAGCAGGCTGCAGGGGGGGAGCAGGCCGCAGGGAGGGAGCAGGCCACAGAGGGGAGCAGGCTGCAGGGAGGGAGCAGGCCGCAGGGGGAGCAGGCCGGGGGGGAGGAGCAGGCCGCAGGGGGGAGCAGGCCGCGGGGGAGGAGCAGGCCGCAGGGGGGAGCAGGCCGCGGGGGAGGAGCAGGCCGCAGGGGGGAGCAGGCCGCGGGGGAGGAGCAGGCCGCAGGGGGGAGCAGGCCGCGGGGGAGGAGCAGGCCGCAGGGGGGAGCAGGCCGCGGGGGAGGAGCAGGCCGCAGGGGGGAGCAGGCCGCGGGGGAGGAGCAGGCCGCAGGGGGGAGCAGGCCGCGGGGGAGGAGCAGGCCGCAGGGGGGAGCAGGCCGCGGGGGAGGAGCAGGCCGCAGGGGGGAGCAGGCCGCGGGGGGGGGAGCAGGCCGCAGGGGAGCAGGTCAGCATGCGGCGCCCCGTGGCGGGTCAGGACCACGTGGCCCAGTGCTGCTGCAGGCCTGGCCGCGATGGCCCCGCCCGTGCCCCACAAGAGCCGTGGCGGACTTTCTGCCCTGACCGAGGACGGAGTCGGCATCTGAGACCCTGTCCCGCTGCCCCACCAGCGGCATCCGCGCCCTCAGGTGTGCTGGCCGGAGGCCGTCCTGACCCCTTTCCGTCGCTTCCCGTGTCCACCAGAGGGGCCAGGACGGGGAAGCTGGAAGCCTGAAGACGGCCGTCAACACTGCCAACTGTTACGCAACATCTTCTTGTCGCAGGCTCGCCGTGGCCGTGTGGGGCGGGTCACAGTCGGGCCTGGGTCGGCCGTGGTTTTCACAGGCAGTCGTCATCAGGAGGGACTGGAAAGTGTCCTGCTGTCTGTAGCTGCGGGAGCGTGGCTCTGTGTGCATTCTGGAACGCTCGAGCCTCTGGGTGTCCGCAAACTGAGAAAACGGGAGAAAAGTTTGTCGAGACGCCTGGGCCGCTGTTTTCAGTGTGACCTTGTCCTTCCGCAGACTTTGTACGACACTGCCTACCTGACCCTGTACAACATCAGCTTCACGTCCCTGCCGATCCTGCTGTACAGCCTCATGGAGCAGCACGTCAGCGTGGACACGCTCCGCAGAGAGCCTTCCCTGTACAGGTACGAGCCCCGCGGTGGCGGCCGCAGAGCACCGCGCTTCCGGCCCACGGGATCGCTGCCCCCCAGGAGGATTTGACCACTGGTGCCCTTGCTGCACCAGAGATCCTGCCTGGAGGAGGCATCCTCACTGACGTGAATATGCTTCAGGTTTAGGTAGAGGGTTCACGTTGCGTTTGAAATGTGTGTACTGAGTCTGTTTGTATCTCACCTGCTTCTCGGCAGTTCCAGAAGGAGCCAGGGTAAGACTTTCTTTGCCCTTGTGACTCCAGTGCACGTATAGCCTAAATTATCCTTTAAAGACCAAATACGCCCTGGGGCCCGGGAGGCTCAGTCAGTTGAGCGTCCGACTTTGGCTCAGGTCATGATCTCGAGGTTCCGCGTCGGGCTCTGTGCTGACAGCGGAGCCTGGATTCTGCTTCGGAGTCTGTGTCTCCCTCTTTCTCTGCCCCTCCCCTGCTTGTACTCTGTGTCTCAAAAATAAACAAACATTAAAAAAAATTTTTTTAAACCCAAATATGTTGTGTTCAGTGAGATAAAAAGAAAAGTTAACAGATCTGATCTCAGAGCACTCTTTTTTGCTGAAACTATTTTTTAGCAATAAGGAAAAGATGTTTTTCTTCTTCTCTGGAGCCGTACTCCAAGGTTGCTGGCAGAGTCAGTGATCGTGTTCTTTGTGGCTTTTTACATGAAACTTCATCTATGAGATCATTTTAGCTCCACGTGTAGTTTTAAGAACTCCGAGTCTGTGAGCCTGTGTCCGCGGTCCCCGGCGGTGGGAGTCTGGCGGCCAGTCACAGAGGGCAGAAGCCCGGGCGCCGGCACCACCCAGCAGTGTTCCTGTGTGCTCTCGTGTGTGTGAGCACGTGCGTGAGCCCGCACGGTCAGGACTGCCCGCCAGCCTCTCAGCCTTCGTCACGGTGTTGGCCGCAGTGCACGATCTTGAAGCCTTAGAGCCCCAGGTCGCGCCCTGTGGCCAAAAGCAAGCGTGGAGCTCACGTACCCGGGTCGCGGTGGAGGAGGGCGTTGGAGGGAACAGACGACGCAGAGTTCGTGTCCGGAGGGGCCTGCAGCCGGGCCCGCAGGACCGAACGGTGCAGGCGTCACGGCAGGGACGATGCCACAGACTCGAGGCCCACAGCCCGTGAGCAGGGGCGCGTGGCCTTGTGTCCTGGGTGCCTCCCTTTCACGAGCAGAGCGTGGGCAGCTCTGCTCTCACACACATCAGCATCCAGCAGCAGAGGGGAAAGCGAACGTCACTCGCGTTGGGTCCCGCGGGGACACTGTCTGGGCGGTCCCACCCCACCTGTGTGTCTGCTCCGTTCACTGGGCCTTGACGCTGATTCCGGTACAGCCCGTAGTGGCCCCCAGCCCTCTCGGAACCAGGCGTGGCCTCGGGCGAGGGGACAAAGGACATGCCGCAGGCGGCCGGTGGGCGTGAAGCATGTGACTCGGGACACACGCTGTGGTAGCAGCCGGGAGAGGCCTCTGGCCCTACCCAGAAGGCTGTGGGAGATCAGGGCGTGTGCCCAGCCCCCGTGCAGGCGCAGAGGACGTCGGGCAGCGACAGGGAAAGACCTGCACGGGCGGGGCGGCCACAGCCAGACCCGATCCTGGGCACTGGGCCCGCGTCTCCATGACCCAGTTTCATAGCTTGGCTGAGCCGGCCGGCTGTGCAGCCTGGGCCTGTCCGGTGACATAGGGGGGCTTCCTGGACAGATGGTCACCACAGAGCCTGGGGCGGCCCGGCCGCTGTGAGTCTGGTTCTCAGGGAACGCGCTCTCCTGTTTTCTCACGCAGAGATATCGCCAAGAACGCCCTCCTCCGCTGGCGTGCGTTCATTTACTGGACCTTCCTGGGAGTGTTCGACGCTCTGGTATTTTTCTTTGGTGCTTACTTCATGTTTGAAAACACGACGGTGACCAGCAACGGGCAGGTGAGCACGGAGCCGCCTTGCTAGCCGCAGGGGACTGGCGCACGGGCGCGGGTCAGTGTAGCCGGCGGGGCTCCTGGTGTCTGGGCTCCCAGCCACCAAATCCTCCGGGGCTCGCGGCGCGTCGGGCGGCGCTGAGCTCTGCGTAGCTCTGCCCTGTAGGCCCCCCCCCCCCGAGACTTAGACTGGGTGTAACCTGCACGCCCCGCTAGCTGTGGATCAGTCCCTAACTCGGTCATTCGGGCACCGCTGATTTCCTGCGGGGATTCATTCCGTATTTGAAAGCGTAGCGTGTTTTCCCACGTGCGCACCGCAAGGACCCGACCCCTGGCGGTGAGGCGCTAGCCTTCTCTGTTGGCGCTCGGCTCAGGGTGTTCGCGTCATCTCTAGGGGTTGTTTTATTGGTGTCTTTGCTTTTTTTCTCTCTGCCACTCGCTCCCTCCCCACTCTCAGATAATGACCACCAGCACACACATGGTAAGAATCTGCGGGTTTGTCTGTCTGTTTTGGAGTGCACTAAAAATAAAATATTTCTCGAAATATTTTCAAACGTGACTTCCTCCTCTGTGTGCTGTGTTGGTAGAACGTGTCCGCTGCTGCTGGCTCCCTGTCGGGCCAAAGCCGCGTCAGGCCCGTGTGTCTGCATTTGGTCCTTTGTACGTGGTGTTTCCTCTGGGGGGTCCTGTGTCCTGGCTGCCGGCGGACTCGGTGACGCTCTTTAAGCGGGTTTCGTGCGTCAGAACCTCCCATGAGTGTGAGGTGCCGTCCCAGGCCCGGGAAGCCCGGTGGGGACGCTGCTGTGAGTGCAGCAGACCCGGGCCCCGGGGACGCAAGGGGGACACACCTCAGGGCCATCCCCTCCGTAGCGCCTCCCAGGCCTGGCGGCCGCACTGACCCCAGCACTGGTGTCCGGGGCAGACGCCCCTCAGCTGAGTACCCGCCTCTTCCCCGCCTTGTCTTCGGCTCCTTCTTTCAAGAGTGTACCCTCCCCCCACCCCCACACTGTGCCCACTGTCCGCTGGTGACTGATCTGTTCCTTTCTTCTCGTTATCTCTCATCCTAACTCAGATCAACTTTTACTAAATCGATCTTGAAAAATTTTTAAATGTCTTATTTCGCTTTTCTGGAACTTCATGCTTTTCTAGAACTTGTTCTTTGTGTCAGTTGACTTGAATGACTCCTGGGCGTCACGGGGCCATAGCGTAGTTACGGAGCCGTGTTCCCTCCCTGGCGTCTCTGCAAGGCCTCCTCACGGGCTGGGCCCTAAGGAAGCGTCGTGCGCAGATCTTAGGAAGAGCTCAGAGATGCCAGGACCGAAGTGGCCTGTTGGTCCCGCGACCGGGCCCTCACCCAGTGCTGCTTGCGTTTGCTTGGCGTTAACAGGGAGGGAGCTGGAGAGCAGACAGACCAAGTCACGCCGACGGGCACCCAGGGCGTTTGTGCAAGACGCGGGCGTTATTTTGTTCCTGCTGCCCCCGAGCTGCCTTTGTCTCCGTGGGACTTAGAGTAACAGGGCCCCGCGGGCGGAGCAGTTTCAGGGAGCGGACACCCGCGAAAAGATATGTGCGGCCCGGGCGCCCCGGGAGTGTCGTGCCGGCTGACAGGCCTGGCCTGGAGCTGCAGGGTCCCTGGGCACTGTCTGCTCCTCACACTCAAATCCCTGAGCCTCGACGCTTCAAACCACACCTCCCTCCGCGGTGGCATGTGCCGCCGTGGGTCAGTCCCGTGGTGCCTGTCTCCTCGGGGGCCTCGACCCTCCGCAGAGCCTGGAAGCTGACCTCCAGGCCGGTGCTTTCCCGCAACACCCCTGCGCCCCGCCCCCCACCACCACCTGCACGCCTTCACTCAGCCGTTAGCCCCCGATCCTGCTCATCAGACTTGAAACAAGGACAGAGAGCACCGGGGCCCCCCCACTCCAGCCCAGCCCACGCCTTGCCCCTCGCTGGCTATGAGCTCCCGGGCCCACCCGCGCTGCCCTGGCTGGCCTGTCGAGACTGAGGCTCAACTACACGATGTACAAAAAGCTGCTCCGAAGCCTGGTGACAATGGGAACCGGCGTGCAGAGCGGGTGGTACTGGATGAGGTCTGTGACCTGAGCTGTGTGTTTGGTTTCCCGCCTGCGAGGTGAACTTGTGCAGTTCGGGAGCTCTGTGTAGACAGTGGGAGTGTAGACGGTGGGAGCCAAGACCAGAGCTGTGAGTGCTCCATGGGACAGTAGCCGCATCCTCGGTCTTGGGTGGGGACTCTGTGTGGGGCCCAGGGCGCACATCTGCATCCCGCATCGCGAGGAGGCCAGGGCCCCCGGGAGGCTGGGATGGCACCCGGCCACTGCACACAAGCGCAAGGCCAAGGCTAAACGCCTGGTGCTCCGTTCTGGACCCCCTCTGCCTCTGTGTCTCCAGATGAAGCCTTTCTCATTTGAGGTGGTTTTCTTAAATTCTGGTTTGCGTTGGCGGTGAGAGGGTTGGATCGCCCATAAAACTGAAGACGCCTCCACGGATAGCCTGGTTCTGAAGGGATTCAGATAAGCCTGCACAACCCTCGTGCAGCGAGGTCCGTGTCTGGTGACCATCGACACCCTTGACTCTTGGCGGCAGAGGCCTGGCGATGGTAACTCGCATCTCTGGCCACACGCCCTCCGTGGTCGGCAGCCCCGTCCACCGGCTGTCGGTAGGCGAGGGCCCCGCTTTACCGTCAGCATCACTCTGTGGGACGTTTGTAGGAGCATTTATGGAACGTTCTGAAGGATCACGTGTAGTACGGAGGGAACAATCATCAAAACTTTTTTTTAAGAAAGTTGATTCATGGAGCATTTTCTACACTGATCTGTGAGCCGGAATCATTTCCCCTTCTGGTCCCACAAGCGAGAACACTGACTGGCAATTAACGCCTTCTTGTTGAGCCCTAGGCTGTTAACTCAGCGAACATCGCACACGGGCCCGGAGCAGGGAGTCCGCGCGCAAAGGTCACGTGGACGGTGGTTTTATGACCGTGATCTTGAGAAAACAGTTCTGTTCGTTGTGGATATTTTTATGCGTTAAGAATTAAGTCGGTCCTGGTTGAAGGGCTTTTCTGAGCAGAACGTGGTCCGAGATGCTCCTCAGAGGCCAGCGGGCGCACGCGGGCCTGGGGGAGGCTCGGAGGTGCCCCCTGGAGATTCAGTGTCCTCCCAGTGGGGCTGGGGGGAGGGAGAGCGCTGTCAGGAAGTGAGGCCCAGGCTCCCTGCGGGGTGGGGGGCCGGCCGGGCACTGGGGAGACAAACCCCTGGACAGCGTTTCATGGCGGGGGGGGAGAATCTTGTCCTTCTGCCTTCCCAGCCCCCCCCTCCCCACAGTCCATAGAAATGAGGCCAGAAGACTTGAGTAGTAGATGCTCTGTTAGCTGCTTGCCGGGGGCCCCCACCTGCACTGGGGAGGGACATTGGGACGGTGTCTACCTGTGAGGCCCAGGCCGCCTGCTGGGGGCACAGGGCGGGGGGGGCAGGCCGCCTGCTGGGGGCACAGGGCCGGGGGGGCAGGCCGCCTGCTGGGGGCACAGGGCGGGGGGCAGGCTGTCTTCATTGCCGGGGCTCTCGGCCAAAACTCCCCGTTCTGGAGTCAGATGTTGCGTGTTGCTGCTATATGCCTGTAAAACTACAGCTGAGGCCCACGCGTTGTCACGAGGGATCGGGAGCCCCGACGCGTCACCTGGTCTGCCGTGGCCATCGGCGAGACCCCGTCCCTCCGCGGGGCAGGCTCACACTCGCGCAGCTGGCTGTTTGCTGACGCTTCTCAGAGAGCTGTCTGTGCTTCCTGCTGAGCGGGTCCCACCCGGGGGGGGGGGGGGGGGGNCATCTGCAAATGTTGACTTCCAGTAGAAAGCAGGCATGGAGGCGGCTGCCAAGCTGTGGCCCATCTCAGAGTTTAAAGTGTTGGCCTCCCCGTAAGCTAAGCGTGGACGAGGCCGCTCTCTCTGGTCAGAGTCTGGGCGCTATTGCCCTTGGGGCCGGGGAGTTCCTGGCCGTGGGGCCGCCCTGTGCAGTTAGCCCGCTGCCCCCACCCGGACGCTGGAGGCTCTGCAGCCCCCCCACCCCAGGTGGCAGTCAGCACCTCCAGGCAGGATCCCCGCCGAACCCTGCTCCCGCCACAGCGAGGGACTGGAGCATGGGGGACGTGTTGGAGGCCCGTGGGAGGCCTGTGTCCCGCACGGAGTCCTGACGCGCCCACCCCACTGAACGTGGCGCAGGTGTAGCCTGCATGTCCGGCCGCACCGTCGTGTGGGGGCCGTCTCTTAGGTTGAAGAACAGAAAGCTCTTTGTACCCCAGCTTTTTAGTTCTTTGTGAAATAAAGCTGTTTCCTCTTAAAGGCGGGCTAGGGATGTTCTCTGAGCCGCGCAGTGCACAGGGTCCAGGAGGGGCAGTTCTCGGGCGCTGAGACACTCACTCCTGCACCAGAAAACCTCCACCGGGCTGATCTTTGTCTAAGAGGAGGCTTGGGCAGTCGGTAGTTCGTTTTCTGTGTCTGTGTCTGTGGCTGAGAAATGTGTCGTTTCCGTGATCTGACCCTGTGCTTCCCCACAGGCGGCTCGGCTGCGTGTCGCGGGGTCTCGGGGGGCGGGAAGCCGGGCCGGCGCTGCTCCCCGGGGCTGTGGGTGCGTCTCTGCCTCTTTGCCACACCGGCCGCCAGGGGCCTCTGTGCAGCCCTGTCTGTCTGTCTGCACTCGTCCCTCCCCTGCGACCTCCCCCCCGGGGAAACCCAGCCCCCGTGTATGACGTGGTTATCTCCCCAGCAAGCCGTTCTGCAGGTGTTTGAGTCGAGTGCGGGGAAGAACAGGCAGGTCTCCTGGCTCCTCCTTGAGCGCGCAGAGGCCAGGGCTGGGTGGCCGGGGGGTGTCTTCCACATGACGGACGGGAGACATGGCGCTGCGCACACTCCCCTCCCAGCTCCGGTGTTTCCTCGCCCTTAGTTTGCCACGCCGGGTCCCGTGTTCGTGGAGCACAGAGGGGGCCGTGCGGGAAGGGCTGTGAACCCCGAAGCGGCCGCCTAGCCCCGGGGTCTGGGTGAGCCGGGTGCCGTGTACTCCCCCTTCCTTGCCCAGAGTAACAAAGTCCCTGTGGCTTTGGGGTCCGGGTGTTGGCACGCAAGAGCGGCGAGATGTGTTGTCTCACACTCTTGAGTGTGCAAGGGGGCTGTGTGTGCTGACTAGACACTGTTTGGACTGTTGTCCCCACAGATATTTGGAAACTGGACCTTTGGGACGCTGGTGTTCACGGTGATGGTGTTTACGGTCACACTCAAGGTGAGCTCTCGCCCCTGACATGCCTTCTTCAGCCACAGCCACTCTGCTAGAACACGCCCCCTCCCACCCCCCCGCCACCTGTGGTGACCCGCACCCAGGCCGGGGGCACCCGTGCACACAGCTCAGGCCAGGGTAAGGCGAGGCATGCACACAGCCCAGGCCAGGGCAGGGGGGAGGGTGCACACAGCCCAGGCGAGCTCTTGGGCTGCCCAGGGCTGATCGTCCGTCATTTAAATAAGTCAGTGCACAACAGCACACAGGCCCCCCAGCATGCAAGCTTCCAGAATTCCACAGGAGGTAAATGAGGGAATGAGCCTTTTTTTAATAAAAGGAGTCAGATTAGAATTCTTTTCAGTGACAAGCAGCGCCACCCCTGCTATAATTAAAATGTATTTTAAAACAAATTAATGTGTTGTAGGGGCGCTTGGGGGGCTCAGTCGGTTAAGCCTCCAGATTCGGCTCGGGTCTTAATCTCACAGTTCATGGGATCGAGCCCCATGTCAGGCTCTGTGCTGATGGTGCGGAGCATGCTTGGCATTCTCTTTCTCTGTCTCTCTGCTCCTTCCTGGCTTGTGCTCTATGTCAAAGATAAATGCTTAAAAAAAAGATGATAAAACAAATTGTGTTGTAGAAAACTCAGCTCTTTTTAAAGTCAAGCCATATTCTTTTTTCAAGCTTATTTATTTTGAGAGAGAGAGCGAGCAAATGTGTGTGTGTGTGTATGTGTGTGCACGTGTGCTCGTGAGCGGGAGTGGGGCAGAGAGAGGGAGAGAGCGAATCCCACGCAGACTCCAGGCTGTCAGCACAGAGCCCGTCGTGGGGCTCGATCCCACAGACCGTGAGATCATGGCCTGAGCCGAAAGCAAGAGTCGGACACCTGACGGGCAGAGCCACCAGGTGCCAGATTCAGTACACGGTACCGTTCTGAACGACCTCTCGCCATCCACCCGAGTGTTGGGGTGGCACTCAGCCCACCAGTGGGCCCCTTTGTAGGGACGACACCACGGTGATTGCGGCCGGGGCCTCCCCGTTTGAGAGACACTCGGGCAGGGGCCGCGGGATGTGGGCGGCAGTCACCTTCTTCCTCGAAGCCCAAGGTTCTGTTTTTCTCATGCAGTTTTATGTGGGCATTTTGGCTAAAATGAAGTTGGTGGCATTTTCTGTGTCTTCCTCATTATTTTCCGGCCCGCGGTCCCAGCCGCCCGGCCCCCTCCGGCGTGGCCAGGCCTGACTGACGGCTGCTCTCTCTCCTCCAGCTGGCACTGGACACGCACTACTGGACTTGGATAAACCACTTTGTCCTCTGGGGCTCGCTGCTGTTCTACGTCGTCTTCTCCCTCCTCTGGGGAGGGATTATCTGGTACGAGCTGGGCGAACGTTCCGCATCCTAGAAGCCACTCCCTTCTAGGGCTCGGATGTGTTTTCTCCACACCGTTCCTGGGGCGAGGCATGGTGCGGGGGCCGCAGGGGGATCGAGGCCGAGTTCCCCTCGCCCCCGTCTCTGGTCCATGTTCTCTGTGGGGAGATGCGAGGAGTCTTCCTGATCAGGCCGGGACGAGCAAGACCGGGTGCTGGGCAGGGGAGCTGGTCCAGGCGGCAGGTCAGGCCAGTGTTCTCAGAAGCCCCTGCTGGAATGGGAGCCAGGGAGGAGGCCACCCTCCTCGCCACGGTCACGCATACTCAGGGCTTCCTGGAACGGGGCGCAGGGTGCGCGTCGACGGGCCTGGCTCGTTCAGCCTCCCCTGAGCCAGCAGCGACGGCCAGCGGGGCTGCCCGGGGTCCGCGCCCAGCACGGGAGCACAGAGAGCCCCGCTCTCACAGAAAGCTCGCCGTGGCTGCCGTGCTGGAAACGGGCCTGTGAGCTGAACGTGAGCAGGGCCGGGAGTCCGCAGGGAGGCCGGCAGCTGTGATGCTGGCGTGGTGCGTTCTGACGGGGCAGGTCCTTCACGGGCTCACCGTGTCACGCTGTCCCTCCTGCTCTGAATGTCCTTCCCAGCTGGCCTTCCGGGTGAGCCCCTTCTGACCCTTCAGAACCCCGTGGCGCATCTTCCTCGGTGATGCTTCCCTGGAACCAGCGCACAGGCGGGGCAGTCCCACCTGCTCACCTGCGCCGCGGTCCCTGCTCCCGTCACAGCACGTACCTGAGTGCCCCCACCTCCTGTGAGCCAGAGCATTTCCTGAGCGCGGGTGGGACAAGGGAGGTGCAGGGGGCCGTTCCCCGGGGGTGCCTTCCATCCCCTCCTCTCCGCGGTTGGTTCTGAGCACAGCTCTGGGTGATGCAGGTGGCCCCCAGGGCCGGTGCCCCCCACCTCCCCTGCTCCTGCTTCTCTGCACGTTGCTGGCCTCTAGTGGCCAGAGCTGTGCACTGCATGTTCTTGGGGACCTGCAAGGGCTTCTGGTGGTTTCCAGCCCGCCTGCCCCTATCTCACGTCCGCGCTGGTCCCCGTTGGATCCTGAGAGCCGGTCTGCCTGGCCCGAGGGCCTTGGGCATAAGAACGGTGGAACCCAGTGAGGGTCACAGCCGCGTGCTTTCTTCCAGCGGGCACTAGGTACACACTGCTGGACTCGGACAAACCACTTTGTCATCTGGGCTCACTGCTCTTCTGCATCGTCTTCTCCCTCCTCTGGGAGGACTGCACTGTTGGGTTTTTCCAGGTTCTCTCGTGGAGCCCAATGCAGATGTTTTCTCTAGAGTTGCCTGGGAAGGAGACCATCTCCTGCTATTTGCATAGACAAAATGCCAGTTTTTTTCACAGTGTAAGCCTTGGGTAGCTAACTGGCCCTGCTGACCAGACCCATGCTTGCCTTCTGCCTGTTCAAAGATTTTTTTTAATGTTTTATTTTTGAGAGAGAGTGTGAGTGGTGGAGGGTCAGAGAGAAAGGGAGACACAGAATCCGAAGCAGCTCCAAGCTCCAAGCTGTCAGCACAGAGCCCGACGCGGGGCTCAAACTCACAAACCATGAGATCGTAACCTGAGCTGAAGTCTGATGCCCAACCAGGGGCCCCGCCTTCTGCGTGTTAATAGCCATTGCTCAGGTTAGGATTGGAAGATAGAAAAACAAAAAGCAGAACAGAAAAACCACCTATTTTGCTTTTTAAAAAATTTTTTAAATGTTTTATTTATTTCTGAGAGAGAGAAAGAGAGACAGCGTGAGCAGGGGAGGGGCAGAGAGAGAGGGAGACACAGAATCCGAAGCAGCTCCAGGCTCCACGCTGTCAGCACAGAGCCCGACGCGGGGCTCGAACCCACGAACCGTGAGATCATGACCTGAGCCGAGGTCGGACGCTTAACCGACTGAGCTGCCCAGGCGCCCCTGTTTTGATTTTTTTAATATTGTTTTTCTGTCCTGACCCAGCTGCAGGTCCCCCTCCCTGTGGGAGGACCCCCGACTCCCCAGAGCCCTGCCTCCTCCCCATTGCAGTCAGCGGCACACAGGCGGGGTCTTGCCGGGAGTGTGGGGCGGCAGCGCGAGCTCCGGGAACCAGCGGGCCCCTCCTGCGGGCAGAGCAGGCAGGCGGGGTGCCCGGGCCCCCCGCGCCGGCGCTCTGACCCGCCCGTCCGCGGTCTCCTTCCGTCTGGCTCTGCAGGCCGTTCCTCAGTTACCAGAGGATGTACTTCGTGTTCATCCAGATGTTGTCCAGCGGCCCTGCCTGGCTGGTCATCATCCTGCTCATCACCGTCAGCCTCCTTCCCGACGTCCTCAAGAAAGTGCTGTGCAGGCAGCTGTGGCCCAGCGCCACCGAGAGAGCCCAGGTAGCGCTGGGGCGGCGGGGCGGGGCTCCTGGGC
>NW_027528362.1:14396556-14399664 GCF_008692635.1 Crocuta crocuta
CCGTGATCACTGTAAGGAGAGCGGGAAAGGTTTGTGTTTGGAAATGAGATCGGTCCAAGTGTTCCTGATGAATTTCATGACGCCATACAGGATTTTAACACATGGAGGCTGATGAGATTCAAGAGGACCCATGTTTAGACCTAAACAGCTGCTCAGCTGAAATAGAAAATGAGAGAGAAGGATTAAGGCAACTCAAATGACAAATTCTTTGGAAATGCAAAAAAGTATTTTTTAATTATTACTTGGGAGATAAAACTGCGTTAGAGATAGTGAATGTGGCCCAAAACGTTAGCATTTAATCTGGGAAGTTCTGATGATTTCTAGGATCACTTTGTTTCCCCAATTTCAAATTGAGGCCAGGCTGAAATGTGGGTTCAGGAAAGTGCGGTGTGCAGAATGCCCAGACTGGGGGAGCACGCCAGCAGGTGTCGCTGCGAGCTTCCCCAACCACTCTGGTCTGCTCAGAGTTCTCAGGGAGGGCACGCCCCCGCCCCCCACCCCTGCAGCCTCGAGCAGGGCACGCCCCCGTCCCCCCACCCTGTCATCTGCCCACGGGGGTGCAGAGCCCCTGTAAGGAGCAGAGAGGGGCCTGCTGGTTGTGCAGAAGCCATAGCGGGCTGTCCCTGCAGGGTTCCCGTCTTGCCTGGGAGCACAAGTGGTTGTGCAGGGGCGGGGGACGGGCAGTTAGGGCGATTCGCACACTGGAGGACCCGAAGGAAGGCATCTGAAAGTCAGCCTCCAGGTGCCGCTGGCCGCCTCCGGGGTGGGAGCCTCCCCGGACCAGCAGTTGGGCAGACCTGTCGGTCGGGGAGCTTTCTTGGGAAGAAGCCTTGTGCCGATTTAAGGTGTTGAGCCCAGGCCCCCCATTCCTAGTGGCTCCCTCCTTTCTGGGTGTTTGTAAAGTGGGCGCTGGCGGCACTCGGGAGGAGGGAGTGACCGTGAAGGACTTCACCCTGAGCTCTGTGGCCAGGCTGCCCTTAACCTCGAGAGGATGGCGCGGGGAGGGAGGCTTCTGCCGCTGGCTCTGTTCCCAGCGGGGACGCGTTTGCGGTTTGCTTAACGCAGGGGGTGCAGGCGGGAGGTGGCTGATTAACTGGGCTCAACCGCCTTAACTTGTTTCTCTTTTCCCTTCCTCCTTCCGTGCCTCCAACCTCTCTGCCTCAATAACGCTCCCACCCTGTCTCGCGATGCGCATGGCCCCTCGGCCCCTGTGGGACTGCAGACTAAGAACCAGTGCCTTTCTGTCGAGCAGTCCACCATCTTTATGCTCTCTCAGACCTCCAGCAGTCTGAGTTTCTAACGGAACAAGGTGATGCTTTTCTGTCGTTCGGCATGGTGGGGTTGCAGTCGTCCTGAGAGCCACACACACCCCCTCTGCGAGTGTCTGCTCCCCTGTCGTGAGGCCCTGGGGTGACCTGTGTCTTGAGGTGCAGAGCGGGCCATGTTCTCTCCATGCCAGGAACTTACCCGTGTGTCTCTCTGGGTGTCCATTCGAAGTACCAGGTCCCCCGCCAGGGTGAGGCCGCGTCCTCACCACGGGCGTCAGGCAGGACTGGCTCCCAAGCCCCAGGAGCCCGGGAGGGCACAGTCCCCTGAGCGCCACCCTGCTCTCCACAGCCCATGGCGGATGGAGGGCCAGGCCTTCTCACTCACACACACTCCCCTGTGTGGACCCGTTCTGCAGACAGGAAAACTGAGGCCACCATGTTAGAGTGTACTCAAGACCCACAGAGTGTTGTGGAAAAGGCCAGACTCGGGCTGAGCCACTCAGACTGTGGACGAAGCCAGGAGGTGTGTTTGGGTCAAGTGTTTTTCCAAATTGCCGTTTAGCTTAGTTTATTTATTTTTTTTTTAAACTTATTTTTAAAAGCTTGATTATTCTTAGACAAAGCCTTCTACCAACCTGTCAACGGCGGTAGGCTGCTTAGGCGGGAGTTCTCTGTGGCCGACCTCCAGGGCCACAGCCTGTCCACAAGGGGCCACGGTTTCAGGGCCGAAGCGTTGTCCAGAGACGGCTTTCGGTCTGGTTTTCAGCCGTTTATTCGTGTGGCTGAAAACCGCATTGACTGTGCCTCAATCCGTGATGCTATGTCTCCATTTCCGCAGGCAGCGTATTTCATAGGAAAACACCTTTTAATGATGTCCAATTCTATACAATTTAAACACTTTTTAAACTCACAGCATGGCACATTTTAAAAATTTTAGTAATTATCAACAGTCCAAATTTTTCTACTCTAGTGCCATCAGAATTCGCTAGAACGAATTATGTAATTTCATCTCACTGTTGACATACTTGAAAACGTTTAGAATGCAGTTATTAGGAACATTGCAAGTCACAGGATGTGCTTACAAAATTGATTAAATCCTGCCAAGTCTGGGCTACAAATCTGTACTTTGACCATTGATGCGGTTTGTCAAGTGGGCCTCGAGCCACCCGGGCAGTGTCTTCGGCCACACAGGGCGGCCCGCGGGTGCAGCCACACCTGCACGGGGCGCCCGGCTGGCACACAGGTGCCCGTGCCTGTGCTTCTGGGAGGCCGCCCGACGCCTGCAAAACTTTGGAGGAAGAGGCCCTGGACCCCCTCGCTCCAGATGGACACTGTTCCATCCATCTATTCTGATACACAGAGAAACACCATAGGGGCCGGGTCTGCAGTGTAGACGGACGTACCCCGCATATACATTTCTCTCCATATTCGGCTTATTCTCTGTACGATTCCACCCATGCAAAGGGCAACCACCCCACCCCTCCTCCCCAGAAGACCTTGTACTTCCTGTCCTCACACCTCAGACCTGTACCTGTCCACCTCTTACGGTTCTCTTCTCCTGGCCACTGAGAGACTAACGCGGTTTGACTAGAAAGCCGGCGTCGGGAGGCCTGGCCGTGACGACCTGCGGGGCTGCCACACCGGGACCCTTCAGGGGTCCAGCCTCAGCCCGGGACTCTTCTGTGTGCCCGGAGCTGGGGCCAAGGGGCAGGGGATGGGGGGCTCAGTGCCTCCCCTTAGGAGCGAGAGTGGCCAGTCTGGCCCTTCCGGCTGGGGCTCCCCCACGGGGCCTCGCCGCCCCGGCCCGCGGGCTCTGTCTCGTGAAGGGCATCATTAGGAA
>NW_027528362.1:14399777-14399939 GCF_008692635.1 Crocuta crocuta
GCACAGACTCTCGCAGCCAACGACTCGCTCTTTGCGCACAGAGGGGCCAGTGCCAGTGCGGTGTCCGCCGGCAGAACAGACCCCACGTGGGCCACGAGGCCGGACTGTGCCCAAAGGCGGGAGGCGCCCTGGGGCGGGGGCAGCCCCTCAGTGTGTCTCCTC
>NW_027528362.1:14400040-14402744 GCF_008692635.1 Crocuta crocuta
TCAGAGCATGAAACACAAAGCACCGGTCACTGCCACGCCCAGCACGGACCGGCCACTCCTGAAGGACCTCTTACCGCGGCCGAGGCGCCACTAACCAAGGATAGGTAACAGCGTCCGCCATGCCGCCCGGCGCCTCCCGGGCGTGCCGTGGGCCTTCCAGACTGGTTTTCCTCCAAAGTTTTGCTGTGCTGTGCCATTTTTTATAACAAAGATTCATGATGAAAAAAAACAAACCCGCTTTTTATGTACACGTGTGTGTTTCTGTCCCAGGTAAGTGACCTGCCTGAGAGTGGCTGGGCTGCACATGGCCGTGCACTGTGCCCACACACATGTGCACGTGGCCCACGTTGCTCCTCGTGCATTTATGAGCTGCCACCCANCAAAGCTCATTCCACAGCCTTGGTTGTGGAAACAGCTTCACCTGAAAGGTCTGTCAGGAGAGACCGTGATTGACAACAAAGGAGAATGTTCCATGGTTTGCACTGAAAGCCGGCCCAGACAGGTGTCACACAGGCCTTCTGCTGTCCGTGAGCTGCCACGCGGAGCCGCGTCTGCCCCCTAAAAGGCATAGCCACGCAGCCACGTGCACAGAGCACTCCGAGTTAGGTTTTTGAGGTGTGGCAGCCACATCTGCCTGGGGACGGTTTTCCTTTAAGACCGGTTTCTCCTGCACCACTTCCCCTCTGCCCACTGCCCAGTAAGCCTCAGGACGGCTAGGCCAGGTTGCAGACTCCTGTGGGCTGTCAGAATCTGCACAGACCGTGTTTGCGTGCTCGGAGGTGATCCTGGACCCCGATCTCAGTCCCCGGGGCCTCTGGAAGAGGCTTTGCACGTTGACGCACATCGTCTGTGCCGGATGGTGGAGCCAAGCAGGGGAGCCGTTCGTAGCCAGAACACTGTCACCACGCTGGCTCGGTGCCCTCGTTCAGATGGGCCGCACACACCCACCCGTGTCGGGAGTGGGAGCCCCCACAGGCAGCATCAGCGCAGGCTGGGCGGGGTTCTCCTGGGGGGCCCTGGGGCTGACGCTGTCCGTTCTCTTCTCCTACAGAGCACACGCGTGCGCGGCCACCGCCGCCTCCTGGAACTCCCCCTCCTGGCCCGGCCGCAGAGCCCCAGCCCCAGGGCCGCGCGGCTAGGCCCGCACGCAAAAGAGGCGCTGCCGCCATAGCCTCCCCTCTCTGGTCTCCTGCACAGCCATCCTGGCCCTGCGCCCTGTGGGGGGACCACTGGCGGACAGGCCACCAGTCCAGACCTCTGAGAGCCACGTGTGTGAGCCTCTCCCCACCCCTAAAGGAGACGCCGGGGCAGCAGGACTCGCGTGGACGTGGCCAGCAGTCGTCACCTCTTGTGGCACTAGTGGCCTCACGCTGCCTCCGTAGGGCACTCAGTTGTGCTGCGAAGAAGGGCGCGCGGGGCCTGCCGTGTCCCCACCGCACGGGCCTCCAGCCTCAGGCACCCCCGGAGGAGGACGCCCTCGAGGAGACGCACCGCGGGGGTGGGGCGGGACGGCCCCGCCCCCCGGCGTGCTGAGCACAGGGGCCTGGCCTTGCCTCTGTGCCTCCTAGTCCAGAACACTCCGGTCCTCGCACTTCTGGAACCGCACCAGCCCCTCGAGCCACGTGCGCCCACAGCCTGTCAGCGTCGTGGGCTGTGCCCGGATTCTGTGCGAACCCAGCCCACAGTGGGGCTGGCTTCCAGGCTCCTGTCTGGTTTGGAGTGCGTTTCCTGAGGGGCTGCTGGCGTCCCCGGTGTGTTCCAGGGAGCCCGAGTCCCTCCTCTCCCCTGGCTGCCCCTGCAGAAAGCCGAGTGTCGTGTGTGCAGGGTACCACGGAGGCCTTCCCAGTACAAGCTCTGAGACGTTTCTCCTCACGCCCCCGGGGGCAGAGCGACCCGCGCCCTCTCGGGAGAGGCGTCCCCCACCTGTTCCAGGGACAGAGTGGTCAGCTGCCCAGGGCACACCCCAGGCTGTGACGGCCAGACCCTTCCGTGTCCTCCCTCACACACGCCCTCCAGGGGCCGCGTCCATCTTCCAAAACCCCTTTCTGGCCAACAACACAGGCCTGACAGAGAGACGGCCTCTGAATCCTGAAAAGCAATATCGCCGTCCCGGACGGCCGCCCGCGCCGGAGACCGCGGCCGAGCGTCGTGATTTCTGTCAGACGCCCGCTTGGTCGGCGTCCCCGCTGCCCGGGCCGCAGTGGGGCGGGCGGGCCCTCAGAAGGCTGCTGCGCTGACGGCCCTGTCACTTCCCGGCACCGGTATCTGTTTCTAGAAATCACCTCTTCGACACAGCCTTAACGGTCCGCAAAGAAGACTGAGATTTCAGTCTGAGATTCACGTTGTTGAAATTGATGCCTCTTCGAAAAGCATCACCCAGAAGCTGAGGTACAAGCAGGCGCCTTGCCCATGGCGGCCCCCGTGCTGTGGGACCCGGGACGTGGCGCGTGAGCTCTGCGTCTCCTTCGGAAATGCCCGACGTCAGGTGTTTCTGGAAGTTGCGATTTCAGAATTTGACCGTATAATGTTTCGCCTATAAAATATTCATTTGAACTAGGGGATTAATTCAGTGCGAACGCATGGTGGTTGGGGTAAGTTCAGGTGACGGGGAAACACCATACCAAAGACGAGGAGGAAGGACAGAGAGCAAGAGAGGGTCTCCGCCCCCAGGTCCCCGCCCCGCCCTCCGTTCCTGCCTCACTCT
>NW_027528362.1:14402880-14403709 GCF_008692635.1 Crocuta crocuta
CTCCGGTCACGCCCTGCAGCCCCTCCCCCGCCGGGCCCCACGCGCTGTGCGTGGTGGCGCCCGGCCGTCCGCTGCGCGCTGGGCCCTGCGAACGTGGTGTGTGCGTTTTTACAGCCGTTTTTAAGAACCTACTACGGGTACCGGTGTGATGCCTGTAGGAGGACAGATTCTCTGTGTTCAGTTGACAGATTCTTTGTAATGTATTTTTTTAGAAATCTTAAAATTGCCTTTGCACTGAAGTATTTTCATAGCTGTTTATATCTCTTTTATTCATTTATTTGTTAACATACCACACCTAATTCTTAAAGTATGTTTTTAAAGCTTTTATTTTTTAAGTTGGTGAACTTCTGGCCACTTTACGTTTAAATTCTGGCGAGAGCTTCGGCTGAATGTCTCAGTACCCGGTGAACGTGAACTTTCAGGTTTGATTCTCCTCACGCCCGTCTGTTGTGGGCACTGCCGGCGGCGGCCGTAGTTGAAGGCGTGTTTAGAGCACAACGTTTTGCTTACTTCCTCTTCACAGTCGATTGTGATTATCGTCTGCTTCTTGTTTCGTGTTTGATTTCCATCCTTCGGCCTTAAAATAGAAGCTTCTCGATGGATGGTTCAGTGTCCTCTTTCCACCCTTACTGAGACGGTTACCGTTTACCTCTGACGATGCAGGTCTCGTGAGGAAAGCCCCGAACCCCCACATGCTCCGAAATGTCTTCTCCAAAATTGTGAGGGAAATGCCAGGTGACTGTGCCTGATCATAGGAAACCGACGAGGGGCGGGAGTGGGGCCTCAGGAGCGAGGGAGGCCCCTGAAGTGACAGAGGGGGGGGGGGGGG
>NW_027528362.1:14403726-14408806 GCF_008692635.1 Crocuta crocuta
CTCTTTCACCAACAGTTAGTGTTTACTCGCCTTAAACCGACCTTAAAGCAAGACATGTCAACGTCTAGCGTTTTTCCTAGTTGTGAAGACCTTGCTCAGGACTGCACGTGCGAGGGAGTTACGAATTCAGAATTCCCCACGCTGGCCCCGACACCGGGTTCGGGGCCGCACACCCTCCCGGGAGCCGGTCACCCCCGCTCCCCGGCGGTCCGCGCGCCCCTGGGCCCTCCGCGTCCTGCCTCCCTCCCAAGGGGACCCGGCCCGANCCGGCCCCGGGGGGGGGGCGGGGGGGCTGAGCCTGGAAGGGACGCCGGAAGCGCTTCTGCAGCGGCAGGTTTATAGAATTGTCCTTTGGCTTGGTGAGATTTTGCAGCTTTAACTACAAAACTGTCTCCTCCGTGCTCTTCTCATTAGTCTCAAATTGTTGCACGTCAACCAAATGTCCCGTGCAGCCTAAATAGGGAGCTTTCCAGCCTTTTTTCTTTGAAGCCACTAAGCGCATCCATTTTGCACTGACTGGTAGAAACCAATTGCACTGCCTCACTTCCCCTTGGAAATCACATTATTTATTTAACGGCTGCGTGTCACATTTTCGTGTGCAGTGTCTTGCCTTCTCCGTTTCTTTTGGAAGTTTCCCATTTAAAAACAGGAAACATGTCAGTTGGCCGATGCATTCAGCCAGAGTGTGGGTGAGCGGGACCGAGGATCAGTCGACGTTGTCTAGAAACAGCTTTAACGGAGACGTGTTGGAAGTATTATTAAAGTGTGATTCTACTTTTGCAGAAAAAAAATCTAAAGATCAGTTTATATAGCTTTATTTTTTACCTTAAGAAAATATACGTAATTTTAATATGCATATATTGTCTCTGACTTAAAATTGTGATGTGTCTGCATTGCCATTTAAATGTCCATTCATTATGTAACATAGTAAAAGAGAACCTTCAAAATGCATTTAACGTAAACGGTATCTATAGTTGTCATCATCATAAATACTGGAATTTATTTTTAAATTATTGATATGGTAGGTGCGTTTAAGATGACCAATCAGCCTCCACATAGTAATGTTAACCGCTTTGAAAAATTAAGTTGTGATTAAACCAAATCTTACATTTCTGTAAAGTTTATTTTGTATGCTACTGTTTTTAACTTTTATTTCTGTAGATAAAGTATGACTCGATAATATTATATTGGACTTTTCTGCAGATTAAGCAGGAGACTTGAATCTGCTTGCAATAAAGAAGAAAATATGTCTGGTTTGCTTTCCTTATAAATAAAAAAACGAGCAGCTGGGCTTGAATCCCTGGGGACAGAAGCAGCAGGTGGACCTCTCACCCGGAGCCCGAGTCTGGGCTCAAGGTGGGGCGTCCTCCCGGAAACGGGGGGCGGCGCCTACGCTCGCAGGGACCCCGGTGTGGCCCTGGTGCTCAGAAGGGAGGAAGGGACGCTGGGCATCATCAGATCGCTGGATCTCCGGCCGCCCCCCTCCCCCGCCCGGGCCACGCAGGAGCCCTGCGCCCGCTGCTCACACCCAGCTCCGCCAGGATGGGCGGCCGGCTGCTTTCGTGCATCCCGCTCCCCACCCACTCAGGTGCCCGGCGCTGCCCCCTCTTCCTCAGGGGGCCATTTGCCCCCCCCCCCCCCGGCCGCTGTCCCCCTCCAGCTCCTCTCGGACGACTGACCTCCGACCCACACAACCTGACACCAGGCCCCAGATCCCAGGATTGTGACCCGATAATGGAGGCAAGAGTGGAGCCCTGAGGTTGGGGATGCCCCCTCTGGGGTTGCCGCCTCACGGGCCCCCCTCCCCTGCCCCCGGAGGGACCAGCTCCGGCCCTAGGGCTCCATGTGTAGAGCCCTAAATTGGGGGCCTGTCCCCGAGCAGGCACACAGCACGTGCTGAGTGGGTGACGCCCCGTCGCCCACCAAACTCGGCGGCCAGCACCAGCCTCTGGGAAACGCACCAGGAGGGAAGTGCCTCCGCTGCTACCTGATTCCGGGGCCTCTGGCCCGGCTGTTGGGTGTCCCGGGTCCACACCTGCCTCAGGTGGCCCGAGCCTGGGGCCGCACTACCCCTGGTGGCTGGTGACTACACTCGCCTGGCACGAGGCTCGTAGGGGTGACGCCAGCCCCACCCACCTGTGCCCACGCGACCACACAACACGGGCGGCGCCTGCTCCTGTCCTAGCTTAACACCCTCTTTCACGGGGAAGCCTTGAGAACACATAATGTTTCCATTTCTTTCCTACATTAAGGGGATACCACTTAATGTCATCTCATGTTTATTTGGGGGGAGGGGGGAAGGGCGGGAAGCGGGCTCCAGGCTCCCAGCTGTCAGCACAGAGCCCGCCACCAGGCTCGAACTCACGAACCGTGAGATCATGACCTGAGCTGAAGTCCGATGTTTACCCGACTGAGTGAGACAGGTGCCACCCAAGCTTTTTAATGTATTAATTCCCCTCGGGAAAATGCTCACCTCTGTACATTTTTATGATTTTGGGACTCATCGGAATAATTCGGGAACACTGAAATAGCCGATGCCCAACTCATCACTGAGATGCACTCACAGGAGTCAGATTCTTAACCGGCTGAACCACCCCGACATCCCCCAATTTATTTGTTTAAATTTTAATAAGAATATGGGTTCCTGGATGCATTGCTTATGAAGAGTATGTATTAGCTTTCAAAACTGCTTGCACAAAATCATAATTTGAAAAAAAATCCACATCAATGCTCTTATTCACTTGGTTTTTACAAGATTCAAAGAGAAAGGATTTTAAGATAATGAAGGATAAATATGTCCTCTTGAGAATCTCAGATAGTTTTAATATCTTTAGAATTTTTAAAGACCGACTATAAAGTCTCAAAACATGACTTAAATATGAAAAGAAATTTTTTATTTTTTATTTTTATTTATTTATTTTTTTTAATGTTTTATTTATTTCTAGGAGAGAGAGAGAGAGAGAGCGTGATCAGGGGAGGGTCAGAGAGAGAGGGAGTCACAGACTGAAACAGGCTCCAGGCTCTGAGCTGGCAGTCAGCACAGAGCCCGACGCGGGGCTCGAACCCACAAACCGCGAGATCATGACCTAAGCGAAAGTCGGACGCTCAACCGACTAAGCCACACAGGCGCCCCTGAAAAGAAATTTTTTAATGCTTATTTTGAGAGAGAGAGAGAGAGAGAGAGGGAGCACAAGGAGGGGGAGGGGCAGAGAGAGAGGGAGAGAGAGAATCGCAAGCAGGCTCCCCGCTGTCAGCACGGAGCCCAGTGCGGGGCTTGGTCTCAGGAACCGGGAGATCACGGCCGGAAGTGAGACAAAAAGTCAGACGCTACATGGACTGCCACCCAGGCGCCCCTCAAAACAAATGTTTTAATTAGCTTACACTTTGTTTTGTTTCTGAATGATAACACTTCCTCAATGTTTATAAACTAGGGGAGCAGAAAGTATCTATGTCCCAGTAGGGCAAACGAAGGCTAAGATACTGACCGGTGACGTCCGCATGTCACACTGAGACCCTGCTGCCACCCTCAGCATTTGTAGGCCGTCCCAGTACTTCCTGTGTGAGCACTGCCTGGACAGGACAGCAGAAAAGGATGGTCAGGCAGGGGCGCCTGGGGGCTCAGTCGGTGAAGCGTCCGACTTTGGCTCAGGTCATGATCTCACGGTTCGTGGGTTCGAGCCCCGAGTCAGGCTCTGTGCTGACAGCTCGCAGCCCGGAGCCTGCTTCAGATTCCGTATCTCCGTCTCTCTCTCCCCCTCCCCTGCTCTCCCCTCCCCCCCCTCAAAAATAAACATGTTTTTTTTAAGAGAACAAATCTACACCTTTATTTATTTACTTTTCAGCTAGTTTAAATCCTTGAGGGGCGCAACATCACACGGATTCTGTGGCCAACGGCTTTAGCAGGAAGGTTGCTCCGGAATTTTGCACGAACCATGCCACGGTTTCCACGAGCACGAGTTACTTTTCCCCAGATTACTCTGGTTTTATTTGGTTTGCCACCAGGAGTCACTGTGTTGTTCTTTGCTTTGTACACAGAAGCACATCTCTTGCCCAGAGAGAACTCAGTTTCATCTCGGGCATAAACACCTTCAATTTCAAGAAGAGCGGTGTGCTCCCTCTGGTTCCTGAGACCCCGTTTATAGCCACCAAAAATGGCTTTGGACCACAGCCTTCCAGATGCATTTGCCGTTTCAGGAGTCCTGTTCCCCGCGGGCCTCCACGGGTTCCTGTACATTTTTTTTTTTTAATGAGAGAAAGAACAAAGATAATCAGGCAGCACAGAAATGGCCGTCCTGCCTGGAAATAAATCTGTCCTAGAGCGCCCCGTGCAGCGGGCGCTGCGAAGCCAGCTACCTGGCTGTTGGCCGTGTGGCGGTCCCCGCCCAGGACAAAGCCCCACAGACCAGGAATCACCGTGCTGGGAAGGNGCTCCAGCTCCCCGGGCGTCTCCCCGTGAGCGAGTCTGTGTCTGGACGAAACCTTTCAAAGACCAGGGCAGCAGGCGGGGCGGGTGTCCTTATTTCAGCCTAACGGCCTCCAGGAGGGCCCTTCTCCAGATAAGCTCACACTCTGCGGCCCTGCGAGTTAGGGTCTCAGCGTACTTNGTTGTGGGGGATCCCCTGGGATATTGGTCGGCTTCAGGGGGGCGAGCACAGAGACTGCTGTTCGCCGTTGCAGAGGTGAGCAGCAGAGGGAGGAGGTGCTACGTAGGGGCGAGGCTGGACCAGCCCCGCTCACAGCCCCGCCTGCAGCTGCCCTGGTTCGCCACCCCCCACGTCGCTGGGGTCCCCAGAGGGAAGCCCGGGGCCCAGGCAGGCCTGACTGAGGAAGGAGGAGGGACGAGCTCTGGGACCTGGCAGCCGGGGCCACAGGGCCTGTCCTTCCGCGCGGAACTCCAGGGCCCAGTGCTGGGTGCGCGTCCCACCGCTGGGGTCTGTTGCCACCCCCGTCTGCACCCTGTTCTCTTCCCGGCCGCCCAGACCCGGCTCTCGTCTCCCACCCCGCACCCCAGGCCCCGGGGCCCCTGCAGGGGAGGAGGACCGGAGGGGTGCTCCCGCTGCATCTGTGGTCACGCGGCACC
>NW_027528362.1:14408920-14410516 GCF_008692635.1 Crocuta crocuta
CGAAGCATGAAACCAAGGGCAGCGCGCTCGGGAGGCGCCAGTGAGGGACAGCAGCTGCTGTGAGGGTCCAGGCAGGCCTGTTGCCCACTCGGGGCCCAGACAAGAGACCAAGGTGCCCCCTCCCCCTCCCCCAGGTTGGTTCTCTGCGGCCCTCAAACGATGGCCCCTCCAGGGCCCCCGCGGGCCCCCCAGCTGGCCCCCTCCCCACCCTGGGCCCGGCATGGGAGGGCAGGCGCCCCCGAGGCGCCCGTGTTTTCCAGGGGGACGAGGGGTGTCACCTCCTTCCCCCACGTGCAGAGCACGGAGGTGTTTACGGCCTAAGGGGTTATTACTGCTCTTGGACAGACTTTTTGCGAGAGCAATGCTTTTACATAAAGGATTTAATCTCAAACGGTAGTTTCAAACACAAAGAGAAAGGAGACCATCTGGAAGGCAGACGCGCCTCCCTAGGCTGGTCTCCGGGCACAATGACTGACGGGGACAGCTCTGCACGGCTCCAAGCAGGAGGGCACAGACACACTGTCACACCCACGGGTGCCGGGAGCGGGTGCCCGTGTGCCGGGAGCAGGTACCGGGAGCGGGTGCCCGTGTGCCGGGAGCGGGTGCCCGTGTGCAGGGAGCGTGTGCCCGTGTGCCGGAAGCGTGTGCCCGTGTGCAGGGAGCGTGCGCCCGTGCGCAGAGAGCAGGTACCGGGAGCAGGTGCCTGTGTGCCGAGAGCGGGGGTGCCCGTGTGCAGGGAGCGTGCGCCCGTGCGCAGGGAGCAGGTACCGGGAGCGGGTGCCCGTGTGCCGGGAGCGGGTGCCCGTGTGCAGGGAGCATGTGCCCGTGTGCAGGGAGCGTGTGCCCGTGTGCCGGAAGCGTGTGCCCGTGCGCAGGGAGCGTGCGCCCGTGCGCAGGGAGCGTGCGCCCGTGCGCAGGGAGCAGGTACCGGGAGCGGGTGCCCATGTGCCGAGAGCGGGTGCCCGTGTGCAGGGAGTGTGCGCCCGTGCGCAGGGAGCAGGTGCCGGGAGCGGGTGCCCGTGTGCAGCGAGCATGTGCACGTGTTCAGGGAGCGTGTGCCCATGCTCAGGGAGCAGGTGCCGGGAGCGGGTGCCCGTGTGCAGCGAGCATGTGTTCAGGGAGCGTGTGCCCGTGCTCAGGGAGCAGGTGCCGGGAGCGGGTGCCCGTGCGCAGGGAGCAGGTGCCGGGAGCCCAGGGCGGCGGCAGGAGAGGCGGGGTCCTCCCTGCACGCTCCCCTCTCACGCCGACCCGGTCACGGAAAGCAGAGGGCACTGCGGCCACGGTCCCGCCGCGTCTCTGCTCGGCTGTGCGCCTCCCTGGGCCCGTGTGTGACGGTCATTCCCACGGGCCTCAGCGGGGAGCCGGAGCTGTGAGCGCCGCGAGGTCGCAAAAAGGGCTCGCCCGGCCGTGACGAGCGAGCCGCCGGCTCTTGTGCCCTCTTGTGCCGGGGGTTCGCTTCCTCCGGAATTACCTCTCCTTCAACCGGCCCTGCGTCTTCCGAACGCACAGACAGGTGTCTACCCTGTGCCGCTTCCCCCGTGGCCGAGACCGTGTCCCCAGGCAGGAAGCTTTTGCGCAGAAGGACGGATGTCGGCT
>NW_027528362.1:14410540-14415529 GCF_008692635.1 Crocuta crocuta
CGCGCTCGGCCCCCCCGCCGCCTCCCCCGCTTTCCCGAACCCGCGGCGCGGAGCGGCCCCCCGGCCCCTCCCGCAGCCTCCTGGGCGTCTCCCCCCAGAGCCCCCCATGCTGTCCTGGGGGCCCCCCGCGCGCCTCCACACACCAGGCAAAGCGCCCGGCCTCCCGCGGCCCCTCCGAGAAGGGGAGCCCGTCCGGTTCTTGGGGCGCCGGCCTGCCCCCTGCCTGCTGTCCACGCCCCGCCCGCGCGGCCCCAGGACCTCCCAGGGAGCCGGGCACCCGCACACCCTGCCCGCGCCCTGGCCACCGGGGTGCCCGGGTGCACACGGACCTCCCACAGGCCCTGCGATGCTCCAGAGCCACACGGCGGGGGGCGGGGGGGGTCCCAGCCGGTCCCGTGCTCCCGAGCAGGCGCACAGCTCCTTCGGGGTGGCGCTGCGCAGGTCCCCCGAGGCAGGGCGCGACCCCACGGCTTACAGGTGAGCCGGGGAGCTGGGGTCAGGCCGGGTCCGCC
The DNA here is from genome assembly GCF_008692635.1 of Crocuta crocuta. Taxonomy (NCBI): domain Eukaryota; kingdom Metazoa; phylum Chordata; class Mammalia; order Carnivora; family Hyaenidae; genus Crocuta; species Crocuta crocuta. The sequence goes on from NW_027528362.1 coordinate 14,411,053, forward strand.
CCGGGGCAGAACTTCAAGCCCAGCTCGTGTGCCCTTAGGTGCGTGATGTGAATCCGGTCCCGGGCGACCCCAGGCGGAGGGGCAGGAGCCCAGCCCCTTGGCACGACCCCGCCCCCCGCCCGACACGCGGGGGAGGGGAGGGCGGGTTGGGTCGTCTCCTCCCCCTCCGCCGCCCCCCTCCGCCTNTCAGCTCCGTCCCTGGACGCCCGCAGTTTCCAGACCTGCCCCCTCGGCCCCCCCGTGGGCTGGCGGCACCCTCCCGGGCCCTGATGGCACAGCCTGGGCCCGGCCCGCACTCCCGGCGCGGCGCCCCCGTGTCTGCGTCAGGTCTGCCTTCTGTGAAATGGGAGTGCCGCCTCGCACAGTTGTGCAGAGAAGTGGCCTGTGCAGAGAGCTGCTGGAAAGCAGGGGTCTCAGAGCCCCAGAGGCTTGAGGCTTGGGGGGCCGGGGGCTTGGGGCTCCATGCTGCTGTCCCCAGTCTCCAGGGTGACTTTTTCAAGGCGTGGCAGAGGCAAGGCTTCCTTCCAGAAGAACTCGCAGGAACGGGTAGAAGGGGCAGGAGCGACGGGCGCAGAGCGGGCGGGGAGCATCTGCCAGTGGGAAGGGCTGCGTGCGGCTTGGAACCCGCCGCCTCCGCCTCCCAGCAGAGCCCCCCCCGGCCGGGCTGGTGACCCCCCTTCTGAGCTTCAGGCCCCGTGGGGTGGTCTCAAGCCCAAACCTCGACTTTTCTCTGGGAAAGCGGCACCTTGGCGAGCGGAAGCGAGGTCACAGTCACGGCAGAAGGATGGTCTCTGCCGCCGGGTCGGCCGGCTTGTGTGACGTGGGGGAGCCCTGCAGTTGAGCCAGAGGACCCTGCAGTGTCCGCGTGACATGCACGTGGCCTAGAATGCCACCGACCCACAGGGCACGTCGCAGCTGATGAAGTAGTTGCAAGCGTCCAGGGCACTTCTCTCGTGTTTGCTCGAGAACATCGATGAAGCTCTTCCCTGGCGGGTGGGGACTCTGAGCCACAGACACATGGGCACGGGTGAAGGTGGGCCCGGAGCCCCCCCCCACCCCGAAGCAGCCCCAGCAACGCTCAGTGACCCCCATCCTTGGCAGAGGGCAGAAGATGGAGGTCGGTCTTCTCCCAAACACGCGCAGAAGCGACTTTGAGCCAAGCGCCGCACAGGAAGGCGGAGCGGGCGGGTAGAGTCTGGCGGTGCCGTCGGGGTGGCGGCCCGTAGAGGCCCGGGGTGGGGGCACTCAGCTACCTGTAGCGTCTCTGTGGGCTCCGGGCGGCATCGCCTGCTTGCGGAGCTTCCTCTTGAGATGGGACATAACCTCCTGGCCTCCTGCTTCCTCGAGTGAGACTTCCAGAACGTTGAGTCCACGGTAGGATGTCCACACTCCAGGGTTACCAGGAAACTAGGATGTACCAACTTTGGGGCCGGGCAGGGGAGGGGGTGAGGGGTGCCCACATCCCCTCCACCCTCACCCTTTCTCTTCTGGGACCATCTTCTTCGTTCATGAAGGATAACCCCGCCGTTTGAGAATTGGCGATTTGTACCTGATAACGCAGGGGTTAACCGCAGCAGTGACGTGGCTGGTGGTGATGTTCTGGCCCCGCTGAGAAGCCGCAGGGACGTAGAGTCCGAGTTCCCGGCCTGGTGCCGCGCTCTGTTCAGCTCTGGCCGGGAACCTCCCTCGTGGCACCCCACCCAGTGGCCGCACGGAGCCAGGGTGCTGGCACGTTTGATGCCCAGAACAGGTGCGCACAGGCCGGCTCCCCTGGGAGCCCCGTCAGGGCGGGGCTGTGGGTGCGGGAGCAGGTGCGCCGGGAGGCGGCCCGGGAAGAGCCGTGAGGCTGGTCGGCTTCGGTCTTGTGCGGGCTTGGCCCTGGCCCCGTCACCCAGCCCCCGGGCCCCTGTGTGCTGGGGGGGACAGAACCAGACACGGGTGCCGTCGCCCCTCTGGGCTCGGGCTCCTTACCGGGGCTCTTCCAGGAGCAGACAGGACCCCCAAAGGGCCCCGACACGCTTTGGTGCTTGGTGGTTACAGTGAGGGTTTTCCGGTGAACAAGCCTCACATCTGGGTTTCTCTGTGCCCTTGGGGCTACACTCAGCGATGGAGAAGCCTCTCTCTCCTGCCCGCGTCTCTCTGCCGCGGGGCACCGGGTGCCCTGTCTCGAGCTGCTGGAGAAGTGCGGGCCTGGGGGAAGGAGGGAGCCCGCCCCCCAGGCCCCTGGAGCCAGCTGTCCTCGGGGCTGCAGGCTGACCCCCCGGGGGGAGAGGAGGCTGGGGCCTTGCAGTGGAGCGGGGAAGCCTCCCCTGTCCCTCGGCCGGGTGGGTGGACCACACGCTTTTGGAACGAACTAATTAAAGCAGGACCTTGGGTCATCTTGCTTGTGTCTCAAGCCCAAGTGACTGGTGACGCCTGTGAACCGCGGCAGAGAGGGCTGGACATCAGGGTGGGTGTGGGGGCGGGCGGGGGCTCCCTGGGCAGTGCTGGGAACAAAGGTGGACTCGCTCAGCCTTTTCCTTCCAGTCGGAGGGTGAAGATCACAATCAGCCTGCTCATTTGAAATTCTCCAAGCAGAATTTGGAAAAAGGGGGGAAAACAGGGCTTTGAGTTTTGTTTAGTTTTAACCTGGAAAATCATTCCTCCTAGTTTTTAGTGTCACAACCAGACTCAGTCGGAAATCTTTAGACTGGGTGTGACTGTGGCCAGCGTGCGTGCCCTTCCTGGGTCACGGGGCGCGGTGTGGTCGCCTTGGAAACGTGGCTGCGGGACCCAGGGGGACCCCAGGTGCTGCCGGGGAGGGCGTTCCCTGTCCCTCCCGTTCAGTGTGAAGGCTCCTCACCCTGACCCTGTGTGAGGAGGTTAAGACAACGTCACAGGGACCCGAAACACAGGCCCGGAGAAGTTGTGAGCAGGACGCGCACGGGTAACCAGCGAGCTGGGACCAGCAGCGGTGTGCGTAAACACCGAGGGACGGGTGCGTTTTGGGGACACAGCCGGCTGGAGCTGTGTGTCCGGGAAGGAAGAGGGAGGAAACGGGGTGCCTTCCTGCACAGGGGTGTGGAGTTGCTGCCCGATTCGCTTGGGAACTGGCTGTGTCCGCCAGCTAGCGGCGGCGCCTTCCTCCCCCCACCCGCCAGGCTCCGGGCCGAGGTTCTCACTAGGTGGCTGGGCGTCAGGGCGAACCGGAGGGACGGGATCGTCTGGGCCGGCCTGGGCAGGGCAGAGAGGGGCTTCGGGGGAAGGCCGGAAGGTGGTGGCCTGGTGGCCGGAGAGCACGGTGGCTGTGCCCTGTGGTGGCCCCTCCAGGGCGTGGCTTCAGGCAGGGACAGAAGCAGAATCTGAACAGTGAAGTGAAAAGGTGATGCTTGTGGAGCCACAAGCAAGGGCGGTTAAGTTGCACCGCTTACACCGTTACTCCTGAGGACGGAGCCCTGCAGGCGTGAGGTCCACAGAGGGACGTGATCACGAACCAGAAATAGGCTCCGAGCGCAGGCACCAAAACGCGTGGCCAGCAGTGCCCTGCTGAGGTGACCGCGTGCCCCCGGAGGGACACCAGGTGCCCCCGAGACGTGGTTACCAGCTGCCTCTTTAAATTCAACGTTGCTTCCAAAAAACTTGACTTAAGCTGCTTTGCCAAGTTTTCACTGGAGGGAGAACGCCTTAGTGTTTGTTCTGGAACGCAAGAGAACATTCTTCGCTCAGAGGATTTCACATGTTTTAAGTAATCCGAATAAGCAACCAGCAATGGTTTTGAAAGTCTGCCAGTTCGGTGAATGAGACTGTGACCTTGACACCGGGGCAGCGGGGATTTTTATATCCTTGAAACAAGAGCCTAAATGTCAAGGGGAAAATCTAGGCCTTTGTTTTCCTTAAGCAGCGGAAGTAAATAACATTTTTGTTTCTGCAACCTTTTTCCACTTCAGTGTTGTGACGGCAGGTGGGCTGCGGGCTGAGCACTGGCACCGTGCAGCTTGGTCGGAGGACAAGGAGTGTCCTTGTGGACGTCCTCTGCCCGTTTCTGCACAGACACTGCAGAAGCCTGCGTCCAGTTATTTGGGCTTTATTCATAGAGGCGACGCCCATGTCCCTGGGCAGGGAGGCCTCACCTTCCTGTTGAAATCTGTTTCCGCACCGCAGACCCATGTTCGACTGCTGGAGATCCGTCCTGTGCAAGAGGGCCGGACGCGAGAGCCCTTCCCCCCCGAGACGACCCAATGAGGCTGAGAAGGAAGAAGGTGACCACCGGATCGATGTCCCTGACGTCGTCGGGCTCGTTCAAGACCGACCAGGGGGCTCAGACACGCCCACAGGTGGGGGCAGCTCCTTGTTCTGGTCCGGAAGCTCTGGCTACTGACGGGGCCCGAGGTCCTCCTCGTAGCCATCGTGGTCCGTGCGGGAGGCTGAGGTGTTTGGACCCAGGAGCGGAGTGTGGCGGCTGTCCCGGGCGCCTGCCGCGGGGCCGGCTGCAGTCACC
>NW_027528362.1:14415625-14415883 GCF_008692635.1 Crocuta crocuta
TGCCCAGAGAAGAGGTGGAAGACAGGTGGGCTCCGGCGGGAGAGAGCAGGTCATCGGGGTCGCGGTGACACGCCACATGCTTGAAGGGGACCGTGGCCAGGCTTCGCTCCAGTTCTCAAGCCACGAGAGCCATGGTTTGAAGCGGTGGGTGGAGCTCCTAGTGGTCAGCAGGTCCACGGCCGGTGGCCCGGGGACAGATGAGCAGGACGCAAGGGGTGAGAGCCCCACCCTCCTCGGCGCCCAGCCTGACGCGGGTCC
>NW_027528362.1:14415940-14418604 GCF_008692635.1 Crocuta crocuta
CCGCCCGCCCGCCCTCACCCCTGGCCAGTCTCTGAACGGAAGGGACTGCGCTGCGTTAATGCCAATCCTTCCTGTCCTGCTCTGAGAGTAGTTTTCACCGGACGGGGCGAGCAAGGTGCCACCACCAAGGGACAGCGTGACAGGGACGGCCACCGGGGGCGGGGCCGGAGCCAGGCAGGCCTCCTGGGATGCAGGGAACGCCGCTCCTCGCTCTGCACCTGGAGCGCTCTCGGCCTTGCCCCAGCTGGGCTCTGCCGCAACGGCCCACTGGGCGGGGGCATCCCCGGTGTCCCTGTGGGCTGTGTCCGTAGGCGAGGAGCTTGGCATCTGCGTGTGTGCGTCACGCGTGAACATTTCCCGCAGACGGGGGTCTTGGACACACCCCAGACCCGGCGGGCTGAGCCGCAGCCCCAGCACCGGACACTTGCCTGTGTGAACAGTCGGCCATTTGACCCTGGCCGGGGGTCGTTGCGTCCTGGTGTGGTGGCCTTACCAGTGTCTCTGCTTTAGAAACTTGATTTTTGTCACTTGCCTTGTTTCTGACTGTTGGTGAGGGGCTGCAGCCTGACTCCCCCAGTGGTCTCCCCGTGACAGCGTGGTCCTGGGCTCCCCTGGGACGGACTCCCCGTGACAGCGTGGCCCCGGGCTCTGGGTGCTGCCTGTCAGCAGGTGCACCCGCCCAGAAGGGCACTCGGGAGGCGGGGGCTCCTCCTTGGGTGAGGGCCCAGTTACGGTGCAGACACCATGCAGCACCGACTTTTGTGGCTGGAAGGTTATCCAGTCTCCGTGCTCAGTGGGGTCCCGTGGCGGCTCAGACTCCCAGGGTGCTCGTGCCCTGAGCTCTGGGGTCCCTGCCGGGGCCTGAGGGGAGGGGGGAGGGGACGGGCGTGCGGGTGACAAGCTGACCGATTCCTAATGGAACCGCATTGCCGGAGTCCCACCCCAGCCAGTCCAGGGTCCCTGAAGGATGGACGGTGGCTGTGAGGCTTTCAACAATGTTATGACCCTGTTCTTAGGTACTGAACTGTCAGCAACCTACAGAACGTTCTTACAGCAAGGTTGGGTAAATCTTGCAACTAAGGGAATAACAGAATATTCTTTAAGTGAAAATAGGATAACGCATACAAAGCTTGAGTCAGTGGCATTAAGACTGAGACAGAGGTTCATGAGTCGTTCGGTGAGGCTTTGATCCGGTCGAGGCTGCAGCAGGCTCTTTCCCAAGGTGGGATCAGTGATAGCAGAGGGAGATCCTGGGTTCTCTTCTCACGGCAGCGACTGTGCAAACGCTGCCATTTCCTCGCTGTGGCCGTGTCACCCAGCGAGGCCGGGGTGGCTCCCAGCACCGCGTGTCCTGGGGGGGCTGGACTAGGGCTGCCGCTCACCAGCCCGGCTGTTCACGGCCGCGCAGCACAAGCCGTGGGCCAGGCAGGGAAGCACGTGGCTGCGAAGCGTTGTGTTTGTGTGTTTGTCTGAATGTCCTTGCCTGAGGCGCGGGAAGGTGTGCTTGTCCTGGGGAGCGGCTCCCCATCGCCACCGCGGTGCCCGTCGGCGCGGCCTGTCTGCTGGCAGGGGCAGCTTTCCTGGTTTGGGGACGTTGTTGCCACAGCGTTTACCTTTCAAGGAGTTCTCTCTATCCTGACCCGTTAGCCGTATCTTTAATGATGCCAACGACCTTTTGGGTGTCAGCCCTGGATGGGTGTCAGTCCTGGACGGGGTCAGACTTGGACGGGGTTCAGCCCTGGACAGGTCAGCCCTGGACGGGGTCAGCCCTGGACAGGGGTCAGCCCTGGACGGGGTTCAGCCCTGGACGGGGTCAGCCCTGGACGGGGTCAGCCCTGGACGGGGTTCAGCCTTGGATGGGGATCAGCCTTGGACAAAGTCAGCCCTGGATGGGTGTCAGCCCTGGACGGGGTCAGCCTTGGATGGGGATCAGCCTTGGACAAAGTCAGCCCTGGATGGGTGTCAGCCCTGGATGGGTGTCAGCTCTGGACAGGGTCAGCCTTGGATGGGTGTCAGCCCTGGATGGGTGTCAGCCCTAGACGGGGTCAGCCTTGGATAGGGGTCAGCCTTGGATGAGGTCAGCCCTGGATGGGTGTCAGCCCTGGACGGGTAGCCTTAGATGGGGTTCAGCCCTGGACGGGGTCAGCCTTGGACAGGGTCAGCCTTGGATGGGGTTTAGCCCTGGACGGGGTCAGCCCTGGATGGGGATCAGCCTTGGACAAGGTCAGCCCTGGATGGGTGTCAGCCCTGGACGGGGTCAGCCCTGGATGGGGGTCAGCCCTGGACGGGGTCAGCCCTGGATGGGGGTCAGCCCTGGACGGGGTCAGCCCTGGATGGGGGTCAGCCCTGGACGGGGTCAGCCCTGGATGGGGGTCAGNTCGCACAGGCTGCTTGGCAGGAACTGTCTGTCCCATTCACTCTCCCCGGGTCTGTGTCCGTGTGCTTCTCCGAGGCCGAGCTCACCCGGCCGTTTGGAAGGGAAGCGCCTCCTGGGAGAATCTTCCTGGCACTGTGCGGGTGGGCCTGGGAGAAAGGGCTGAGTGTGACTAAAGCCACCGGAAGTGGGGACAGGGGTGCCTGGAGCGGCTGGTCGGGCGTCCCTAGAGCCAAGGGTCAGGCCGGTGGCCCTGCCCGCTGCCTGCCCCGGAGGCCCTGGTCCCCCCC
>NW_027528362.1:14419060-14438006 GCF_008692635.1 Crocuta crocuta
CACACCCTCACGCCACGCTGCTGCACCGCAGAGCGGCACCGGTGTGTTCTTAGAAACCGGCAGTTCTGAGAACCGGGACTGCCTGAACCTGAACCTGTCCGACCTCAGCTCAGGGTTCAGGAGTTCAAGCCCCACGTCTGACTCTGCTGACAGCTCAGAGCCTGGAGCTGCTTCCGATTCTGTCTCCCTGCCCTTGCCCTGCTTGTGCTCTGTCTCTCTCGTTCTCTCAAAAATTAATAATAAACATTTAAAATAATAATAATAAAAATAAAATGTAGTTGAGTTTCAGTATTTTACAGATTTTGGATGTTGAGTTATTATTCAAAACGCCTTGTTATTCCAAGGCTTCAAGGGAATTCACCCCATTTTTACCCCTGGGGCTTTTACTTCCACGTAAACCCTTAACGCACGTGGATGTATTTTGTATGGTTTCAAGTATGGATGCAACTGTGATTCTCTAATCTGTGGTCCCGATGCCATTTATTGGAATCTCTGTCTTCAGCACACGTATCGGAGGCCCCACCATGAAAATACATCACATTGCTGTCCGTGTTTGAGTCTATTTCTGAAATTTCTGTTCTGCATCATCGGTCTGCTTGCCTTTTGATTTGTGGCGCCGCTCGCTCTAATTACAGAGGCTCCAGGGCGTGTGTTTATGGTTCCCGTCACTTCACTGCTCTGTTCAAGGGCTCACCTGGCCATTCTTGCCAGCTGTGTTTTGTCCCTATGAAATCCAAATTCATTCTAATTACATGGTTACATAAACAAGTCAGCACGTGACTATGGTTCTATTTCCTCTTTGAGTTTTTCATTCTTCTGATTTCTTCCTTGTCTCATGGCATCGTTCATGTCTCTGGGACACTGTCCCCAGGAAGCATCCTTGCCGGGACGCCCCCTGTTCCGTGGGGCACAGGCTGAGATGTGGGCGTGCGCGTGTGTGTGTGGTTATATTAGGGTCTTCTTTGTCAAGTATTTTAAAATCAAGAACAAATAAAATTAAGTTCATCCAGTGCTTCTCTAGCGTCTGGAGATGATTGTGACATTTGCATTTAGTAACGCCATCAGGAGGCGGCTTGTTCATATGTTTCCCACATTTAATCCTCAGCAACCTTCTTTCCGTGCTCCTGGCTTAAAGCCGTCTGTCACGATGTCGCTCTTCTAATGTGATGAGGATTCGGTTTAACAGTCATTTCTTGCTTCTGTCCCGCTCGATACTGGTATGTAATACACTCTGGAAATCTTTCCTGTCACCCCCACCGAGGCCAGGCTCACAAAGCCTCTCCTGTTTCCCGCTCCCTGCCCTTCTGTGGAAGGGCCCAGGGACACTAAGCATTGCTGCTTAGAGAACTTGCCACTGCCTGCCCATGAGCTAAGTATTTGCACCTTGGTCACCTCCCCTGTTGAGTGCCAGCTTCTCAAAGGCAGACTCTACCCCTCGTAGTGCCCAGTGATCACCACGGAGACGCCTCACTCTCTCAAGGGCCGTGTGTCGCACGGACCGTGGGGGTGAGCGGAACACTCGTAGCAGCTTCCCTTCTGTCCTAGAACTTGCGTCCAGGGCCGGAAGCCAGCAGCTCCCCAGAGGCCGAGGAGAAGCCTCTTTGGGATGACGGGAGGGTTATTGGGAAGCCAGCTCAGACAAGACGCAGTGGCTGTCCCCTCTGAAGGGGCTCTGACTGTCGGCGGGCTGACAGGTCACAAGACCCACGTCCTTGCGGGGGGCGTGTGGAGGGCGCCTGCGTTGTCGGCGGGAGACCGGGGCAGGAGCGAGGGGCTGAGCCCCGGGAAGCTTCGTGCACGTGGTGCGGGGGGCCTGTCCTGTGAGCTGACCGGAGACCCAAAGAAGAGACAGGCGGTGCCCGCCATCCACCTGCTGGCTGCTGCTTGTCTGTTCCCGCCAAAGGGAACCCCCTTCTCTGGTTCTAGGGCCGAAGCAGGAAGCTAGTCACGAAACCCGGAGAGCTCGGTGGCCCCCAGGGAGAAGAGCGAGGGCTGGCGCCGCAGGAGGCAGGGCTGCGTCCGTGGCTGTGCGGCATCCAGTGGAAATGCAGCCTCTTCCTCCTTGCCTGCGAACAAAGTGCAGATGCGCCCGGCGGGCAGCCGCGGANGCAAACGGACGCGTCCGGGAAGCAGAGAAGGCACAGGGGCGCTGGCCGGACAGCTACTCCCCAAGAACCGCTGGCCGCGTTGTGGCCGCGGTGGCCCCGGCTGTATGGAGCTCACGTCGCGTGAAGTCCTTTCAGGAGCACGTACCGCCCGGCGTGCACGTGGAGACAGGCGTGTCCGGGTTTCGTGGTCGATCGGCCGTGGGGGTGGCAGTTGGCAGGATGTGGACGAAGCCCGTGGGGCTGTCGCGTGCCCGCTGCGCGTGCATGCGCGATGAAGTTTCTGTGATTTACAGACCGTTTTTCAGAGACGCAATGCAGGGCGGGCCCCAGCTCAGGGGGTCCCGTGCCCCGCGTGCCCCCTGACTTCAGGGCCAGAATCACTTCCACCTATGAATGTGCCTCATTACCTCCTTGAAAATACTCACAGCCACAGCTAACACGGCTCACGAGGACACAATCGAACATCAAGGAACATTTCCAGACCTTTCAAATACATGCGGGGGCTTTTCTCTCCTTAAAACACGTCCCAGTGACTCTCTGCCCCAAGATCTGTTTCATCGGAGAGTTGGCATTTCTAGTTTCTTTTAATCGCTGCACGCGGGGCGTGGGCACAATCATGCGCCACGTGAGGCAGGTGTTGTTCTGGCTCTGGGAGAGAACCCGACGTTAGGGTGTCTGGCCGCTCTCACGCTTTCCCACCCTGGAAACGGACACGTGCGTGGGACAGACACCCACCCCCCGGAAGGCGTCTGCGTCGAGTGCCTTTTCTGGGCGCCTGGACTGTCGAGGGCCCACACTCGCCCCACTGACGGCTTTCTGACCCAGCAGGCTGGCGTCCGTGGACACAGAACTGGGGTGCTAACCAGAGTTTGCCGGTATCGACTCTTGGCATTCCAGAGTCAGGAAGGACCTCGGCCACGTCCAGCACTGCAGGCACACAGCAGAGGCTCCCCAACGTACTTTTCCCTGATCTTCCCACTAAGTGAAGAGAAAAACCCTAGACCCAATATGTGAAAAAGTCCTGAAAGGTGAAGAGAAGGAGGTGGTGGCCAAGAGTTGGGGTCGAGGGCATCGGTCTGGGTGCCTGGGCTTCCTTTTGCCTGGAAGATTCCAGACCAGGTGCTGGAGAAATCAACAACCTGGAAACACCAAAGGCCGTAAACAGAACAGAGCTCAAACCTCAGGCTGCTCTCCGTGTGAAAGGACCAGGCGTGGGGCCCAAGAGCCGGGTGGAGACTGGTAGACACGCTCGCTCCGCCCCAGCAGAGGCGTGGGGAGCCCCGCATCCCACCCCCTGGCTGCCGAGGCCCCTCCCCCACAAGAAAGCCACAGCACGAGTTCGCCCCCGCTCCCTGCTGGGGTGACATCGGAGGGGGACTCAGCGTCACTGCTGCGGAGGGGCAGTGCGGTCGCCCCACCATGCTAACAGTGGAGACACGTGGGGAGCAGAACATAGCACCCCACAGCCTCCCAGCCGGTGGACCGCGGGGGAGGCAGGACGCCCACCCTCTCCTGGGACTGACAAGGACTCTCTCCACACCCNCATCACCGGCAGGGTCTGGACCTGGATGCACACCTGTAGTGAAGAGGTCGTGTCCTCCCCTCCCCGTCTGGGGGCCCGAGGAAACCAGCTGGCAGATCCAGAACCTCCTAACATAGTACAAAAACGTCCACGTTTCCATAAAAAGGATTTGTGCCATCAGGACCCAGGAGAATCTTGACCTGATGGAGAAAGGACGGAAGGTGCCAGCACTGAGGTGACGTGAGTGTGGCCATCACAGGGATGTTGCATGGAGCGGTCACAGGTGTGCTTTCCAACCAAAGGCAAACATACAGGTTCTCGGCAACGAAGAAAAAAATGGCAAGTTTTGAAATGAAAAATATGGTAACTGGGGGCACCTGGGTGACTCAGTCTGTTGAGCATCTGACTTCGGCTCAGGTCATGATCTCATGGTCCTGAGACCAAGCTCCGAGTCAGGCTCTTCCCTGAAGGCATGGAACCTGCTCTGTCCCTCTCTCTCTGCCCCTCCCCAGCTCGCACTCTCTCTCTCTCTCAAAAATAAATAAAACATTAAAAAAGAAAAACATGATAATAAAGTCAAACCCTCCATCAATGGGCCCAACACCCCAAGAACCAGCAAACTTGAGAATAAACCAGTAGAACTTGGCAAATCTGAACAGGGAGACAACAGACGGGAGAGAATGAGCAGAGCCTCAGGGCCGCGGGGACTCTCACAGAGGACCTGACATTTGAGCCACTGGGGCCGCATGAGGAGACGTGACATGGAACTACCCAAACCTGGCAAAACACACAAACCCAAATCTGTGAGAAGTTGGTCGAACCCCAGTTAGAAAACTCTGGGCGAACCACACCAGGACATCTGCTGGTCAGACTCCTGAAAACTGAAGACAAAGAAAAACTTCTTGGAAAGCACAGCTATTACGGCAGGAAACAGACCGTGTGAAGCGCCCGACAGCGATTTGGGACGTTGAGTTAGTAGTTTAAACACTCCACAAGCCTTCAGACCTAAATGGTTTCACTCAAGAATCCTAACACACATTCAAAGAACCAACATCAATTCGATGCCATGTCTTCCAGAAAATAAAAAGGAGGTGTTTCCGGGCTTGTCTTATGAGGCTAGTATTCCGCTGATGCCAAACCAAAGGCAGAAAAGAAATCTGTGGGCCAGGATTGCTGGTGAATGTGGACACGAAGATCCGTAACAAAATATTCGCAAGTGGAGGTCAGCAACGATGACAAGAATTGCTCAGTATGTCCAGTGTGGCTTTACTGCAGGTGCGCAGGGCTGGCCCAGTGTCTCAAGATTTGCCAGCGGATTCTGCCATCACGGACTAACGAGGAAAGCTTAGACCATGATTTCAGTCAGTAAGAAGAAGTCGTTGACAAAACTCAACAGCCATTCAGAAAAACAGGAACACAGGGCAGCTTCCTTAACTTGCTAATAAACCCACAGAGACGCCGGCAGCCGGCCTCACATCAAATGGCAAGAACACAGCGGCCGTGCGGTCCGGACACTGAGGCGTCCGCAGCATGGCTCTGACCTTGTGGGGTCAGGATAAGGCAGTACCCGGCATGGAGACGGGGGAGGAGCCACAGTCCCCCTTAATGAGACACGATTACCTAATTATAAGATCCAAAGACGCCACAGAAATGCTCCTGGAATTAGATAAGTGAGCCAACAAGAATGCAGGATGCAAGACGAACGTTCAAAAGTCAGCGGACACGCGGACCCAGGAGGAAAATGCAACACCATTTGTAATTACTCAAAAGAAACACTTGGGGGCGCCTGGGCCACTAAGTCGGTTAAGTGACTTGATTTTGTCTCAGGTCATGTGATCCCAGGGTCATGTGGTCGAGTGCTGTGTCGGGCTCTGCGTGGAGCATGGAGTCTGTTTGGGATTCTCTCTTCCTCCCTCTGCCCCTCTCCCCTGCACATGCACTTTCTCTCTCCCTCAAAATAAATTAAAAAAGAGAGAGAGAGAGAGAGACACTTCGGTGAGGCGATAAAGTCCGGGCAGGGCTGTGTGCCGCCCCTGCAGATGCGGATGTGGGGACTCAGAGACGCGGTGAAGGGAGAGACGCACTGTGTTCATGAGTCCACGACTGAGCAGAGCTCGGCTGTTCTTGCCACACTGAGTAACGCACTCCTAGCAAAACCCCAGAAAGGTGGTTTTGGGGATGGGGGCAAGATGGTCCTAAAATTTGTATGAAAAGTCAGAGGAGCCAAAATGCTTACAACAATCTCGAGGAAGAAGGAAAAGGAGGAGCCGGTGCACTTGCTTTCAAGACACAAGTTGCTTCACGTGGTGGGACCGCGTGGCACTGACGCAGGTGCCCCGGGGGCGGTAGGGTCTCGAACTCGGACCCGCACAAACGGGACCAGCGGACTTTTGTTGGTAAAAATGGAAAATCAGGGGTGCCTGGGTGGCTTAGTCGGTTAAGCGTCCGACTTTCGCTTAGGTCGTGATCTCACGGTTCGCGGGTTCGAGCCCCGCGTCGGGCTCTGTGCTGACTGCCAGCTCAGAGCCTGGAGCCTGTTTCAGTCTGTGACTCCCTCTCTCTCTGACCCTCCCCTGCTCACGCTGTCTCTCTCTCTCTCTCTCTCTCTCTCTCCTAGAAGTAAATAAAACATTAAAAAAAAATTAAAAAAAAAAAGGAAAATCAGTTGATGGAGGGAAGATCGCCTTTTCAACAAATTGAGCTATTAGAGCAATTGGGGACCCAGGGGCAAAAGCAAACACTGATCTGAATTTCATACCCCTTACGTAAAGTTAACTCAAAATGGATTACAGATTTAAACAAAGTGAGCCACTGTATTACTTCTAGAAGAAACGTAGCAGACAATATTTGGGATCTAGGAATACACAAAGAGTTCTTAGACTTGATGCCAAAAACATGATCCAGGAAAGGAGAAATTGGTAACCTAGACTTTATTAAAATTAGAAACTTACGCTCTGCAAAGGACGCTGTTCAGAGGGTGGGCGGACTCGCTGCAGATCACAGATCTGGTGAAGGACTGGGGTCTCCCGGCTCACCAGACACAGCTGTGACTGCAGCGAGGACGGGGAAGCAGGCCTGAGCAGACACGGGGGGTGGTGGGGGGGAGATGGATGTCAGGCAAGCACGCGGAAGGGCGTTCGATGCCATTAGCCTTGACAGAAATGTGCACAGCACCACGAGGTACCAGTAGTACCTTCCAGAATGGCTGAAGTAAGAAGTGACAGCCTAATGCAGGGAAGATGCTGAGGGAGGCCACCCTCACGCGCAGGGGAGGATGCTGAGAGGCAGGCGTCGCCCCTTCACAGCTGGTGGGGACACAGCACAGAATGACCACTCTGGAAAACGTTGGAGGTCAGACCACGCCACTGTGGGCTCCTGGGCATTTATCCCCAGAAAGGAAAACATGTACCCAGATTCATGTGCGTGAATGTGTGTGACTTCTATTTGTAACAGCCCCAAACTGGAAAGAACCCTGATGTCCTTCAGTGGGGGATGGTCAGGAAAAACCGCGGTCTGTCTGCACCGGGGAACATTAACTACAGCAACAAGAAGGGACACCCAGGGAATCAGGTGAGTGAGGGGAGCCCATCCCGAGCATCACGGACAGGCTGGCCCCAGAGACATGGTCCCAGCTCTCACTGTCGCAGCGAGGCGGATGCCACAGTGAAGTGACTCTGGTGAACTTCCCCAGTGCGTATAAAAGCCATGTTTATGCTATCTGTTAAGCGTGCAGTAGTGTTTAAAACGTACCTTAAATTGGGGCGCCTGGGGGGGCTCAGTCTGTTAAGCACCCGACTTTGGCTCAGGTCATGTTCTTGTAGTCCATGGTTCAAGCCCCTCGGCACAGAGCCCGGAGCCTATTTCAGATTCTCTCTCTCTCTCTCTCTCTCTCTCTCTCTCTCTCTGCCCCTCACCCACTTGTGCTCTATCTCTCTCAAAAATAAATATTAAAAAAAATTTTTTAAAAGTACCTTAATTAAAAAATACTTAAGTACTAAAAGACGCTAACCATCATCTGAGGCTTTGAGGAGCTGTGATCGCTAATCACAGATCACCGCAACCAACATGATGAAAGAGTTTGAAATGTTGAGAGACTGACCAAATGCGAGGGAGAATCGAAGGGAGCACATTCTCGTTGGGAAAGTGGCCCAGGGGCAGGCGCCTGATGCAGCGCCCCACAGACCTTCCACCTGTAAGAAGGCAGGATCCGCGAAGCGATAGAAGGAGCTATCCCTGGGTGATTGCATTTCTAGAACATTTGTGACATGGCCAAGTTATGGATGTGGGGAACAGAGCAGCGGTTGCGGGGGCTCGGTGTGGAGCGGGCAGGAGGTGCGCACGTCTGTAAGGGACTCAGGATCCACACACGGGGGAGGGGATGCGACGTGCTCCGTTGACCGTATCTGTGTCGGCGTCTGCGCTGTGACCTCTACCTTGTTTTGCACGTTGTAACAGCCGGGAGGGAAGAGCACACAGGATCTATCTGGATTATTTCTTATAACTGCAGGGGAATCGACAATCACCTAAAATTAACAGCACCCCACGGCCCTCCTCACACCCTGCTGACAAGCCTGCGCGCAGAGGCTGCCTTGGAAGGTTCTCCCCAAGCCGAAGACTCAGGTCTGAAGTGGAAGGACTGTAGCTGGCTCTGACCTTGACCGGCTAAAAGTAAATGTCTGCTGCAGACTTGTGGGTCCAGGTCGAAAAGCTTAAATAGCTGTCAAGGTAGGTTAACTTGATTTGACCTTGCTGTTGAGCCTTGGAAAATACTCCAAGTTAAGGCTTGAATAAACGGCATTTCTACAGTTAAATCACGCGTGTTTGAACGTTCGGTGCTGAGGGGAGGAAGGCAGAAAGCGACAGACCGACCCTCTGGTGAGAGCCGGCCGCCATGCCCATCCAGTCCTCTTCCTTCCTGAGCCTCAGGAAGAGGGGTGGAGCGAGCCCCACACGGGCCGCCTCCCGCTTCCCCCGGCAGCCGACACCCCTGCCCCCTGGTTGTGCCCCTTGGCACACACGCCCGGCTCCCTGGTTGTCTTCTGGGGACGTCCCTGATGGCGCAGGAGCCCTGCCGACCGCGTCCCTCTCAGGGAGGAAGGCGGGGGTCTCCGCTTTCTCTAGAATGCTCAGGTGCCCAGCCCGCCGGCTCCGTGTCCTCGGGGCCAGGACAGCCCCCCACCCTGCAGGCCCTGAACCGCCGCGCCTCCCTCTGACCTTGGTACGTGGTTTACAGATTGTTTGGGGCACATCTGAGGGGAAGGATCTCAACATGTGAGATTAAATCGAACTTAAATTGGTCACTACTAGTTTTCTAAACAAAGTAATAAACCAACTTCCCGATTATGAACTGGCGTGTTCCAGGGTCTACGGTGGGGACTGAGCGGGAAGATCAACAGCAGCCTGCGTCAGCGCGGGGGGTGGGGGGGCCGCGGGGCGCCCTGAGGCCGTTACCGCCCCATCGGCTGCTCTATTGTTAACAGTTTCCCTTCGGATAAGTGTGGGCTCGGCCAGAGAGCAGAGGCTGCCCTGGGTGTGGGACAGCAGCGCCGAGCCCATCTGGGGGACAGATGCTGTTTGCACCAAGAGCAGCTGGTACGTGGAGGGTCCAGGTGGCCTGGGCTGCCCTGGGCTGGTGCCCTGCACACCCGACTCGGCGAGAGCCGCCAGCGCCGTTTGGAACGTTTCTGGTGAACCGGAAGGTCCATCTGCAGCTCTGATTTCCTGTCGGAATGTGGTGGACGCTGGCCATCTGACCCTGGAACTTACAGACGCTCTGGCCGTGGGTGTCCGTCCCCATCAGAGAAGACGGCCGCTAACAGGCGTGTACGGAGCCACCTCGTGCTCAGGGTGGGGAGCTCTGATCACAGGGCTTTGTCTCTGCAGAGCCATCATCTCACTCGCCGTGGCCCTGGCCCCGCCACGGGGGACTGATGTGATCCCTGCCCCCATGTCAGCCCCGCGCATCCGACCCGGAGGCAAGTGGGCGTCTGTGACCTTGGTTGAGGGCCCCCCACGGTGTTTGCCGAGTCCAGACTCACCAGGCGGGGCGCAGTGAAGGGGTGCAGATCTCTGTGTATAGATTATACCTCAATAAAGTGCTTACACCGTGAACCCTGAGGGAAAAGGGTGTTTGTGGGCCTGCCCTTTCATCCTCTGTGTTCTACCTCATTCTGCTGACTCCGGCGTCCCCGGGGCCGAATGGAGGGTGGTCCCCGCGAATGACCGCTCTCCGCGAGCACCTGGGGTGCCCCTCGGTGTCCTGGGTGCCAGGAGGTGCTGGCAGCCTCTCTGTGTTCCGTGCGGCCCCGGAAGGGCTGGGCGCGCAGCCCATGCGGCCTGCAGACAGCAGGTGCTTGTGTTTGCTGGTGTGCTGGGCGCAGAGGGACGCGGTCCTGTGCTGTCACGGCTTCCCACAGTAACCTGCCTGGGGACCCGGCCAGTGCTGGCTCGGGGCCTCAGAACGGGGACGTGGGGACCTGGGCCTCTCAGGACAGACGCTGGGGGACCCGCATCAAAAAGCCACCCGAGGAGGAAGGAGAGGTGGGGCCGGGGGCTCTGCCGGGAGGACGTAGGCCGCTCACCTTCCTGGGAAGCAAAGCACAAGGGACGGGAGGGTCTTGTCCGTCGTCAGTGCTGTGTCCCCGGCACGTGGCCTGTGATGCGTGGTAGGGGCGCCCATGGGAATCGGGTAAACGAATAAATACATAACAGCAAACCTCGAGTCTGTCCTGGTCTCACGGGCTGGGACGGGGAGGGGTCCCCTGGGAAGTCACAAACAGGCTCTGAGACACGGGGAAAAATCCCCCCTGGATTTTACAGTCTGATTCTGTAGCCCGATTCGCACAGCCTGACGCCCCGGGCGTATCGGCTAATGACCGTCCAGCGCTTACCGCTTGCCGGCCGCCGTTCTAGTCGCTGATACACAGTTGGTGCTGTGCGCCCCCGTTTTAGGGAAGGGGAAACTGAGTACTTCTCAAGGCCACCACCAGGCAGGGGGCAGGCTGAGCCCACCACTGGCCTGGAACGCAGGCTGGGCTGCACCGCTGCGCGGGGTCTCTGGGGAGGGGCCCCTGCTGGCTGCGCACACCCTGGCTGCGCACACCCTGGCTGCGTGGGCCTCTTACACTTAGGTGCCCAGGACTTTCCCAGATGCTTTGGAGAGTAAAACCAGCGCAGTTGCCAGAATTGAGCTTATATGTTACGTCGTGTCCTGGAGGGAGCGAAGCCAGATCCCCTCAAGGCCAACGGTATTTTTTCTCTGGTTTCATTTGGTTTCTTAGAAAGCATTTGAAATGTAGGAATGGGGTCCAGATGCCAGAGTAGATTGATTCATTTTCCTACTTCCCGGGAGGCATGATCGCCAAGGAACCAAAGTCATCAAATGCGAGCTGTGCGTGAGTGGCTGTGGGGTGCTGTGGGGGCCCCAGGTGAGGCGGGGTCCGGGGGGCCCCGGGGAGGGTGCGGGCCCAGCACAGCCCCTGCTCCGGCTGCACACACTCAGCCGCTTGTCTCCAGGCCGGTGCTGCTGTTTTACTTGTTACCCACGAGGCAGAGATGGCGTCCGGCCACGCTCTCCCTTCTCGTGCCCTCGAGGAGCAGAAGCCGCCGACAACGGTGGCCGAGTGTCCCGCTCGGAGCCTGGGTGTGACACCAGAGCGTCCTCTGCCCGCTGTCCTGCTCGGCCCCGCCCTGAGGACGGCACACCGGCTGCCGAAGGGGCGGGGACGCTGCCCTGTGGCCCAGGCTGCCGGGCTCTGTGAGGCGGCTCAGGGAACAACTCAGGGAACAGCAGAAGGAGACAAGAAGGAAACTGGCCACTGTTTCCCTCTCGGTCGGTTACCCCCTTGGCGCTGTTCCCTCGAGGTGAGAGCAGAATGTTCTCCAGGCGGGGCCGTGGGCAGGAGGAGCGTCAGCGGCTAACGGGGCCCCGCTGGTCGCGGCTCCCACACTTCCCTGTGCAGGACGGCGCCACACTGCGGCCACCAGGTTGTTCACGCTGCTCCCCGTCAAGGCTGTAAAATCCAATGTCAAACGTTAGGAGCAGACAGGCAAACCACGGGCTTTCTGAACAATCACAAGTGTCCACGCCGGCAGGTGAGCAGCTCGACTGTCCAGCCCGTGCGTCTGTTACGCGTTTGTGGGCATAACAAGGGCGTCCTCCTGACCCTCGGGGTTTGTAGGAGGCCCGCGTGGGCCCCCCCACCCAGAGGCCCGCGTCCGCCCTCGGCCCTTTGCAGGGGCCCCGGGGCCTCACACTGGGGCTTCCGGGCTGGCGTGTGTGGCCCTGTCACCTTCCTCTTGCCGCCGTAACAGGTGACCACAGAGGCTTAGACGGTAACACGCACCGCCCTCGTCATCCTCCAGCGCGGGGACCAGGGTGGGGGTGGGGCTGTAGGAGAGGCCACTTTCTGGCCTCGTCTGCATTCCTGGCGGTGGCCCCACATCGCCCCATCCTCTGGGCCGTGGCACATCCCTTCCCTGCCGCGGGGACCCGTGCAGCCCCGCCCAGCCCTGCGACCCAGGAGGTCTCCCCGGCTCAGGATCCTCTGCTGGTCCCGCCTCCCACTTCCGCGGTGCCTTCTCCATCACCTTGGGCTTGAGTTTGCTGGCTCTTCTGTGCACACGCCGGGGTGACAGCTGGGGTGGGGACCCCGAGGAGCCCGCTGCTGTCTGGGGTACCATGGCGAAGGCCCACGGGTGGCACCACAGAGCCCCAGCGCTGGCCCAGTTCTCTCGGCCCCCCTTCGCCTCCTCCCGGGGAGCCTGAGTCTCCCAGCGTCCCCGTGGAGCCGGCTAATGTCCCTGCCCTCCTTGTGTGCTGCGGTGACACGTGTGACAGCGCTTCGGAAGGAGTTTCGGGAGATCTAGCCGGTTAGATGTTTGACACAGAACGTGGCCGTGAGCTGCAGCTGAAGGGAAGGGAGTTCTGCGTTACTCTTTTGTTGCCATTAAAGTATCCGCAGACGCTGATAGGTGCTCAACTTCGTGGCCCCCAGATCCATGTGCGGACATCCAAACCCCCAAGGAGATGGTGTTTGGGGGTGTGTAGGGTGAGGGTGGAGCCCCGAGTGACACTGGTGTCCCCGCCACTCCCTCGATTCGCCCCCCACCTGGGGGCACAGTGTGAAGGCCCCAGGAAGGGAACCCTCCCCGGAACCCAGGAAGCAGACTCTGCAGGCGCCTTCATCCTGGACTCGCAGCCCCTGCGCCGTGGGACGCGGGCGTCTGGGGCCCCCCAGCCCGCGGTGTCCCGTTATGGGGGCCTCAGTGCAGAAAGGCAGAAAGTGAAGGTGCAAAGGGGTTCCGTGACGCTGTTTACAGCTTTCCCCGGAATGAGCCCGTTTCCCACATGAATCTTTCTGACTTGGGGGCTGGCTTGGCCCTTGAGACCACGCACAGGCTGATGCCCCCGAAGGATTTGTCCAAAGCACAGCTGGGGGGAGGGGGGGCGCAGGGCAGGGCTGGACCCGAGTGTGGTGACATAGAACAGACAGGACTCGAGGAAGCCAGCACCCTGGGTCCCCCGAGTGGCTCTGCCCAGCATGTCTGTAGTGGGACCTGTGTCCCCTCCTGTTCTCAGAACAGGCTGAGTAGGGGTTCAGGGCTCAGCCTTTCCTTCCTGAGGAAAGGCTCCCACGGTGACCCCCCTCCTGGCCGGTGCTCTGCCTGACAGTGCGGCTCAGACTGTGAACATGGGCCTCGGGGCCCTGTGAATGTGGGAACAGCGCCCCCTGGGAACGTGGGAACAGTGCCCCCTGGGAATGTGGGGAACGGATCTCTCTTTGAGTTGCTGTGCTTTTCTGTAGGCATGTTCGCAGGAGTACAATAGCCAGATTCTAGGATAGTTTCCTTTTTGATTCTCTGAGGACACGGTTTCCTCCCCACTGATGTCCACGCTGGCTGCAGCAGTGCGCATTCCCGCCAACCGTGCACAAAGGTCCCCTTTTCTCCACGTCCCAGCCAACTTGTCTTCTTGGTAAAGCCATTCTGGCAGGTGTGAGCTGGCATCTCCTGCGGTCCAACCCAAGGTGTTGGGCACGCGGTCACACGTAGGCCCCTCTCACCGCGCCCCCCGGGACCCTGCCTTTTGTATGATGCCTGCTCTGCCCCGTGTTTGGTCTGGGGTTGGAGGGAAGGTAGCTGGTGGGGATCCTGCTGGGCCCAGAGGGCGGGAGACTCAGGTGGTGGGGCCGGCCAGGTGCTTGGGGCTGGGCTGAGACACGCTCCGGTGGCAGTGCCCGCCCAGGGACCCAGGGCCCCGCCCCTCTCTCCAGACCCCGCCCCTCCTCTGCTCACAGGATCCTACAGGGCCCGTCAGCTCCTCCCTCACAGGACGTGTGCTGCCACCGGGTTAAGGCTCTGGCGTTCACGAGAAGCCACCTGCTTCTGCAGACTCCCTGCGGGCGGCTTGGGGGCCGGGCGCGTGTCTCTGGTGCTGGGAGCTGAGTTCCACCTGCCTCTGAATTCGGTGTGGACGGGGTCATGTCTTGTGTATTTGCAACCTGCTGTTGTAGCTCAGTTACGGTGCGGATTCCTCGTTGTGACCAGGGAACCCCTTAGTTATCCGTAGATGGCTGCTGCTCTCAGCTTCCCACCNACACTGCGGACAGGGGCCAGAACAGGGTGACCGACCGTATCCTGGACTCTGTCCTGCGGCCTCACGTCAGTCCCCGGGGGATGGCGTGTTTGCCAGCGGCCATAGGGATGTGTGTCCCTGTAGAGTGTAACCCCCCAGGGGCGGGCCGCGCACCTGCCTAGCTCAGCCCCGCCCTGCCCAGGGAGTAGCTGTTTAGAAGGGGCTGGAGGCCTCCGCCTGCCCCACCCCCGGCGCCCGGCGAGGCTGTGCTGTTAATGCCTGTGGATCTCTTCAGGGCGTTCTTTCCAAGTCCCCCCTGCATGCTGCCCCCTTGACGTGGGGCAGGGCAGTGCAGCACGGCCGTGCATCCTGCTCGCCGCGGCTGTGGTCACTTCCGGCCACACTCTCCCCTCCCCCACCTGTCTGTGGAGGGCGGGCTCCCCGGGGCTCCTGTTTCTCGCCTTCTTTCAGGGCTGACTTTCCGGAATGGTTGCTAAGAGGATGTGTTTGGTATCCAGGTATAACATTACCTCCGCCTTCCCACCTGGGCGCCGTGGCCTCATGGGGCCTGCGAACAGTCCTGCCCGGTGTCTCCTCTCTGGGAGGGGGCAAGCCAGCCACGGAAAGCAGGCCCGTGCCCTTGGGACACGGCGGCTAAGGTTCTTCCGCAGGGTTGGGGTTGGGACCTTCCCGCCCTAACTGCCCCTTATTTACTCTACGGGGCCTTGGGAATGGCGTTCCAGCCGAGCCGTGACAGCGTTTCCATGAAGCAAACGCTCATTTGTGTGGCTCTGTCTCTGCCACTTCACCGCTGTGTGACCTCGGGCAAGTTACTGAGCCTTTCTGTGCCTCATGCTATAAAACAGGGTGAAGACAGTGCCACCTCTCTGGGAGGCCTAAAGGGGCTCACGTGGCGTAAAGAGGCCGGGAGAGTCCCGGGAGCGTAGTGAGTGCTGGGTGGGTGCTGGGGGCGGTGTTACTATTGTCATTCCTCAGTCAGAGAGGAAGTGGGTTTTATAGAAGGCGCCATTTATGCCATAATTTGAGGAAACAGTAAAGGTTTGGTAGAAACTGAGAAAGAGAGGGAAGGGGGGGAAGGGGAGACTGGCTCACCTGCCCGTGGGCTGGGAAGTCCACCTATGAAATACCCTCGAAACGGGTTCCAGCCTGGTGTTTGAACCAACACTGGGGCCCCGAGGCCAAGCTGACACGTGAACAGCAGCTGTCACAGGTGTCAGCCGGCTCAACCTAAGCAGGGTTGAGTGAGCGGCTTGGCCCGGGGCCAGCCGCCAGCCAGAGGCATTTCAGGGGCCAGGGTGAAGGCCCCGGGCTCTGGAAGGAAGCCGTGTGCGTGGAGACGGACACCCCGGCGGGCACANCTTGGCCCGGGGACAGCCGCCAGCCAGAGGCATTTCAGGGGCCAGGGTGAAGGCCCCGGGCTCTGGAAGGAAGCCGTGTGCGTGGAGACGGACACCCCGGCGGGCACAGGGGTCAGCCAGGGCAGGGGCAGGCGGCCTCGTCCCCTCAGACGGGCTCGCTGCGGCGCTCGGCCTGGGCCTGCGGACCCACAGCGCCAGCCCCGCCTGGGGTCCTGCTGGAAGTGCCCATCCCCCCTCCTGGCCTACCGGAAGTGGTGGGGCCAACAAGCCCCCAGGGCTTCCATGGCACCTCAAGTTTGAGCACCCCCAGGTACACTTCCGTGCCCAAAGGGGTTAAACCCGGCGAGGGAGGAGGTGGAGATGCCTGGGAGGAGGGACGTGCCCCCCAGGTGTGCAGTGCAGGTGTGAGAGAGTGTGGCCAGGGAGAAGAGCGTGCGCGTCAAGGACAAGTGTGGGGGTCGCTGCCCTTGGGGCAGCGGGATGGGCGCCGCCCTCTGCACTGGGGAGGGCAGGGCCCGCCTCGGACGCTCCAGGATCTGCACTGAAGTCAGGCAGGCGGGGTGACGGGGGCCTAGGGGGGTGTCTAGCACAGCTGGGGCTTGCCTGGTGGGCCGCGCAGGGCCACTGTCCGCGAGGGAAGGGAGGCTCACCGTTGAGCACCTTGCTGCGGGGGCACCTTGCTGGCCCCCTGCCCTCACTGGGCTGTGCTTGAACACATGAACTCGCAAGTGGTTTTGCAAGGGGTTTTGATGCAAACAGACAGGAAAAGGGAAAAAGCAGCGTCCTAGTTTACCCCGCGCCTCCCGGGCCTTCGTCTCGCTCCACAGCGCTTTCCAGACCTCCCTTGCCCCCCAGGCCCATGACCTCTCTCGGGGCAAACGCTGTGTCCCCTCCATCCCTTTACCCCTGGGACCCGGCTCGGAGCCTGAGCGTGTGACGGGGAGGTCCCGGGCGTGGTGATGACGTGAGCCACAGAAATCCCCCTCCTGTAGGGAGGGGGGCGCCACCTGTCAGGCCAAGCACAGAGGGACGGCGGACCGGGTGAGAGGGCCCGGTGCAGGGCCCGGGGCGCACACACCCGTGTTCCCTCAGCCCGGCGGCGCGGCAGCCACAGCCGCCCGCACGGGGGCTCGGTCTGCAGGGCGCTGAGGGGTAAAATGCGCGCAGTGGCTCGGCGCCAAGCTTGGCGAGGTCCGAAGGCCCGTGCGAGCCGCCTCGCGCTTCCCTCCCCGCGCCCTGCGTCCTCGGGCCCGCGGCGCGACTCGGGGAGCGGCCTCTCCACCCTGCGCGGACCCAGGGACCCGGGGTGGCCGGGAGACATGCGGCGGCGCGGGGGGCGCGGGGAGCGCGCGCTCTGCTGCTGCGGCCTCTGCACCTGCCCGGGGGCAGCCGGAGGTAAAGCGGGGGAAGCCGGTTCCCGGAGCCACTTCACCTTCAGCTCGGCCCTCGGCTCCTCCTTCCTCTCCGGGGAGGGAGCCGAGACCCGGGGCTGCGAGGGCGGGGGCGGGCTGCGCCTCTGCGCGGGGAGCACGCGCGGTACAGTGGGGGGTGCTGCCAGGTGTCAGTACGGGGTCCGCCCATGGGGTCCCCGTGACCCGGGCGCGCACGCAGGGCTCCCTGGTGACCCGGGCGCACACGCAGGGCTCCCCGGTGGCGGTGGGGACACGCGAGGCAGACGCGCCGCTTCCGCTTCCGCCCCGCACCCCCCTGCCGCAGGGCGCGCCCCCTCGGCGGGGCTCGGGGACCAATCCCGGGAAAGGAGGCGCGGCCGAGCCCCCTCCCCATCGCTCGACCCCTCCCGTAAGGCACCTTCTGCTGCAGAGGGTCACTCGTGCCGGAGGATGAGGTTTTGGCTGAGACATGAGGAGATGGCTCTGGAAGAAATGGTGCGGAGGCTGAACGCGGTGTCCGCGCACACTGGTAGGAGGGGCTGCGGAGTCGGTGCTCTTGGGCCTGACATCATGCGCCCGAGCGCAGGGAGCGCGCCCGGGGTCTGCGTGGCAGCCTTCGTTTCTCCCGGCAGAGGCGGGAAGGGCGGAAGGGTGTGCGGCTTTCTGGCGGCTGCTGGGTCTCCGCGGGCCGTCAGCAAGACCCGGTTCTGCCCCGGAGGGTGCAAATGACTGCGGATCGCAGCCCGGGGCGTGCGGGGGGTGCGGTCTGCGTCTGCAGCCCGCACGGCAGCTGCCTTTCCAGAAAGCGCGCGGGCTTGCGGGTTGAACGGACCGCGCCGGGCGCGGGGGTGCGGGGCATCCGAGGCTCGTCTGTAGGAGGAAACATCTGATCAGTCGGACGCTTCTTTCCTTCACCGAATAGAACTTGAGGCCGAGACCAGTGCCCGCGCGCGGGGTAGGTAGGAGCGGGGCGGCCGGGTGCGCACCGCCTCCCTACCGACCAGGGCACTGAAGCCGGGCTTCGGGGCCGGGGGCCGGGGGAGCGCGGCGGCCCACCCACGGTTCTGGGAGACGTCTGGCTTTTAACGGTGATTTTTGTGATTAAAGCTACTGGATTTATTGTACATGCGCCAAAAGGGAAGCCGTCGCAAGCCGTCCGGCCCCCCGTTCCCAGAGAGGCGCCCCTTTCCTGGAGCCGGTTTTGCTCGGGTGCGGGGTGGGGTGTTGTGAGGCGAAGGGCGCTGGGTCTCAGACTCACAGGCGCGGCCCTGCCCGGGCTTCAGGCCCCCCGCACCCCTCCCAGCAGAACCGGAGGGGCCGTGGGAAGGCGGCGCAGAGGGACGCGGGCCGAGGCTTTGGGGGCGGGCGGGAAAGGGCCTGTGAGGAGCGGCGCCGCCCCCGGACGGGAGTCCGTCGTCACAGCAGCTGCAGACGCCTGTCTCCTCAGCCCAGGTGGNGCGGGGGCCTGAGCCCTGCGGCCCAGGTCAGAGCCGGCTGCGCTCAGGGAGCCTGCAACGCTCCGCGGCTCCGCCCCGAACGGACAGGCGTGTACCTCCGCCTCCTTCTCCTAACCTCCCGCGCCGGCGTCATCTCGGGCGGCCTGCGTGTGCGCGAGGGGCGTGTGCGGGAGGGGCGTGTGCGGGAGGGGGGCCTGCGTGTGCGGGAGGGGCGTGTGCGCGAGGGGCGTGTGCGGGAGGGCGGCCCGCTGCCGTGTGGTNCATGGGCTCCGGAACCCAGTATTTAACCACGAGGCCGAGGGCGCTTCCGCTCTGCGACTTCCAGCCGGTTCTTCATCCTGGTTTTCTCTCGGGAGCCGCAGTAACTGGTGAAAACGCCAGAAGCCTGAGAGAGAGACACTGACGGATCTGTAGGCAACTTGACCACGTGCAGAACGGGGTCCTCCGGCCCGCCCCCCGCCCCCTCAGACCTGGGGAGCGAGTCCTCGAGGACTCCTGCCCCCGCCCCCAGTC
>NW_027528362.1:14438107-14440592 GCF_008692635.1 Crocuta crocuta
AAGTGTGCCCCCCCCAGTCGCGGGTTGGGAAGTGTGTGGCGCCCCCCCCGTCGCGGGTTGGGAAGTGTGTGACTCCCTAGTCGCGGGTTGGGAAGTGTGTGGCAGACCCTGAGAGTCTGCACTTTCTGGTTCTCAGGTGACGCCGAGGGTGCTGGTCCAGGAAGGGCCGCAGGAGACGGGTCTGAATCCAGTGCCCCCTTTTCCACTCACTGACCTTGAGCAAAACACTAGCCCTTGTCATGGGTGCGCGGTGACGTGCGGGGGAGGGTGGATGAGACCGCGGTTAGGTGGTCGGGGGGCAGAGGGGTAAGTGGACGAGGTCGCATACAAGACTGTGAAGATAGAAGTGCTGTCGTCTCTTAGAGCTTGAGCGGCCCGCGGGGGTGAGCACTAGCAGCTTCGCTCAGTCTGCCCCTCCCCCCAGGGGTCCAGCCACCAACCCTCAGTCTCCCGGCGACTTCCTCCCTCCCACCCGTCTGTCCTGTGTCTGCACTGAGCTCACCACTGTCCAAGGAGCCAAATTTCAACTCCTATCTCAGCCAAGAACTCAGCCATTCGGGGGGCGGGGGGGGGGACAGCACGCACCCATCAGGGTTCGTCCCTCTGAGCCCCGGGCCCCACAGCCGTGTCCGGGGCCTCTGGGGAGCTGTGACACGCCTCACCTGGGAAGTCGCTCCGAGGCAAAAATAGAAGCTTGTGGACAGAAGGGAAGAGAGCGTAGAAGAACAAGTCCAAATACGTGGAAAGTGCTCCCTGAGGGACGAGATGCCGCCACCCTCTTGTCTTTATCTTGTGGAGACGGCACCCTCCCTATGTCTTCTCTTCCAGGGTGGGGTTCACTGTTCTGTGTTCTGGGCTTTTCTAAAGAAACTGCTCAGTTCTGGGGCCAGCAATTGGTACCCCCCACAGCCTGGCTCCTGCCCAGGACCTGATCTGCTTACCCCGCCCTCTCGTCCCCCCAAGGGCTCTGTGTCCACCCCCACCCTCCCCTGGGGGGGCTGGTCGTGCTCTGCCACGTCCGGGGTCTCAGGGACCCTCACCTGCTTCCGATGGGCCCACGGCTCATGCCCACTCCCTGCAGTATCCGGCTCCCCACCGGACACACACCCGCAGCCCTGGAGGCGGCACGGTGTCCCGGGGCCCGGGGGGGGCGTCACCCCCGTCAGTCCTGGGGGAGGACCCGTCACCCCGGTCAGTCCTGGGGAGGACCCGTCACCCCCGTCAGTCCTGGGGGGAGGAGGAGGCGTCACCCCGGTCAGTCCTGGGGGCGGGCGTCACACCCCCATTGGCCTTGTAGTCATTGGTGACTGTCACAAGCCCAGTAACGATAGAAGGGTGCCTCACCCGGGTCTCGTCCTGGGGAGGCTGGAAGTTCTCTGGATTCCTTTAGAGGAAAATTTTAGAGACTGAGAAGTGTGAGGGACGAGGCGGGGTCCTTGTGATGACTGTTGAACCTGCTTCTCTCTGCCTGGGGGGAGGGGAGACTCTTAAAATTCACTTCCCTCCTTCTTGTTAGGTGCTAGGTGTGCTCTCTTCTATTTTTGATGTTTAGTTGGTAGGAATATGTGAAGAGACCCAATGGGGGCCGTTAGTGAGTCACAGAAATCACATACTCTTCTATGGAACTTAATGTTTGAAAAAAGGTTTTTAAATATTGTTTTTTAATAAAAAAGAATTGTGTCTTACCACATAAAATCAGCACATAGTTTTGTTTTTTAATCTCTTTAGTTTTTGTTTTTTGCTCAATATAGAGCTAGTGCTTGACGTGTATTTTGATCTGGACGGCCGCTCTGAGGTTTGGCTGTTAGGCCCATTCTATAGGTGTGGAAACTGAGGTCCAGTCGAGGACGGGTCAGGAGCTGATCTGGTAGCTGACATTCTCTGTTCTGCCCAAACCCCGAAATACCCCTGTCCTGCCACAAAGCCACAGAGCCTCCACGTTGTGGCACGCTTGTGAAAAGCTGCCCTGAGGCCACACGGAGGGGACTGGCGTACACTTGCCTGCCGCGGTGCTCCCTCCCAGCTGTGTGCAGGGCTGCGAATTACAGGACACAGATCTCGACGGAAAGGGAGTGCTTATGCCAGGGACTCCTCGTGGGCGCACACCCGGCTGGTGGTGAGAGGCTGTGGAGGGGCCACCCGGGGACCGAGGTGGCCCGGGCAGCTTCCGCTGCGCACAGTACTCCGTAAGGTCTCGGAGGCGTCCGCGGTCAGCTACAGGGAAGGAAGTGCAGCCATTTGGAGAAACCACAAGCGTGGCTGAAGGGGGACGTCGAGTCCTTTAAAGCGTGAGGGGACCCGCAGGCGATTCCGAAGGACGCTCTGGGCATCGGGAGGACCTGGGACCGGCTCCGCACTCGTCTGCGAACTACCGTCCCCTAATCTTCCCCGCGTGTAAGCAGAGCAGAGAACAGACGGTAGCGTGTTTGTGGGGGAGGGGGTTCCGGTCCCGACACTCCCCTGCCTCCTGTCATCACGGCCCTTC
>NW_027528362.1:14440717-14443052 GCF_008692635.1 Crocuta crocuta
GGCAGGGCCGGGCCGCTGCCCTCGTCCTCCGCCGGGGCCTCGCGCCCTCTCCCCCCGTGCCGCTCACCCGGCTCGGCTCCGCCAGGGTAACGGCCGCGTCCCCCGGGGCGCCCCGCGGTGCCGAGCCCACAGAGGCCACTCGGGGCGGCGGGGGCCTCAGTCTGTGCTCGGGCCTCGGGTTTGCCGCGGCTGCTGTGGGCGCCGGCTCCCCGGGGACACGCGTGGGCGACCCTGTGTTCTCCACCGCGAGCCGGCGCCTGAGGAGGAGGAGTCCCGCTGGTGCCACCCTCCTGGGCGCCAGTAAGGGCAACAGCACATGATCTGAGAGGCCTCTGCAGTCACAGCCGGTACCAATCAGGGACATCGCAGTGAAGGGTTCCCGACCCCAGCTGCCCGCCGAGGGTGCCCTGCCCGGAATACACGTCGTCACCGGAGAGGGCTGGTGCAGACGGCTGTTTGGGGCCCACAGAGTCACGGCTTAGCAGAAGGCAGGTCAGGTCTGGAGTGGGACGTGCTGGCCTCTTCCCGCCGCCGGAGCTCAGGCGTCCCCGCGGCGGAGCCCCTCCCCTCTGCCCGAACCCGCTTCTTCGCCAGAATTATCGTCCCCACGGTCAGCAAATCACGGGTCCTTGCAGGCGGGTTTGTGCTGTTATGAGTAGAATTTCGAGCTTTATTTCTGGTCCACTAAGAATGTATCTGATCCATTCCTTTCATACCTGTGGAAGAGCTCATTGCAGCTATCTGATGCACATGTGAAGGTTCTGGAACCAGAGCCCTCGTGGTGTTCTTTGGACAAGGTGTGGGTGCGGTCTTCCGCCTCGGGGATAACCTGCACCACCTCAGGGAGGCCACTGCGCACTGGGGAGGTTGAGGTCATGACCGGCTGACCGGCGGCCGGGTGGCGCCCCGGTGTCCTCATGAAGTGGACCCGTGAGAGCACCCGCCTCGCAGGGCTGCCGCGAACAGCAAGGGACGGAAATCCGCACGAAAGCGCTCCGGCCGCCCACAGGCAGGAAGCCCACAGGATGGGGAAGAAAGGGGAGCGTCTGGGCGGGCGGGCACGGGCCCCCCAGGGCGAGGCTGGTTCGGGGACACCTCCGGGTGTGCATGGGGCACCTGGCTCTTTGTGCCGGACCCTGACCCTCCAAGGAGCAGCCCCTCCCCCTCCCCCAAGAGCAACTTTGTACAGAGAGGACGGCAAACCTAGGGGAAACTTTCTAGAAAATTTAAAGTTGTAAATTTGAAAATATGATGGAGCTTTCTGAATGTGAGAGATTAAGTGCCATTTGCGTATCTAAACTGGGCTTTGGACAAACATTCTGGCTTTTTGTTACTCCATTGTTAGTAGTGTCCAAAAAGTGAGTCCAGTCCCCGAAGCGTGAAAACTGATTTCTTATCTCTGCAGAAGGAGGAACTAGTGTTAAGTCCCGCTGGTGACATTTTTAGCAAGATCGTAGGTAAACAAATGCCCCAGAGGTGACTTTTGTAAGGTTACTTATCTTCAAAAACACCGCTCTATGTTTTGATTTCTGAATCCTTGTGAAGGGAGAACTCATCGTCTGATGTCTAAATAGGAACAAAACGTGCAAAGTTGTTGAACAGACCTGGGTGTCCCATCTCCGTGGTTTATCAGCTTTATAATTTTGTCCTCCATCCGTTGGCAAAGGCTCTCCAGCCCTTCTGTACTGTTCTCTCTACTGAAGCCCAGTCCTCAGTGCCGGCCACAGCCCTCATTCACACGGACACGTTCACGGGCAGGGGGCGTCGGCCGTGAGCCGACCGGGCCCCCGAGACCCGGCACGTCCGCCGGACACTTCGCTGCAGACAAGCAACCTCCAGGCGCAGGCCCTCGAGCGCCGCGACAAGCAGGGGAAGTTCAGGCCACCATTTCACGTGCCGCACGGTGTTTCCCATCAGTGCAAGGGGACCGTTATTTAAAGTCACTGCGAACAGTGTGGAAACGACCTGAGTCACCGCGTCACCTGCTGTCTGTGCTAGGAGATTTCTGAGGTCACGTGCCTTGGGCACCATCTCTCGATTTTGTCACGACTGGGCGGACGCAACGCACCCCTTATTTAAGACGATGAGGCGCGTTGTATTCAGAAGCTCCGGACTCTCCGTGACGGTGCCGCTCCTGGCGCTCAGCGGCCCAGCGGTCAGGCCTGTGGCTTCTCTCACGGGCCCTCCTGACTGGGCTCCCAGAGCTTCCTGTCTTTGTTCGAGGGAAGATATTCTCGTTGCAAAGGGCAGAAAGGCCGATGACCCGGCGAACGGCTAGTCGTGACCGGCAGTGGGGCTCTGTTGGGAGTCGTTTCCGGGGCGGGGGGGCGGCTGG
>NW_027528362.1:14443121-14451019 GCF_008692635.1 Crocuta crocuta
CACAGGCAGGCGTGGGGGGCGCGGTGCCTGTGGCCCCGGTGCTGGCCAGGCCCCGGGCCCCTCTGCAGCCAGGACGAGGAGTGCTCTGTGCCCGGCAGGCAGGGGCGCCCGCCAGCAGGAGGGAGAACCCGGGAGGCAGGAGGAGGCAGAAGGAGGAGAGCGGGTGTGTCACCTGGCCCCGGGCGCTGCCGGGGCACCTGCGTGTGCCGGCCGTGTGGAAGTGCGCCGACCCAGACGTGCACGCCCGTGCTGCTCCTGCACGCCGTCGCTCACAGGGCCCTCCGCCCACAGCGTCACGCAGCCCTGAGCCAGGTGTCAGCCCCAAAGGGCTTTCCAAGTACCAAGTTTCTGAGTATCTCATTTAAGAGCTACGCTAAGTAACTCCCCTCCCCCGCCAGCATTAATTTAAGACTTTTTACTGCCAAAACTCATGCCATTTATTGATACGAATTCCTTGACAGCAGCTTGAGCTCACGTTGAGTAAAATATACTCTTGGGGTCCCCAGAGGGCCTAGCTCTCCAGAGGCCTGCTGTGCCTGCTCGTGACGCCCCTGCGTGGGCCCGGGGCCCGGGAGGAAGGACTTGGGTGTTTGGGTTTGGGGATGTCAGCCAAACCCAAGGACCAAGAGCTGACAAGACAGAGACTGTGGGTGGATTCGTGTCTCAGAACTGACTTTTGGAAAAGGTTTTAATTAGTAACATCTCTAGGACATATTTCTATAAAGTTGGAGAACCCGGGTCAGCCACGCCCACCTGGTGGAACCCTGATTCCGTGAGCCGTGCACGTGCCCGCGTGTGCGCCTGGCTTGCTGGCTGTGCCAGGAGCGGCCGCTGTTCCCAGGGATTTGTGCACGTGCCTTCAGGTTCCACGGGGAGAAGTTCAGCCCCAGCCTCAGAACCCACGGTGGCGGATGCAGAGACATGTCCTTCTTGAGGTGCCATGTGCTGAACGGAGCTTGGGCTCTGGTCCCTGGTCACGGGAAGAGGGCCCGAGTCCTGGACGCGCCACATCAAACACACCATCTGTTTCCTCCTGATTGTGCGCCGGACAGAGGCAGGGTGGGGCTGCGGAGGTGGCAGCACCGTGGCCGGTGCCTGGACGTGCTCTCCCTGTGGCTTCTCAGGGACGCAGCCCCGGAGCCAGCTTCACCTGCCGCATGCCTGCAGCCACAGGCCACGGCGCAGGGAGGCGAGGGCGCGGAGCAGAGGCGAGCGGGCCCAGGAGAGCCGAAAGTGGACCCCGTCAGGGCTGAGCCAGCACGTGTGCAGGCCTGCACTGTCGCCTCCGCCCCGTGGCCTCCAGTTCCAGGGGGACGGCCAGGGTTTGACAGGGTCCCCCCAGCCTGTGAACGCTCCCGGGAGGAAGGGGGGCGCTGAGGGACAGAGTGAGGCAGACGTTGTCTCCTTGCAAACCAGCTACACAGCTGAAGGGGCGTCCCAGGCTCACGGGGTCAAGCGTGGCCTCTCAGCCAGAGCCACGTGCTGATGCTCCCGTGGGCTGGAACATACAGGAAGCATGCGTGAGCCCGGGAGCCTCCGCTGTGGCTCACGTCAATGGCACTGAGTGAACTGCCCGGCAGGTTAGGCGTGAGGGTCGGAGGCGTGTCCAGGCAGACGCTCTGGGTTGGGGGTGGGCGCTCGGGCCTCCCTCCCCCTCGGAGGCGGCCTGGGCAGCAGGGGCCGGAGCCGTGGGGTCTGGGGCACGATGGACACGCTGGAAAGTGTCACTTGCCAAGCACAGCAGTGTGATCATTTCCTCCCTCCGAGCTGGACAGCACGCAGGGCTCGCAGACGGCGGAATTTCCCAGTTTATTTCAGGAGGCCCGGCCGCTTCCCCTCCCTTCCTCCCGCCTTGTAGTTGTTTGCTTGAACTTGAGACTTCCTGAGCTGGGAAGGTGTTTTTGGCTTGGGCGGCTGGAGAAGCCCCTTTGCGAGGAAGGAAACGCCCAGGACCTGCAAATAGATCACGGCCGGCCTAGGTCGCCCTGCACAGCCTTCCTCTGGCACCAGAAGCGTTCGGCTGGGGCAGCGTCCTCCCGGGCGGGGCGACAGGTGGGGGCCGGCTGGCCGTGAGCAGGAAGCTCTGGGCTGCCCGCGCCGGGAGTCTCTGCGCAGCGAGGCCTGGAGGTGAAGGCTGGGGGCTCTGGGAGCTGGCGGGCGCTCTGTAGTTCTTCCCCGGGCCTGGTGGCCAAGGTCACTGGAGGTCGTGTGCCCAGCTCGGCGTGCAGCACGGGGCGGGGCGCCCTCCCCGACCGCCCGGAACACCCGCTGTCGAAGGTCCGCAGAGGAGACCGAAGGCCGGTGGGACCGCGCAGCTCTGGCCCTGGGGCCACATCTGCCCTGCTCGCGTGAGGGGTCTGTGGAATCGAAGCCCCCGCCGCTGTGCGTGTCCCTGGCGACGACAGGATGGCCGCGAAGGGAGCTTCAAGGGGGGCTCCCGGGGGGCCCCGGCGTCGGCTCTGGCTGCTGCCCCGGAGGCGCCAGGGGACCTCGAGGCGCCCTCAGCCAGGTGAGGCGGGGCGGGGCGCGGGAGCGGGCGCGGGGCCCCTTCCACGGCGGGCACCTCCCCGTGCCTGTCTCCAGGACGCGTGCCCCTTGCAGGGCTTGGGAGCGAGGTTGGAAATGTCGCGTCGGGCTCTCTTGCTGAAGCCGGACTGTGGCTCTGGCTTTACCTGGTTCACCGGCTTCTGAGGAGTGTGGGCTCCTGAGTCTGCTCCGGCCCGGGCGGCAGGTGGACAGGTGTGTGGGGCCTGTGCGTCTGCCCCTGCGGCGTCCACCCCAGGCGGCCTCCGGTCCTCCCCCCGAGGAAGGCGCGGGAATTCCCCTGGGTCTCAACATAAAGTCCATCAGGCTGACCTGCACGGGAGCCGGCTGTGCTGACAGCTGGGCCTGGAGGAGGGGCCTGTCTCTTCTTCTGCCCCTTGTCCTGGAGAGCCCCTCCTCAGTCAGGGACGGGAAGCCTGTGCTTTGCCTTCGACCTTGGGGCGGCAGCTGACTTTGCTGCATCGGGTGCCACATGCTCTTGATGTCTAAGGGGAATGACACCAGAGGTAGTAACCAAGCGAGCCCAACGTGGCCCCCTGGTTTGGGGGCCCCACGGCCCCTCCCTGGTGGGAAGCAGGAGCCTGGCACTGGCCCCTTAGTGTCTGAGAGGATGGGGGAAGCCAGTGCATAAACCGCAGGGCTGGGCAGCTGGCGGCCGGGTTGGGGGTGCTCAGCCCTGGTGCGGCTGATGGACACGTGACAGGCTCGGCTATGACCGGACAGCCTCCCCCAGTTTCCCTTTGGGGAAGGACGGAGCCTGCACACTGACAGCCTGGCGGCCTCAACTCTTGGCTGTCGTTCCCAGCCCACCTGCGTCCATGCAGTGTTCAGGGTTAAAATAACACGTCCTCAACTTTCTTGTGGACTCTGCCAACTGCAGAGTGAGTGGGGTCGGCACGAGGGGCGTGCAGACCCCTGCCCCAGTCTGGCACACGTTTGTGCCCCTCCTGACCCCCTCCTGAGCCTACGGTCCAGAGGTCATCAGACGTGGATGGGGTCCTCAAGTTGTCTGACCAGACTGCTCTCTGAGAACCCCCAACTCTGAAGGACTGAATTACCATCTGACACCTGGAGCCCCATGGAAGAGGGTGACGTGGGAGCCTGAGCCTGCCCCCACACATCAGCCAGGGGACCCTGACGGTGGGGCCAGTGCTCCAGGGGACCCTGACGGTGGGTGGGGTCAGTGCTCACCCAGGTACCCGGATGGTGGGGCTAGTGCTCCAGGGATGTGTGCTCAGGGTGATGTGGGGGCTGACCTGAGAGGCTTCTCCCTCACTCTTTGTGCCCATGAGAGGCTGAGCGTGCCTGCTGGTATTCACGCCCATGTGGATGGTGGGCAGTTAGGTGCTAAGTCCTGGGTCCCGGGTCAGCANNCCGGCCTCCTGCCCCCGGCCTCCCTCACTGACGTTCCTGGCATTTCCTGGCTAAGTCTCCTTGACCTGCATGGGTGGCTTCCAGGCTCAGGGCACCTGCTGGGTCATCCCAGCTGCTTTCCTTGGATGAGCCCTGAAAGAAGCCTCTCCAGGCTGGGATGCGACCCATAGCCAGGAAGGCACAGGGAGAAAGTGTGCTCACGATGTTATAGTTTTCTCTGATGGCCACAAACAGATGTGACATCAGTCAAGAGGAAGTTAGGGCACCCTCTGTCCACAGGGCGCTGCCATCCCCCAGGGATGGGACCGTTCCAGCGGCAGGCGTCTGAGCGCACGGGGAGGGGTGTGCACCGTGCTCTTCTGCGCTGGGACCTTCCAGACTGAGTTTCAACAAGCCAGGAAAATGGACTGTTTTACTTAGAGTTGGAAGGTTCTCTTTAGGGCTTTATGGAAACGTGCTCAGGTTGGCACAGACAGTTTGAAACAGAACCAGAATTAATGAAGAGAAACAAATAAATACATACGAGACACTTGGGTGGGTCCCTCACTGCAACTGATCACAGAATTTCCCTCTGAGCTTCCTGACAGCTTATGCAAAAAGGGAAAAAATGTTTGACCATAAGGTCACACGCCAAAGAAATTCTTCTGGAAGGAATTCTAGAGGAATAGCTCAGCCACACACACTGGAAACGCGGGCCACGTAATGGGTGATGTCTTTGAAAAGTTTCCTTTCTTCAGGAAAATCAGTGCTCCTAAAAATGTTGAAAACATAACACTACATTGCGGTGAGACCCTTCCCAAAGGAGGGCAAGCCACCTGTGTGGTCCCAGCTGTTGCTTTGCTTCTCCCTCCGCTGAGAGAGCCAGGTGCTGACGGAGGGGGCTGATGCCCTGGGGGAGATGGCCGCCACCCACACATGGCCGGACCATATAACACGCTGCCCTTTCTGCACACGGGTCACAGGCTGTGGGGCTGTGTCCCCCGAGGCAGGGGTGGTGGAGGCCACGGTGAGAGCAGAGGGTGCTGAGGAAGAGCCCCGTGCGCCCTGGCGGTAGCTCCTAGGGACCCCCTGCCCTGGGGGAGGCACGCGTGGGTGCCTGGCCGCAGTGTCGCTGGGTCCCGCCCGAAACTGCTTTCAGAAGAGCCGCATTTGCAAGCCTGGCTTTCAGCTTTTCAGGAGACCTGGGTGAGGTCGGCCAGACCCGTAAAACTGTGGAGAGAGAGTGTGGTTTTGTTTAAAGTGTGTTTATTCAGAGGAAATGCTTGTACCGACATACTTCCTCGCGGGCTGTGGTCGGACTTGCTGATAAGGACAGGTTTCTTGCTCTGAAGAAGTCTGGCGACTTAGTATTATTTTCATCGTTTTAAACTTCAGGCAACTTGGTTGAAGTCGCTGCATCTGGCCCCTCGCCCCAAACTCCCCATCTTCCGCCAGCCTACTTGGGGACAGCTTGGCTCGGCCCTGGGGACACATCTGGGGCCTGACGTATCTGGGTCTTTGTGGGGTCTTGGTCCTGGGGACCCACCCCAGGACCGCCCCCGGGCCCCACTGTCTCGGCGGCTCCCACTGCCTCGCTGGGCACCTGCTGGCCCGGGGCGTCCACCACCTTGGTCCCTGAGCAGAGTGAGGGGCGCCTTACCCCATCGCCGTGGAGCCCCGCCCGGGCACAGGGCAGGGCTGTGACGGTGGCACGGGGCGGCTGGCGCCTCCCTGGACCCTGAGAGAGCGTCTCCGGGCGGAGGCTCGGGCGTCAGCCCCAGACCCGTTAGAGACACAGAGGCGGGGACTGGNCAGCAAATACGCCTCCGCCTGTTTGTTCCCAGCATGGTCACCTGTGTCAGAGCTTCTGCCCTCATCACACAGAAGGCGGGGACGGGGCTGCCCTGGGCTCTGGTCCTGTGCGCGCATCACTGTGCTGGCAGGTGGGACCTCCTCTGTCGCCTCCACAGAGGCGCAGGGAAGTCACGCCGGCACAGTTGTCCCTCAACCCTGAACCGAGGCCAAGACGGGCCCGGATGTTCCTTTCTCCCTGGGCCCCCGGAGCCGCGGGGTCCCCATGTGCTCACGCAGGGTGGAGCCGAGGTCGCCTGCGGGAAGGGAACCGCCTCTCAGTGCTCTGTCTCCATTCACGGGAGAAACGGAAGTGAGAAGTCAGCTGGTCCCTCATGCAGATTTTAGGGAGCAAAGTTCAGTGGGAGAGGCCGGCGGGTGGCGGGGAAGGCACCAGGAGCCGGCGCAGGGACAGGCGCTTCTCCGTGCTCCCCAGCCATGGGGGACAGAAGCGCGGCCAGAATCTCCGTGGCGGAGATGAAAAGCTACTACGTCTATTCTGAGTGGTGCTCCTGGCTGCTGTCTGTCGCTGAGGGTGAGTCCCTGGGTCCCCTCAGCCACCGCCTATTGGGGTCACTCCCAGCGCTCCTGGCCATGATGGCCGCGGTGGGTGCAGTGGCTATGCCTCCTGGAGACGATTCTGCATCTCCCATGGGGGGTGGGGGGGACATCCCTGTGTCCAACGAGGGTCAGCGCCTCCGCTGGCTCCAACCAGACAGCAAGGGGCTCGGCCAGCACCAGGCCCATCAGAGCTAAGCTGGGCCTTGTTTGGGGGGCGCTCCGTGTGCAGGGGTCCACACTCTGTGTGCAGGAGTTCACGTGTGCAGGGGTCCACGAACCCTGTGTGCAAGGGTCCACGTTTAAAAGGCAGCTACTTGCTATTGATTATGGCCCACCAGAGTGACACCCAGGGTGACCTGCGGGAAGGTCAGCTGTGCTATGGTTTCAGTGCAGTTTGGTGACACCAAGGTGCTTCTGAGGTCGGCCCTCCGGGGAGCTGCAGAGCCCAGCGAGTCCCCCTGGCGCCCGGCGTGCGCAGGGCTGAGCAGGTGTGCCGTCCGGGGAGGGGCTCCCTCACTCGCCCGGAAGCTCACGAAACCCGCCGCATGTGAATCGCGTGGGTTCTCCACTGGCCCATCTTGTCTGTGAGGACAGGTCTGTGGTGTCACCGTGGCCAGGCTGGGGAGAGGGGTCGCAGCTCCGCAAAGACAGGACGTTCAGTGTTGGCCTGGCCCTTCCTTTGGCCCCGGGTCTGCGTTCTAATCCTCCAACCGAGAGCTTCGTGATTAAGTGTGTGCCTCGTATCTCACGTGAACACAACCCGCTTGACCACGGGTGGCCAGGCAGTAGTTGTCCCAACAACGTCGCGTGTCTGGGGGCTGCCGGGGGCCTGGGCACCAGCGGGCGACGGGTGCGGGTGCTTGGTTTTGCCGCGGGACCCACGGTCGGTCCAGTTGCTATTGTTTCTGCGGCGGCGCCAAGCCAGACAGCCCGGCGTGGGCCCCCCCGAGGACCCCAGGAGGGCCAGCATGGCTCGGCTCAGAGAGGGGCTTGGCCCCAAGCTGATCTGTTCGTACAATAATCACCCGCTCCTCCCCGCAGGGAAACTGAGGCTGACGGTTGAAGCTTCCATGGGGGTTAAGGTCCAACATCAGTGAGTGAGCCAAGCCCATGGTAGACAGAACAGCCTTCAGCACGGGTGAGAGGCGCCCCTCTTCCCACCGAGTTTCCAGGGCAGCCCCACACCCACCCAGGCGCACCCCCCACCCAGAGCCCCCCGGGTCCTCCCAGCAAAGGAGCGGCTGATGGAGATGCTCCACGAATGGGAGCCTCGGCTCATGGCCAATGTCTCCCTTCCTGTCCTGCCAAGAAAACAAGCCACAGGACTGTGTGGGCCTTCTGTGCGTCTCCACTCGGACCCACGGCCGCAGGGCTCTCGGCCCCAGAGGGTCACGTAGGGGAGGTCGGCCCTTGGAGCTGCCTGGCCTCCACCTCCAGGTTGATGGGCAGATGCTCAGGGGGTAGAACTGTGGGGCTGGATCTCGGCCTGTCCTGGGCGCCCGGCTGGGCCTGCCCCAGGGGGGCAGGTAGGGGAGCAGGTAGAGGCCAGGTGGGGGGGGGTCCAGGTGGGGTCCAGGTGGGGTCCAGGT
>NW_027528362.1:14451076-14457600 GCF_008692635.1 Crocuta crocuta
GGGCCAGGTGGGGGCAGGTGGGGGCCAGGTAGGGGCCAGGTGAGGGGCTGCACCCCTGGAGGAGGGCAGGTGGGGGCCAGGTGGGGGGCTGCCCCTTTCTGGGGACACAGTCGCTCTGAGGACAGATGCACCAGCACATTTGACAGTGTGGCATCTGTGCTTGGATGGGATTCCCAGGATTCCCATCCTGGTCACCAGCGTCACGAAGCTGGTCTGGGGGGTGGGACATGCCCCAGTGGTAGCCTAGCCACGGTCACAGGGGCGACCTTGTGCTCTTCGGAGAGAAAGACCGTGCTGGACACAGGTGGGCGCCCTGAGCAAACCGTGTCTGGAAGAGGGTCGCAGGCATGCGTGTACCGAAGGTGGCGCTTCTGCTCGGGGGCACCACCTGGGTCACCAGGATTCGGAGGAAATAGGCTCATGTCTGTCAGCACGTGCACTGTTTGCTCTG
The DNA here is from genome assembly GCF_008692635.1 of Crocuta crocuta. Lineage (NCBI taxonomy): Eukaryota > Metazoa > Chordata > Mammalia > Carnivora > Hyaenidae > Crocuta > Crocuta crocuta. Next base: position 14,451,528 of record NW_027528362.1, read on the forward strand.
TGGGTCTGGCTGCCTCTGCCTGGGGTGTAGGCACTTTCGTTCCGTGTCTACTTGTTTGCTCTTCTGGAGCACTGTATGGAGCAGGAAGGTCAAATTAGTGCCTCCCACAGGTGTGTCTCGGCCCTTCCTGCGTGGCCGTGCGTGTGCATGCGCTTGGTGGCACGCTGACGGGGGGGCCCTGGAGACCCGCAGACAACTTCCTGCAGCGGGCAGCAGTTAGGGTCAATGTCCGGGGCCTTTCTTCACTCATGGGCTCCGTGTGAGGTGCAGGGGGACTGGTACCTCAGGGACGTCTTCTGGTGCCACATCAAGCTGGGGCGTGGCCGGAGCTGTGGAAATCCTGGGCCGTCCTGGCAGCAGCATGGGTGACGGAGCCCCTCTTTGTCACCGTCCTATGTTGAGAAAGACCCAGAGGATTCAGCGACGTGGGCAACACTAGCGTAAATCCTGTGGTGTGTTTGTTGCTCTGAGTCCTGCAATGGCTGTGGGCCGGAGGCAGGTTTATGAGGACCAGCTTGTGAAGAAAACCGACACAGACGTTACTCTGCACTGATCTCGTCCTGGACCCACACCAGTCAGGGCCACAGCAGCCTGTTTGCACTTTATTTTTTTTTAATTTTTATGTCTTTATTTTATTTTGAGAGACAGAGACAGTGAGCAGGGGAGGAACAGAGAGAGAGGGAGACACAGAATCCGAAGCAGCTCCAGGCTCTGAGCTGTCAGCACAGAGCCCGATGCGGGGCTCGAACTCATGGACTGTGAGATCACGACCTGAGCCGAAGTCAGATGCTTAACCGACCGAGCCACCCAGGCTCCCCTGCACTTTACTTCAAAATACAGTGAAATACTTATTCTTGTGAAGAAACCTTAATTTTCCAAGATGGCCTGAAAGAGGAGCCCGAGTGCTCTTGGTGACGTCTGTATGGGAGCAGGTTCTCAGAAAAATAAAAGGTTTTCTGGGTGAAGCTAAGAACAAATGAAGAAACAGCATATTTCAAGGCCTGAGAGGTGCTCTCCTTCACACATGTGCAGCAGCTGCGTCTCGTGCCTGCCAGGCCCAGGCTCCGTGCTGCAGGGAAGGCATGGGCATCACCTGCATGGTCTCTTGTGCAGCCCAGGCCCGGGAGAACCCACCTGGGAAACTGACCAGCTGCAGGGAGAGATGTCCATCAGGAGATGAGAGTCCTGCACACCCGCCCCGTCCCCATGCGATGGTCGACAGGGTTGGGCACCTGAGCCCATCGCACCTGCTGGCTCCCCGCACCTGGCACGTCTCTGCACCTTTTGGCTCCCCGCACCTGCTGGCTCCCCGCACCTTTTGGCTCCCCGCACCTGCTGGGTCCCCGCACCTGCTGGCTCCCCGCACCTGCTGGGTCCCCGCACCTGCTGGCTCCCAGCACCCGGCAGCTCCCTGCACCTACTGGCTCTCCGCACCTGCTGGCTCGCTGCACCTACTGGCTCTCCGCACCTGCTGGGTCCCCGCATCTGATGGCTCCCTGCACCTGCTGGCTCCCCGCACCTGGCAGCCATGGGGAGGGAGCTGAGGTGTGCTAGCCCCAGGAAGCACAGTCTGAGTGGCACCTAACAGTGAGCTGGGTGTTGGCACAGGACTGGGGTGAGTCCCTGAGACAGAATGGCTGGTGCCTTCCTGCCCACCTCCCCGTGCTCCCCAGCAAGCTAGTCGAATCCCCCGACCTCAGGGCATTTTCCTGACTGACGCCACCACCTTTCAGACACGTTTTCAGCTGGATTACCCACTCATCCTGTGGAGAAATAAAAGCAGATTTTTTTTAGCATGATTTCATTAGAATATTGGAAATTTGACCGGAAGCCGTTGAGCATTCCAGAAATCTGTCAGATAGTTATGAACGGATCAGGTGAGCGAGGTATCCTACATGCGACAGCTGAAATGAAATCTGCATTTTAAAATGTTCACCAGGCTCTTGCTTTTCCTGCCCAGCCAGTGAGCTGGGCGATGGGCGGGAGCCTGCTAGGGGCTGCCAGCTGGGCAGGCCAGGGGCCTGAGGCCCTCAGTGACCAGAGTAACTTGTGTCCAGTCGGGGTCTGCTTTGCTGTGGCTGTGATCACAGCCCCCTGGACAGCACTTGGCCAACATTTGGGACTTTAAGCCACGGGCACAGTTTGTTAGTTTTTATTTTGTACTAATCTCACGGTCTTTAAAATAATTCCTTAAGGAAAGCACCACCTTTTATTAGGAGAAACCCATGTGCCCTTACGTGTAGCCCGAGTGGTTGCCACGAGGCCAGTGTGTGTCAGCGCCCAGGCTTCGCTCCTCGTGGGCAGATTTGGGGAATAAGCGTGACTTCTTACAGGAGGGTGTGGAGCTGGTGTGGAGCCGGCCGGACGTGGTAGAAGGCGCTTCCCAGCCTGGCCTCCTTTGTGAAACAGAAACAGAACATTCTGGTGTGGGATTTGGGGGGCACTTGCTTAACTCACCCCTGCCCTCAGCACTCTGTGAATCAATCCCTTTTCGGCACATTAGGACTTCTACGTTTATCATAAATTAGCATAACACTGAAAAGTTCATTTCTGCTCTGATGTTAAGAACCCTGACTTTTACGTTATATTTGAGCTCCAAGCGAGATAAAAGGGGGTGCTTTCTGTCCACGACCGACTGGTGTTGATCTCGCGTCTGCAGAGCGCTAGGCCCAGCAGAGCTCCTGAAGCGCTCCCCGCCTGGCCTCATTCTGTCTGCACCAGCTCGCTGAGCCTCAGGTCCGAGCTCAGGTCCCATAAAGGCCAGGGGTCAGGGCGGCTTGTGTGTGGTTCCGGGGAGGCCTGCGGTCTCTGGTGGCTGCCCTGTGACACAGGGCAGGACATCCAGGCAGAGGGGCGCACGAGTTAACATGAACGTGGGAGCAGAGAGCAGACAGCCCGGGCAGGGGCTGCAGAGGCAGGTGGGGATTTGGTCCAAGATCTCGGCTCCAACCAGAGGCGCAGGGACTTCAAAGGGAGGTGCGTGTGGCAGTGTTGGTGGGGGGCATGCAGGAAGCAGAACCTGAGGACCATGCGGCCCACGGACAGCGGGGCCGGGCAGGTGGACAGAGTGCCGGAGGAGGGCCAGGGCTTGGGTGTTTTACGGGGGACGGAGGGGAAGCCGTCGAAAGAGACAGACGTCAGAGGAGGAGGTGAGGTGGGGGAGCCCCGCTGTAGCACCCGAAATGCCCATGAGAGTGACCTAGGTCACTGCAGGGCTGTGGCCAGCAGCCACCCCCCCTCACCCCTAGCCAAGCCAGCCCCTGCCTGAGACTGCAGGAGGGAGAACAGAGGTGGGGGGGGAAGGGATCAGACCCTATAGGCAGCCCCCCCGCCCGGGCTAGTCCAGCCCCTGCTTGAGACCCCACAAGGGAGAACGGGTTGGTGGGGGAAGGGATCGGACTCTACAGCCAGCTGCCAGCAGCCCCCCCACAACAGGCCAGGCTGTGACCCCAGGAAGGAGAACAGGGGTGGAGGGGGAGATCTGAGCCCACGGCCCATTGCAGGCACCTCACTCTGACCCCAGGGGCTCCTGTGCCCTGGGGGTGGGGCTGCAGGGAAGGAGGGTGGGGCCCTGGGAGGCCGCAGCCCGTCTGTCACCTGGGACAGGTGGGAAGCAGCAGAAGTGTTGGTGTGGGAACCCGGGGCCGACCGTGAGGCAGCAGACGCAGCCCGTGGCCCTGCCATCCTGGGCACTCCCTGAGTGACCGAGGCAGCTCCAGGTCCCGGGTGCGCCCCCAGACCCAGCCACACGCGCAGGCTTCTGTCCTGTCCACACACCCGGACCCCTGCCCTGGCCGTCTTCCCACAGAATCTCGGAGCCCCCGGCCATGCCTCCCTCCTCCCTCTCCGGTCCCCAGGCTCGGCGGGGCCTCTGGGCACCCGTGCTGATCTTCTGTGCGAAGGTAGAGGACGGTCTGAAAATCAGCTGGGGTGTCTCAGCACCTGCTGTGGAGCCCAGGGCGCCCCCAATCTCCGAGGCCACGCGGCCCTGTCTGGCGAGCGGCTGAGCAGCAGGCCGACCGGACACTGTTGTCCACCCGACGGCACTCATTCTGGGAACAGCCCTGCACGGGGCGTCCCTCCCGAGGGGCCCCTAATGCTGCACCTGTCCCTCCATCTGCTGCCTGGGACGGGCCTGGCCCCTCCCCAGATGCGGATTCGATAGCCTGGGGTGCAGGAGCCTCCAATGGGTGCCAGCGCCTGGGGGCAGCGGCCCTCGGTCCCGGCTTGCGTGGGCGAGGCCTGCCTGCCTGCCAGCCACTTCTCCCACCGCCCCCATGAAACTCCCGCTCAGGCCTTCGACACGCCCGGCGCGGCTCCTGAGTGCCACCCGGCCACCTCCCACACCTCCCCGCTGAGGAGACCACCGCCCCCAGCTCAGTGGTTAGATCGGAACCCAGACTTCCCATCGGGGGCCTCGGTGGGTCCTGAGACCCAGGCCACCATGCTCCAGCATACGTCAGTCATCTGTCGGCACCTCCTACGCACACCACGTGCAACCTGCACCCTCCTGATGGGGCCAGGGGGCGGGGGGGGGGCACGGCTGCCTTTCCCATCCAGGGTGGGAGGGGTGAGTGAGGCGGGTGGTGCCTGAGCCGCCATCTGAATGCTGGCCGCCCCCCGCCCATCAGCCCCAGCTCCCCAGGGCGAGGCCGGCCTGCTCCCAGACCCACGGGCGTCTCGTGGAAGGACTCAGCCTCGCCCTGTCGTGTCCACGCCTACGGTGGCATTTTAATTAACCCGAGGCTCCAGCTGTGTTTGCTTTCCGCTGTGTGTACCCAGCCCAGTGCCCGCCCAGGTTTGTTAGGTGTGTGCAGAGAAGTTGTTGATCTAGGAGGAGGAGAATGAGGCTCCCTCCAGGTCACTCCGGGTCGCAGCCCGTGCCCTCGGGAGGGGACTGACGGGTCCATCAATAAGCACCTGGGTCCCAGGCCGCGCCCCGGGGAGTGGAAGTTCATCATGGATGTGATGGTGGCTGTGGCTCGTGGGTCTGGTCTTTAATCAGCCAAAGAGAACCTTCCAGTTTAGCTCAAGGAGACCGACCGGGCAGGGACCCTGGGTGTCTCGTGTCAGCTCCAGGACCTTCTGGGGATGGAGTTCTAGCCAGAGTACCGGGTGCTCACTGGTGGCCTCCTGTGGGCCTGATGGGAGTGCATGAAGTGTGAGACTGACGTGTAAGAGGAGGGCTGCCAGGAGCTGTGCCGGGGTGCTGCCCCCCCGTGCCCGCAGGGCGCTGGCCATCCCCCCCCGGCCCCCCGTGCCTGATGGGGCTGCGTGGTGCCTGTACTCAGCTCGCTGGCTTACCGGAGCGGCTCTGAAGTCAGAAGGAAGGAGGAAAGCCTGTGAGCCTGAAGAGGGAGGAACAGTCAGGGGGACGCAGGGCAGCCCCGTCACAGGAGAAGCAGGGTTTCAAGGGCAGGAAGGACAGGGTGTAAGGGTCCAGCCAGAGCCAAAGGAGGGCAGGAAGGCAGGAGGGGGGCTCCGGAGGAGGGAGGGGAGGAGGGGAAGGGGAGGAGGGGGGAGGGGCCCCAGGAGGAAGACGGGAGCCTGAGGCCAGCAGCCATGGGGTCCAGCCTCCCGTGCTGCCCCAGTGGAGCAGACACCTGTCTGCCGGGGTCACCACGGTGACGAGACGAGGCAGGTGGCAAGGGGGTGGGGTGCTCTGATGCAGGAAGCAGGCCCCACGCCCCCCGTCATCTGGCAGAAACTGGCGGGAGCAGCTCTTTGGCCCCGCCGTCTGCACCTTGTCTGGAGCGTGCATGAAGGTCATGCAGATGCGTCTGTAAGGTCAAAGGGGACGCAGGTTGCCCCCGAGGAGACTGTCCGTGCCTGCCCAGCTGTCCCTGCACCCCTGGATGTGGAGGGGCGACAGCTGCATGGGCCAGTCGGGTGCAGCCCGGGCAGGGGTGACGCTGGGCCTTTGCCCCCCCCCCCCCNACACTGCCACGTCTCCTCACGTAAGTGAGCACGTGCTGTCCGTGGTGGCCTGCAGTGTCCCTCACTCGCCTGGGGCTGACTCAGGACAGACAGGCCTCCCTGGCACCAGGCTTCTCCCCGAGGGAGGCACGCGCAG
>NW_027528362.1:14457679-14467381 GCF_008692635.1 Crocuta crocuta
AGGCTCTCCGCGGTCCTGCGGTCGGTGCGCTCCTCACCCCTCCCTCCTCCCTGCCCCTCGAGGACTGTGGGCGGAGCCACAGGAAGTTGCCTTTGTTGTTGGTCAGAGTGATGTGAGTATCTGGAAAATCGCGTGACCCGGTGAGGAGTGCTTACATCGGAAGGGGGCCTGTGCCAGCTGCGTGCCCAGCTCTGGCCCCAGGCACCCGAGGCGGCCTCACCGCCCATCACACGGACGGAAACACAGAGTGGGCTCTGGGACTCTGCCCGCGTTTGAGAAAAGCGACTAACTCGTCACTGATAAGGGTTTGGTGTCCACAAACCCCTGGCGTGCACCCCCCCACCCCCCGCCGGGCCCAAGCCAGGGCCAGAGGCCAGCAGAGACTTTGTCAGAAATGCCCGCACGCCCCTGCCCTGGAGGGCTGGCCCCCCACGCAGTCCGCAGCCCAGACCACACAGCTTTGGGGGCCGGCGAAGCCAGAGACAGAATGGCCGGACCCTGGCTGCTCCTGGGGGGCCTGGCGAGGCCACAGAGGGAGGGCGGCAGTTCGTGGGGGAGACTGCGGCCACGGGCCCGGGATGGGAAGGGCCGTGAGCGTGTGGGGCAGCGACCCCACCGTGGGGCACACGGGCCTCACGGGAGCCGAAACTCCACCCTGGGCCCCGGGGTGGCTGCAGACTAGCATGGACAGGGTGCTGCAGAGAAACCACCCACGCAGCTGGCACCTCCACACCCTCCTCACCACTCCACGTGCCCCACTCCACGTGCCCACCTGTGACCGCAGCCGCTCAACACGCCTGTGCCGGGCCTGCTCTGGGCACTGCACGGGCAGCAGGAGATGAAGCAGGGGGAACTTGCCCGGCAGCCAGGGCTCGGGGTCAGAGCAGGTGGGGGTGCTCTGGATGCCAGCCGGCCTTGAGGGCTGGATGGGGTGGGTGTGAGCGCCGGGGATGTGGGGCCGCAGGCCATGACGGCAGTCACAGTTCGGGGGGCCCCCCAGAGAAGGACACATTCGGGAAAACTCAAAGCCACAGAACCAGCCCTGTGGGTGTTTGGGGCAGGGCCCAGCCGATCCCAGTACTATCCGGGATTCGTCCTGGCCCCTCCCTGACCATGGCCAGGGCTGGGGCAATAGCTTGTGCACCACAACCCCCTCTGAGCACAGTAGCTTCCTGTCCCCACACCCCCCAGAGCAGCTGGCACGCATTTCTGGGATGAACGAGTCACGTGTCTGCAGAGGGCAGACCTTCCAAGCAGCAGCTTCCTCTGTAAACATCAGGTCTCGGTTCCGAAGGGACCCTTTCAGAGGAGAGCATGTGCTCGCTCTGCGTGGGCCCCAGGGCCAGCGTTCTGCGCGCCCCGCAGAGGCCCGGGGTGGGGGAGTCGTTAGGACCCGCCTGCCTCAGCTTCCCCAGTGGAGGGCCTGGGGCCTGGAGGCCGTGAGCCTCTGCAGCAGCTCACCGTGCAGTAAACCAGGAAAACGGGCAACGTCACGGGCGCAGCCACACTCGTGTCATGTGCAGGGTGGCAACAGGCTTGGAGGGCAGAGGGTGGCCGTGGTCGGCCGTGGGTCCCCGACGGTCAGGAGCCGGGGCTGGACCTCAGCTGGCTCCGGGAGCCGTTCTCTCGGATGGAGCTGGAGAAATGAGGCAAGCGAGGCCCGAGAATGGCTGTGCGTCCCCGGGTTCGAGACCCCACTCTAGCCCAGGCCTGGCACGCTCTGGGCGCCCAGCAGGGCGTGGAGAACACTAGGCCGACGTGGGCAGGTGTGCCGGGCGCAGGACGACCCAGTGGTGCAGGCGGCCCCTGGCCGAGGTCACACCATGTGGCTGCTGCCCTCCTGAGAACACAGCTGGCTGCTGGCGGCACTGAGCACCCACGGTGGGCCCGGAGGCAGAGGCTGAGGCCGAGAGAGCCTGCTGTGGCATGGAAGTGGGGGCGCAGGCAGGAAGCGTCCCTGGAGCCCCCACTCCATGTCCGCCTGGTAGCGGAGCCTCGGGTTTGACACCTCCTCAGCCGTCCTGTTTGGCTGCAGGTTACTCGCTGGGCACAGCCCCCCTGCGTGCTGGACCTCAGGGAGCCCCTGCCCGGGCCTGCCCAGCGCTGCGGGGAGGCTCCGAAAGGGCCCCGGGCGGAGCTAAGCCTGCCATGCGGTGGGGACCTCGGCCAGGGCGGCCGCCGGGGAGGCCGGATGGGCTTGGCTCTGAAGGCCCTGCCCACCGAGCCAGGGGCTTGCACCCTGCTCTGCCCGAATGTCCCCGCCTGTCCCTGGGACAACGAATTAAGCATTGGTGGGGGAGGCTGGGGAGCAGGCGTCAGGAAGGAGGGACTGGAATTGTCCAGCGGAGACCAGGTCAGCCTGGTCACGTGACAGGAGGGAAGGGGGGTGTGGAACGGGTATGGGCAGCTGCCAGCGCAGTGACAGCGCCCCCCGTAGCGTGAGCATGTGTGACCCTGGGGCCCCGGCTGGCGGGAAAGCGAGTCCGTGACATTGGATTCCATGGGGTGGTAGGGGTACCCCTGGCACATGCCCCTGAAGGCTTCTGCCTGGGCCGGTGCCTACCAGGAGATCCCAGACCAGCCCTGCTCCAGCCTGGAGACCCTGCTGGCCAGGGCAGGGGGCTCGGTGGGCGCCAGCGCTGGTCGCGAGCCCCTCGGCTCTTCCTGCCCACAGCCTGGCCCTCCGACTCAGCGGGGAGCTCGTTAGCACCAGGCTGGGCACACCCCCAGCCAGAACCAAACCCACATTTTAATGAGCTCCGAAGGGTCCCTCCTCCCGTGACATTTTCCATGATCTTAGCCCCTGGGGGCGGCTGCGATCTCAGCTGCTCAGGACCTGCGCGCTCGCTCGCGCGCGCTCTCTCTCTCTCTCTCTCTGTCTCTCTCTCTCTCACACACACACACACACACACACACACACACACACACGGGAACATCGTGCGCACACACATAGCTCTTCAAGGAGCAGGGACAGGAGGGACAGACTCGGGCAGGGCAGGGCAGGCGAGGTGCCCCTGGGCCTGGAGGTGCGACCCGCTCCGCCTGCAGGCCTGGGGCCGACTTTGCCGGTGTGGGGCCCCCGCAGGGAGGGTGCTGACGGGCGGCGGCGGGGGAGCTGGGGCCGCGGGAGGCTTGCCGAGGGGGCTGGGCAGTTCCTGGCCGCGGCACATCTAGTGAGCTGTGCGCTCGCTCGGCTCCTGGCGCTGCTGGGGAACTAGCTCCAAGGCCCTGGGGGGCAGGCCGCCCCAAAATGGAGCCTTGCCGCCTTCCTTTGTGCGCCCAGGACGGGCGTTCCGGGAGGCAGGCCGCCGCCTCCTGACGCGCGTTGGCAGCGACAGCATGACCTTAAGCCGCATCTCCCTGCTGTCGCAGCACATCTCGGGGCTGTGGCTCCTCCTGAAGGCCAGCACAGGTGCGTCTGGGGGCTGCGAGCTGGCGCNGACCCTGGGGAAGGGTCTCCTTGTTGCTGTCCTGAGGGCAGAGGGGGGAGTGCTCATCCTCAATCTGTCACGAGCACGTTTTCAGGCGGGTTCTTCTGACAAAGAGGGACAAAGAATTCATAAGCTGTTTCTGTAAATTGAATGAATCAGTCCAATCCCAGCTGTCAGCGGCACCTGAAGGTTCCAGTTTTATGACAAACACCTGGGTGTGCGGTGAATGGCTGAGGCCATGAATGTCCCCGACCCTCGGGACTCGGGCTCCGACCGCCCGTGTGGCTGCGTGGGAAGGGTCACGGCTCACAAGCACACGCGGGAGTGGGAGCTGAGCGTGTGGCCAGTCGCCTTTGACTTGGGGCCTCGGCGAGGAGGCCGCAGGCCTGGGGGGATGCTGTGTGGGGCGCGGCTTGGCCGTGAGCACGCTTGGGCACCTGAGTGCGTTCTGTCCACAGGGCCGCCCCCGCGTGGCCTCGCAGGCCATCCCAGACGCCCCCTCGTTTTCCTAACTAGGGTCTAGNTGGGGGCTTAGTGGGGTCCAGGCTGGGGCGGAGCCAGTGCAGCTGGGAACAGAGCGAGCTGGGGGGGGAGGCGTGTCAGGTGCCCCCTGTGTTTGGGGCCTCAGCCACGGCCCTCCTCCGCTTCCCTCCCGCTGGGTGTCCCTCCGGAGCCACTGGGCTCTGCCTGCTCAGCCTAGAAGCTGAAGGGACTGCCCCGCGGCTCCTTTGTTCGCATTTTCCCGTGGCCCGGCTTGTGCGCGCGGGTGGGACCCCAGGGCCTGGGGGGCAGGGCTGCGCCCCTGGAGGGCTCTCAGCCCGTGATGCTGTGTGGCCCACTGGCTCTGCGTGGTCCTTCCTGGTTGCACCTGCTCCCGTTGGGGTCACAGGGTTTGCACTTCTGAGACCTGCCGAAGCCCCGAGGCCCTGAGAACAAAGACCCTGGGGAAGGGTCTCCTTGTTGCTGTCCTGAGGGCAGAGGGGGGAGTGCTCATCCTCAATCTGTCACGAGCACGTTTTCAGGCGGGTTCTTCTGACAAAGAGGGACAAAGAATTCATAAGCTGTTTCTGTAAATTGAATGAATCAGTCCAATCCCAGCTGTCAGCGGCACCTGAAGGTTCCAGTTTTATGACAAACACCTGGGTGTGCGGTGAATGGCTGAGGCCATGAATGTCCCCGACCCTCGGGACTCGGGCTCCGACCGCCCGTGTGGCTGCGTGGGAAGGGTCACGGCTCACAAGCACACGCGGGAGTGGGAGCTGAGCGTGTGGCCAGTCGCCTTTGACTTGGGGCCTCGGCGAGGAGGCCGCAGGCCTGGGGGGATGCTGTGTGGGGCGCGGCTTGGCCGTGAGCACGCTTGGGCACCTGAGTGCGTTCTGTCCACAGGGCCGCCCCCGCGTGGCCTCGCAGGCCATCCCAGACGCCCCCTCGTTTTCCTAACTAGGGTCTAGTTCCAATTCCGGGAACTTTCCCCAAATCCCCGGGGTTGCTCTGACGTGCTGTGCTAGGGAGCCCGCGGTGGGGCAGGAGCGGCCCGGGCGCCTGGGTCTGGTGTGACCGAGGGCTGCTGGTCCCCCTCGTCTCCGTCTCTGCAGGCCATGTGCTGTTTCCCCAAAACGGAGGTGCTTGCTGCCCGAGGAGGGCGCAGCTGTTGGTGCGCGTGGCGGTGGGCCCTTGTCCTGCGGCCGCTGTGGGGACACTTCCAGAGGCCACGCTCCTCCAGCCCCAGGTCACTGCACGCTGGCTTTGATGGGCGCCTGCTGTTTACCAGCAGGGTGCCCCCGTCTGCCCTCACGTCTACTCTGCTCGGGTGGAAGCTGGTACCTGTCCTGAGTCAACAGGAGACCACAGGGGAGGCCACGGCGTGTCCTGTGTCCCAGGGTGACATAGCCGTCACAGGCCAGGTGCCTCCTGCCCTGTCCTCATGACATCAGTGAGGTTGACAGCGGTTCGTGACCCCTCCCTGTCGAAGCCTGACCCACCAGCTCCCTCTTCATTTCGCCCGCCCCCCAACCCCTCCGTCTCCACCCCTGCCTCTCCGATGCTGTCCCATGTGTGTGCCCAGCAGGTGCGGAGCTCCCAGGGGGCCAGCATCTGGACACCTGTGCCCTGCTCTGCAGCCCCCCGCTCTGCTGAACCCCAGCTCTGCTGCCCCCCCCGCTCTGCCGCCCCCTNGCGCCCGGCCTGCCCCGCCTGCTCTTGTTTGTTGAGGATGTGTCTCCGTGAAGGGTAAATGCAACGTCCTGTTTGCTTTTAGATTTACAGAATTCTTGGTACTTAGAAAGTGGGTGTGGGATTGGGGGGGCCGGCCAGGCTCCGCCCGAAGCCAGAGTGAAGGGGGCTGGCGGGCGGCACACATGCTGCCCTGGGGCTGTGACCCAGAGTCGAGGCTTCACGTGCTGCCCTGGGGCTGTGACCCAGAGTCGAGGCTTCTGGAAAGGAGGAGACGGTGGTCTGACCCTGCAGACGTGCAAGGCTAGTTGTTGGGCACGTGTAGGATAGCGCTGCTCCCTCTGCCTCCTCCCCTCTGCCTCCTCTCCACCTCCTCCCTTCCGTCCTCCCCAGCCCTGGACGCTGGCTCAGATCCTCAGGCATCAGCCTGCTCGGCCCCTGAGGCTGGTCCACACAACACCTCTCTCCCGGGGGCCGGGCTGAGCACTGTTCCAGGAGCTCTCTGGGCTCACGGTTTCTGGGACCCTCGATGTCGTCATCCCAGCCAGAGATGGCCGCTGCCCTGTCCTGGGGCCCTGTCCAGGCCGCACGAGGGGATTCCTCTGAAGACTTAGCATAGTCCTGGGACAGCATGGAACGTGCACCCCCAGGAACATTAGTAATAACGGCAGGTCCACGATACCGCGTGCCGATACACCAGTGCGGGCCCACGAGTGCACAGCCACCAGCGAGGGTCCTCACCTGTAGTGCAGGAGCTCACAGGGTGGCTGTCATCGAGCTCTGGGAGGGGCTGGCTCTCCCTCCATGGCNCCCCACCTCCCACCCGTGGGCGTGCCCGGGCTGCCCCCTGGGATCGTCTGCAGCAGCCCCGCAGACCCTTGCCTTTCCTGCTCTGCGGTCCCCTGGACCCGGCCGTGCACCATGTGGGCGGGGACCAGCTCCTCACAGGCTCCTGGGTGCACTGAGTCCTGACTTCGCCTGGGGCTTCACCGCGGCACTTGTGGGGGATGCAGGGGTTTCATGCGCAAAGGACGCTCTCTGTTATATGGTTTCCTCCCTCTTCCTCGATATTCGTGCCTTAAAATCTGGTGCCAATTACGTCCCAATTGGATTTCTGATCTGCCCACAGAGCGTGGCCGGGAGGCCCTGTAACCTCCCCTCAAGCCTCCCTTGTCCTGAGGCTCCTCTGGGGGGTGAGTTGGGGGGGACACTCAGCCTCCCAGGCCCCTCGGCCAGCCTCGCCCTGGCCACGCAGCAGTGGCGTGGGACCAGCAGTGAGGCCACACTCCCGCCCCTGCCTACAGGTGAGGACAGCTTCCCGCCTGGGTCCCAGCCCCACAGGGCACGACTGTGGAGGTTCTGGGTCCCATCGCTGGTTCCAAACCTGCGCAGGCACACACTTTGCCGCAGAGCCAGGGGGCAGCACAGCCCTCCCTGGAATTAAACTCAAGTGTGACTCTTGGATTCACAGGGATTTCAAAGTCAGCAAAGTGGAAAGGGAGTTCCTGGCTGCACTCCGTCCTCCTCCTGATGATTGTCTGCGGTGGGTGCCGCTGTGTGCAGGGGGGTGGAGGCCTGGGGCGGCAAGAGCTTCTGGGACAAGTCGGGGCTTGAAAGCATGTGGGCACCCAGGACAGCATTCCAGGCAGGATGGGTGGCCTTGCAGGGACACCGGCGAGGGTGTGAATGAGGCCCTTGTTTGTGGCAGGAGGACCCCTTCTCGGTTCTCCAGGGGCCCCCGGTCCCCGGGTCAGAGCCAGCCCCCCAGCAGTCAGCATCTGCCCCACCCCCGCTCCACGATCTGGGGAGTACATCCCTCTCGTCTGCTGCTCTGGGGAGACCAGACCAGAAGGGGCTGAAGCCAGGGCAGGGGGCGGTGCCGGCTCACAGACGTCCACCTCCCTGGGCTCCATGTCTGTGCCCATTTCTCTGATCACCTCTATGGGCCTTAAAACCTGAGACGGAGAGCATAGGAAGGCACCTCCCAGCTGCGTTTGTGACAACTGATCGATAAATGGGGCATTTCTGTAGAGCGGGTCGGGCCACACCGTACAATCGAGGCAGCTGCAGAACCGTGGGAAGCTGCCCAGCGTGGCCAGCCTCCCTGCCCGTCCCGTCCCGTCCCGGTGGCTGGCGAGGCGCCCACCAGCCTGCACCGTGGACCCCCAGCAGGAGGTGAGGAGGCACTGTCCCTAGAGAGGCCTCCCTAGGGCCTGGGTCGGCCAGGCTGTGGGCCGGGCGCCGACCTCGGCTGCCTGTGTTCTACACACTCAGTCCCGGAAGGGCAGAGTGAGCCCCCGGGGGGCTGGATGCCCACTGCCATTTCACCAACGAGGGCCTCCCGTTTCCCGTTTTTCCCGCCCCCTTGAGGGGCCTGGGGCTGCAGGACGGGGTTGTGCCTGGGAGGGGAACGGAGCTGCTCAGCAGCACGGGAGCAGGGCAGAGCCCCGCGTGGCCTGGCGGCCACCCTCACCGTGGACACAGCCTCCGTTCTGTCCCCACACGTCACAGCAGTTCCCTGGCTTAATCCAGATGTGCTCCGGGCCCGGGCAGAGGCGGGGTTGATGCTGTGGTGGCGGCCTTTCTCCTGCGGCCTTGCGTGGTCTCCCCGGCATGGGGCCACTGCCTGCCCAGAACGCAGGGAGGGCCCACGTGCACCAAGTGTGTGAAGACGTTTCTTACCCACACAGGGACTTTTCAGGCCAGCAGGGCAGGCCCAGGGAATGTTCTGGAATGGCCCATAATGGTCCAGAACGCCCAAGGTGGTGTGAATGCAGGGAGAGCATGTGGCTCTGGGTTTCGCAGTGCCGGGGAGCGGGGGCCTGGACTCCCCGCAGGGGCCGCGGGAGCGTTTTCACGGGCTGCCCCAGGCCGGTGCGGGTGGGCCTGTCAGCCGGCACCCGAAAACAGCCTCCCGGGCTCAGCGAGGATTTGGAGAGAGAGCAGGGGCCGGTGTGCGGCCCAGATGCAGGGCTGGGCCCCGGCGAGCGCCTGGGTCCGTCTTCCTGGATCTGCGGTAGGAGCCACGCTAGGAGTTCCGTCCTCTAACGGGATTCGGGTTTTCAGATCTAGTTCTGACACAAGGCCTGGAGGAAACGTCGAGGGTTGACTGGGGCCTCGAGGCGTTCCCGGGTCTGTGCTGTGAGCAGATTCCCACGGTGCCGTCCCGGGGTCGTACGGTCTGCACGTGCGCCCGTCCGTCTGCGCGTGCGCCCGTCCGTCTGCGCGTGCGCATGTGCCTGTCCCTGTGTGTGTGTGTGTGTGTGTGTGTGTGTGTGTGTGTGTGTGTGTGCGCGCGCGCGCCCGAGGCTCAGCTACACGGAGTCGCCCTTTTCCGTGTGGAACGTCGGCGGTTGCAGGGCGCCAGCCGCGGAGGCCACGCGAACAGCTGTGTCCTCTGCCGCGTGAAAGTGAACGCCGTCTCCCGTGGTTATGCTGTTCTTCTGGGTGACGGCAGCCGAGTGGAAAACACAGAGAATTGCGGGGTCCACGCGGCCCGTCCCCTCGCTGGCCGAGGCTGGGCGCCGGCCAGGGCCCAGGGCAAGCCATGCGTCCCCCCGCGTTGGAGACAACCAAATACCCACCGCTCACCAGGCGCCGGGCCCCCCGGGGTCACGCAGACCAGCCCACACCAGGTCCGGAGGAGAAGGAGCGCCTGGGGTCACAGTGCCTGCCTCTGCCCAGAAACCGGGATCCGCGGACTGCAGCCCCCCGCCCCTCGTCACCCGCGAGGCCGCAAGGGGGCGCGAGCAGCTCCACACCCCGCGGTCCCGGGGTGCACGTGTCGCGGCTGCCCCGGGCGGGGCCTCGCTGTGCGCGTGTGTGAGGGCTCCTCCTCGGCAGCGGCGAGAGCGTGCATGACCTGGAGTCAGAATTCCCCTCAGACTGTAAGGAAAATCGACGCGGAATTACGGGGTGATTCTAAACGCCTCTGGTAATGGCGGGGCGGGGAAGATGCGGATCTGGAGCTCAAGGAGGTGCGCTGGGCCTCGGGCGTGCACATCTTCATCTGCACACAGTGTCCCCGTGGCCCCGGAGGGCTCCAGACCGGCCACCGGCCTTGGGCAGCACGCAGGAGGGACAGACCCCGGGGCGCCCG
>NW_027528362.1:14467397-14471126 GCF_008692635.1 Crocuta crocuta
CCCCAAGCCACAGAGCCCCCCACCCCCAAGCAGCCCTGCCCCGCCCCGGCCTCCGTTTGCCCTGGCCCAGGAGCTCGGTAGCCTCACCTGCAGTCTCCATGTCCTCCCCGCTCAGTCTGGATTTACCTGTTTGCGGCCTCCTTTCTCCTTCTTCCGTCTGCACACACTTTGCTCCTGGCTACGAGATTGCTGGATGGGCCCTATGATGACGTTGGAATCCCGCCACGTGTGTTGCTGAAATGACCCAATGTGACACTCCACTGTGGACACGGAGAAGACCTCACAGTTGCGTTTTGGTGGAAAATAAACTAAAGCCTTCGAGTGTGGACTTTGAGGCAGATGCAAAATATGGCCGAGGGCCTCTGCTGGCTCCCACCGACGCGCCTGTCTCCCTTTGAGCGAGGCCCAAGGTCCCCAGGAAGCAGCAGTGACGAGCCTCTGAACCCAAACTCAAAGCTTCTCCCGGCGCACCCGGGCCCCCTAACCTGAGACAGTCACCACCACCGAACTCTCCCCTGCAGGGTGACAAGGGTCACGGCCACAGGAGGCCAATGCTGCAGGGAGCCGAGCTCGACGCTCCTACGAGTGGACAGACCCGGCCTCCATTACGAGATTGTCCTCAACTAAAGCAGGTCCTCGAGTCCCTTTGCAAGAGGAGGGGTCTTTGCAGGACACTCTCACTGTGTCGGGAAGAAAGATCAAAGGAGGGACGCTCGCACCACCCCTGCCCTACGGCTGCAGCCCAGAAGGACCGGTCTCCGTGGCTCCGTGCAAACAGGTGGCAGGGGTTGGGGCCTCTCCCCTCGGTCCTTGTCTGGGGCCGAGCCGGGGCCCAGGCCGCTGAACACCGTGAGGGCTGAGTGGGCCGTGTGCTGGGGGCGGCCGTCCTTCTAGAAGGGCTTTCAGAGCCGTGCTGCACCCCCGCGGGGGCCTGACAGAAGAGCTGCCCTCTCGGTGCCTGTGCCCCTCGTTAACCTCCGTCAGACATGGTGCAGCGACAGGCTCACCCCCCGGGGCCCTCCTTTCACGTCTGTCCGAGACGGGAGTGCCGGCGGGGGCCGGGCTCTGTGAGGCATTGTGCTCACACAGAGCGGTTCTGTGCAGGAGCGGGGCCTCGCCTGACCCCTTCGTTGAGCCGGCGGGTGGGGCGACCCCCTTCCTGTCCGGACTTCTGGCAGCGGAGGCTTGCCCCTTCCCCCGCGGGCTCCCCCATTTCCTGCTGGACCGGTGGCACCGTGTCCTCCGCCACAAACCACAGCCCCGCCCCGTCTGAACAGGGAAGGGGGGTGGGCAGAGGCCGGCACTTTGCGGGGGAAGGGCTGCCCAGCGCACCTGGAGGCCCCGAGCCCATGGGCTTGGCGAAGCCGCCAGGTGACGTGACAGGAGCCACTGCCTTGGTCCTTACTTATCTCCAGCTTCACGAGTGGCGGCCAGTGACCACGTAAGCCGTGGTGACCTTAGATGGAGACCGTTAGTGTGGACTCAGTGCTGTTTCCAGTGGGGGCTGCAGGACACCCCCATCGTTCAACCTGAACAGCACGCATTCTGCCCCCGAGCTCTCCCCTGCGTGGGACTCCCGGTGAGGCCGCAGGCGGACACACCCGTGGGGCCAGCAGTCCATGGGTTCAGGAACTCTGCACCAGCCTGTGCTCACGGGAGTCGGCCGGGCCCCAGCGCTGCCCAGGGAGGTCCCCCTCCTGTGCACCTTCTGCTTCCTTGGTCTCACACAGTTCCTGGTTCCCCCATCACGGGGGCCGCTGGGCCGGGTTCTGGGCCTGAGCGGCCGGCCTGCAGGCTCTCCGGCCGTGTGCGGGATGCTGAGGGGCCTGGCCCAGGCTAGGAGGTGGAGAAAGGCCTCCCTGAAGAGGTGATGTCTTGGCCAGGAATTGAATAAGACTGGACTGGCCAGCAGACATGGGAGAAGCGTTATAGGGAGCAGCTTGCGCAAAGGCCCTGAGGCCTGAAGGGCCTTGGTCAGTCCATCGGAGCAGCTCTGGGAACATGAGAGTGGCCAGTGCCCACAGAGGAGGGTGGGTTGACGAGGCCCAGAGACATCTGTCCAAGGAACCAAGCTCGCACTGACATCGATCCAGCCAGTGGGACTGTCCCTCTGTCACAGAAAGTACAGGAATGGTCAACGATAGCAGCCCTGTCTCTGGCATGTGGGAAGGCCCTGCACCATCAGGGTGGGCTGGGCTCAGGGCACAGACCTCCTGAGCTGTGCAGGGCTGAGCTCAGGACCGCAGGTACTTGGAGAGGAAGTGGACTTGAAACTTCTGCTGGTTGGACCAGTCAAGAATTAGTGTCCATCAGAGGCCCGGACGCGCATGGTTTTCTTTCCTCGTGGGCTGGTGGAGTCTGGCAGGAGGGCTGGGGTGGTGGCGGGGTCCTGGGTCGTGGTGGGGTCCAGGGAACTGTCCAGGCTGTGCCCGTGCTCGTCACGGACTCTGGGTCCCCAGTAGAGGGCCTGCCAGCTCAGTGTCCGCGCTGTTTTCTGCTGACCCCCAGGATGTCCCCATACTTCCGGAGACCTTGCCTCCGTGGTCTGTGCTCCGCGACGTGCGGCTCTGGGTTTGCGGAGGCTGAACCTGAGCACAGGCGGCACAGCCGTGGTGCTCACCGTGCAGGGGCTCCTTCCTGCCGTGCGGAGGGAAGCACGGCCCAGCCCCCGCCCTGTCTGGGCTGCACACATCGCCCAGCCGGGGAGTCAGGAAAACACTCTGAGCTCCCTTGCAGCAGGTTCCCAGCCCGTTTCGCCCCACGAAGGAGAGCAGTTGCTGAGACCTTGACTGCCCGGGGGCGACAGCCTCACTGTCGGACACAAGACGCACTGGCTGCTGTCACTTCCTGACGCCGGCCACCGCCACCCTGTGGGGCCGGCTGGCACCTGGTCAGCAGCACGCAGGCTCGAAGGGCAGGGCGCTCAGTGGGTGGAGGCTCCAGGAGTGACCCAGGCTGGTGGGGCCCGCCTGTGTGCCTGATTGTGTCACCTGTTTACACCTGCTCGTTTGCACGGCAGGAAGAGCCGGCTCGGAGACTGGTCTGCGCAGGCGGCGCTTGGCAGCTTCCCTGGGATCTTCAGGCTGGAAGAGCTCCCCAACCCGCGTCTCCGGGCTCGTGTGGCCCGGGTCCCAAACGGGGTGTGGGGGAGTCTGGAGGTTGTCAGGACGGGTCCTGAGCATCTTCTGAGAAATCGTGTAAATGTCCCACAATGCAAATTCTGCCATGCAGCTGGGATCTGGTTGTGAATCACATGGGCGCTAGCGTGGCGCTGACCTGGAAACGCAGGAGCCCGCAGACACCGGGGCAGGAGCCGCACCCAGCTTTACGCGCTCTGCAGTGACACGTGCGGCCCTGATGCCGGCGCCCAGAGTCTCGCCAGACCCTCTTGCTTCCTGGCGACGCCTCCAGGGTGTGGCCGTGGGCGCTCCCAGTTCCCCCAGACCTCCATCCACCACTCGCAGCCTGTGCGCTAAGCTGCCTTTCCCGTCAGTGTCCGGCTCAGGGGCCCAGCCGGGTGCCCTCCCGGCTCTGCGGGGGCCGGGGCGGGGGGCGGTGCAGGCTGGACGGACCTCTGCGTGCGTGTGGCCTGGTGTCCTCGCTGACCCGTGCTCAGGCTGCGGTGGCTGCGGGGATGCCCAGGCCACTTCAAGACGGGGTGGGGGCTGGCAGACCAAGGCGGGTGTGGGCAGGTGCTGGGTGGGTGCCGCTCCCAGCGCTCGTGCCCAA
>NW_027528362.1:14471190-14471452 GCF_008692635.1 Crocuta crocuta
TTGTGCAACCCGCCAGCCCACAGCTTTCTGTGCGCCAGAGACAAAGGTCTCTGCGCACTGGAAACTGAAATCCCTTTTTCCGAGCACGTGACCGCTGGTCCCCTTAGGGGTTGGCTGATGAGCGCGGCTGTGTGAGGCAGTTCGCACCGAGTGACAGCGGTGTCCTTCTGCTCTCCCTGCAGATGAAATCATGCACCAGGACGTCACCCCGCTCTGTGCTGCCGACATCCAGGACCAGCTGAAGAAGCGCTTTGCGTATCTG
>NW_027528362.1:14471547-14475705 GCF_008692635.1 Crocuta crocuta
AAGGCGCAGGGCACCGCCTGCTGGTGATGTCCCAGAGGGACAGGGGACACTGTGCGCTGCCCGGGGGGAGGCCAGGGGCTGCAGGAGGGCCGGAGGTCAGTCCTGAGAGGGACGCAGCCGAGGGCAGGGCAGGGCTCCTGCCTGCGTCTCCAGAACGTTCCCTCAGCAGGAGTGGTAGGAAAGGGCACAGCTGACCTCGTCCTCACAGCGTCCTGGAGCTGGGACCCCTCTGCCCCGCACACCTCGCCTCTGCAGGGGAGGCTCCAGAGCACAGCCGACGGTCGAGGGGCCGGCTCTGTCCCCCGGCCTGTCCTGGGACCCCTGTGCCCCTCGGGTCCGGGTTCTGCCTCCACCCTGTGGGACGACCTGCCGTCCTGTCTGGCCGTGGTGCGCGACCCCAGCCGCTGGATGGTGCGGGCGCGTCCTGGGTGCTAAGGGTGCCGTGTCCTCAGCCACACAGGCCCCTGTCACTCTCCTGTATGCGCCGCGCATCCCTGAGCAGCTCGCGCTCCTTTGCTGACGGGAAATACGCCGGCGGGTGGGGGCGGAGGCGCCCGGCTCAGCTGCCCTGCTCCCTCCCCAGGCGGCCGCGGGCAGGACGGCAGCCCGGTCATCACCTTCCCGGACTACCCGGCCTTCAGCGACGTCCCCGACAAGGAGTTCCAGAGTGTCATGACCTACCTCACCAGCATCCCCAGGTGCGTGTCGCTGTCCCATGAGGGCCTGCTGGGGGGCCCAGCATCCCGCCGTCTGTTACATGGGCAGGGCCACGTGAGTGGCGGGGCCTTCGTGCCACGACGGGGGGCCACGGGGCAGAGGTGGCCTGAGGCCCTCGGGACCCGGCCCGACTGTTAGTCCCCCTGGCGCCCCTTGTGGCAGCAGAACGGACCCCAGGGCGGCTCCCCCCGCTGTGCTTCGGTGTTACCACGAGCAGAGCTGGGTTCCACCTTCCGGAAAGGCAGGGGGACCCCGTCTGCACCTCAGCGGCGGCGCTGGGGCATCCTCCACACCCAGGAGCCCAGAGGCGGACGCCACCCTGCTGGGGGGGCGGCCGCCGGGTGCCCACGCCAGCCCAGAGGTGGTGAGGACGTGGACCTCATGCCCTGATGAGGAGCCAGCGCCACGTGGCGTTAGGTGGGGATGGCCTGGCGGGTGACCTCGTTCCTCAGGTGACATCAAGGGCGACGGGGGGTTGGGGGGCCAGCCGCAGTGCGGGGGCCCAGCCTCCCAGGTCCCTGGACACTGTGCTCACGTGTCAGCGTTGGTAAGGACCGCTTTCCCAGTGTGTGAGATCTATTGCTCGGCGAATTCTCGGGTCCAGAGAACAGACCAGGATGGCACGTACCGTTGGCTGGTTCCTGTTGCGTGAAAACTGCCGATGGTGACGACCAGCTGGTGCTGGCAGGGATGGGGGGTTGTAGATTCTTCTGGAACCCGGCTGAGTGGAAGGGCGCCTTCTTCAGAGGTGTGGGCGCTGAGTGGTCAGGAGAAAGCTGGGGTCACGGCCTGGGTCGTGCAGCGCCTACTGTCCTTGCCTTCGGGGCACCAGGTCCTGGCGGCCGCGCGCGGCGTGGGGACAGCCAGGCCCGGAGCCCAGCAGCCTTTCTTACGGCCCCCGGCCAGCCGCGCACCCTCGAGGGGCTTCCTGGTGGCAGCAGCACCACTGGAAAGCATCTCTGTGTGTCTTCGTCGGCCTCGGGGTCAGAGACAGGACAACCTGACGGGGCACGAGTAAGGTGGCCACGCAAGGTGGCGGGACGATGCTCCCTGTGGTGAGGCACCAAGGGCGTCCCTGCAGGAGGGACGCCAGGGCACCGGGGCTTGAGGACACGGGGACCAGGACAGGACAGGACAGGTGTGGAAGTGCTCAGGGCTCCAGGGGGAGGTGCATGGGGACGGGCCAGCAGGACGGGGCAGCGACCTGAGCGTGAAGTGGCTGAACCTGCCCGTGGCTTCAGGGAAGAACAAGTTCAAGGGATTGGAAAGCAAAGGGGGGCCGCCCCGTGCAGACTCTGGTCTCCCAGGTGGGGGCCACCCTGAGTCCAGACAGGCCTTGTCTCAGCACAGGGCCAGGTCCCAGCCCCCTCGGTCTGTCTCAGAAGTCAACCAGTCAGTGTATATGTGCCTGGAAACGTCAACGCCCAACAGCCCAGGCCTGGGGCAGAGGTGAGCCCTGTCCCCAGGCCACAAGCAGGCTTGGGGTGGGGGGTGGGGGTAGCCCTCTCCAACCTTCCAGACTTGCGTGTCTCCTCCCCTGGGGTCTCTGCCCTCACTGATCCTCAGACCTGATGGCCTCAGGGCCTTTGCACTTGCTGCCCCTCGGTGGACCACCTTTTAATGCTCCAGGCCACCTACTCAGGGAGGGCCTTCATCGCCTGCACCTGAAGAAAGAAGCGAAAGCCGGCTCCTCCTCCCTCAGGACCCCTTGCCCACCAGGCTTCTTGGAACTTTCCGAAAAGAAAAAGTCATCACAGCCTGGTTTGGTCCGGGTCTGCAGGAGGAGGCGGGTCCCGGACAGGGCACGTGCTGTACAAATGCACTTCATTTGCAGATGAATGGAGTGAACGGGCCCTGGCCTGCTTGACGGGCTTGTCCTGTGATCTCTGCGGCCTCCCCTTTGATGAGGACTGCAGCCTTTCGGTCTCTCCTCCACTGTCCCCAGCAGAACGAGCCCCTTTCACACGACTGGGGTCACGTGGCTCACTCTTGAAGGCCAAGGGAAGGAGGTGCTGTTGCTCCGTGGCTCCAGGAGGCGTGGAACTGGGCGGGAGGCCGGTTTGCGCCTCTGTGTTTCTGGAGACGGGGGTGTGCCGTGGGCGCCGGCCAGCGTGGGCTTCATTCACGGTTCTCTTTCCAGACCAGGAATGGAGAGCTCTGGGGTAAGAGTGGCAGATGGGGACCTGGCGCACCCAACGCGCCCCTTTGCCCAGGAATAAAACCCCCACATAATGACGCTTAGCGCACCATGGCCTCAGAGGACAGCTGAGGGCCCCCACGGACATGAGGGGCCAGAGGAGAGGAGTCGGGTGTTCGGTGCGGGGACAGGACGCGCGGGAGTCGGAGCGTGAGGCGGGCGCCCGTGTGCCATCAGTCCTGACCCCCGGGGCTGCCGGGGGTGCCGGCTCCGAGGAGGGACTGCCGCCGTAAAGGAAGGGAAGTGTGGTCCCCTCCCCGCACGCAGCAGGTGTCTTCCTGCAGAGCTCGGGGCTCATTAAAAATGTAGGGCAGAAACTGCCTGCAGGGAAGGCCAGGCCTGTGCCCACGTCTTCAGGGCGAGGGCTGGCTGGGCGCTGAGAGGTGGCCCTGGTGTGCGGCCCGAGTGGGCCAGTCGTGCTCTCCTGTGGGTCCTCCCCTGCGTGCAGGAGGAAGCGTGCAGCCCGCAGCTCTCTGTCCTAACCCCCTGGGGTCGGAGATGGGCAGCCCCTTCCGGAAAAGAGGGAACAGCCCCACACTGGCCAGGGGCAGGATGGGATCGCAGCCTGCCTTCCACGTCCGCGCCCTCGAACGGTCGGATCCCGCGTGAAGCCTGCTTCTCTGAGATGTGGACTCAGTTTTTACACCACACTTTAGCCGCATCTTCTAGAGAAACGGGGCCGGGGCCGACCGTACTCCCCTGGGTTATGAGTGCACACAGAGGAGCCCTGGCTCGAGCCGGGACGTTGACCATTACCGGCCGCGTAGAAAACGCCGCGTCAGCACAGGCAGCCTGGGTCCGCGTGTGTCAGACGTACATACTTGGGAGCGTAGTCCGCGTGTCGGACGTACGTAACGGGAGCGTATCTGTGGTCTTGGGAGAAAACTCGGTCACTGGAACGCGGAAGGACGCTGTGGGTCGTGGGAGCAGTCAGCCGGCCCCCAGCGGTCAGGTGGTGGCTCCGCGAGCCACCCCGTGAGCTCTCGCCTAGCTTGAGGCCTGCCCCCCGGGTGGCCCTGTGACCTCCGCACGGCCGAGGAAGCCAGGCAGAGGCACCCTGGGCGGGGCACCCCATCGCATCTGCGAGAAATGTCCGTGTCCCGGACACACCTGGACCCAACAGTGAACAAAGTGAATAAAGTCGTGTTGCTTGCGTCCTCAGTAAATGAAGTGGGTTGTGCACAGGGGTGTGGATTAGAGAGAAGGAAGAAGGAGAGGGGAGGGCGGGCGGGGCCCAGGTGAGG
>NW_027528362.1:14475750-14479298 GCF_008692635.1 Crocuta crocuta
AAGAGGGAGGGGGGGGGGCGGGCGGGGCCCAGTTGTGGGGGAGCGGCCCGTGGCCCGTGGGCTGCAGGGCCCCCTCAAGAGGGTTGGTTCTCGGTGAAATGGGGCAGCAGGCGTGGGGGAGGGGCCACAGTCCCCACCTGGAGGCGGCAGTGCCGTGGGCCCCAGGTTCGTGGGGAGCGGTCACCCCAGAAGGGAGGGTTTGGGCATCGTCGGGGGTGGGGGCAAGGAGGGGTGGCCCAGTTGGAGGGGCCACCTGCACCGCGTGGGGCCGTGTGGGGCCTGCCGCCGCCCAGGGACTGTGCCCCCCAGGTGTCCTGGCTGCGACGGTGCACGTTGTGGTCGCCTGGCTGCCGGGAGGGATAGCGAGAGAGCAAGGAGCTCGGCGGGAGCCTCACGGCCGAGGGCCGTTGGGAGAGTGGTGAGGACAGATCGGTGGAGGTTCAGCCACTGAAATGACCGCTGGAGTGAATTTGACATGAACAGGAGGAGGGCACCCCGAGACGAGACAGCCACCTCCCTGGGGCGGCTCTCCCCGGCCAGCTGGGCAGAGGGGCGCAGACCAGGCCCTCCTGAGAGGAGAGGAAAGACGACGCGGTCGTGCCCAGAGAAATTCCGTCACAAAGGCGAGGAAAAGTGTGTGATTTCCCTCACACGTAACCCTGTTCTTCGTGTGCCTTGCTGAGTCCATTACTGCACGTACCGTGATGGCGATCACAGGCCTGTCCAGGGCACACAGACACCCCAGGCGCTGGCGCTGACCTCTGGGCACCTCCCCCTCCAGCGCTTCCTGACCCCAGGCCCTCCCCCCGGGTCTAGAACTCCGGGACCCCCTCCTCCTGTTGTTCTAGACCCTGGTCCTCCTTCCCTTTCCTTTTTTAAATGTTTTATTTATTTTTGAGAAAGAGAAAGAGAGAGACAGTGTGAGCAGGGGAGGGTCAGAGAGAGAGGGAGACACAGAATCTGAAGCCAACTCCAGGCTCTGAGCTGTCAGCACAGAGCCCGACGCGGGGCTTGAACCCACGAACTGTGAGATCGTGACCTGAGCCGACGTCGGACGCCTGACTGACTGAGCCCCCCAGGCGCCCCCTCCTTCCCTTGTTCTAGACCCTGGGCCCCCTCCCCCTGTGATTCTAGACCCCGGATCCCCCCTTCCAAGCATGCGCCCAGTCTGCCTCCTCTCACCTGGCGGTGGAGCTGGTCTTGCCCCACCCACACTGTGGCAGAGGCGGTTTCCAAACGTAGTGTGATCCTGTCCCTCCCCACACATGGAGCCGTGCAAGGCCACTTCACACACACATTCACATGCACACGTACACACGTGCGCCCTTGCACAGGGTCTCACGTGCATAGAGTTGCCAACATGGAGATAGATTTCTCCCTGCTGCCACATGATTCCCAAGCGAGTTTTCCGTGATGTCTGGACGTAAAGATGGAAAGTACACGCGTGTGAAGTTGTACTAACAATTCAAGACGTGCACCAGGAAGTGCAAGCTTCCGCCTACAGCCCACCTTCATCCCACACAGAGCTAGGAGTTTGAGTGAGGGGACAGCACGCTCTCTCCAGCCCGACACCAGCCCCTCCGAGCCTGAGCTTTCAGTTACATCACACCCTGTCGTGTAGATGGGTCAAGCCTACGGAGCCGAGCTCCCGTCCCTCGGATTCCCCTGTTAACGCGTAGCCTTGTTCCGACGTGGCTGGGTTGGGTGTTCTGAGGGGGACAGCCCTGAGGGTGATGGATTTGTCACCCTGCTCAGAGCCCTGGCGGGAGGTCCTCCCCCTCCGCCAGGCCATGCAATTAGTAAGTAAAGGGCTTTTGCTGTGCATGACTTTGCTCACCCCCTCGTCTCACGTGGTCTGAAGCTCTGGGAGCCCAGCGACCAGTGTCCGCTGCACTGGCCTCCTTCATGCGGGCGCTGGCTCTCAGTCTTCCTGGCCGCGCATCCCCCGGGGGGAGCGAGAGGCTGCCTGTCCCCGGAGGCCTCTTCCTTTGTTGCAATGACCTTTCTGTCACTGCCATCCAGTGCGATAGTCGCTAGTCACGTGTGGCCGTTAAGCTGAAAACTTTAAACGAAGTGAATGGGAAAGCGCATCAGTCGGTCGAGCTGCCCAAAGTTCAGTTCGCGTGTGGCCGAGCAGGCGGCTTGGATGTGGACCCGGCCCGCCTGCCGGAGCACGCAGGCCGCGGCGGTGGGGTCGGATCAGCTCTGTCCTTATTCACAGAGAAAAGGACACGAGATTGTTACCCTGACGCCGTGCCCGAGAGAGACCCTTACTTGGAAATAACGATGTTTTTCTGTGAGGGAACCACGTNAAAACTTTAAACAAAGTGAATGGGAAAGCGCATCAGTCGGTCGGGCTGCCCAAAGTTCAGTTCGTGTGTGGCCGAGCAGGCGGCTTGGATGTGGACCCGGCCCGCCTGCCGGAGCACGCAGGCCGCGGCGGTGGGGTCGGATCAGCTCTGTCCTTATTCACAGAGAAAAGGACACGAGATTGTTACCCTGACGCCGTGCCCGAGAGAGACCCTTACTTGGAAATAACGATGTTTTTCTGTGAGGGAACCACGTGGAGGTGTGACTCTGGGGTGGGGAGGCCCTTCCTTCACAGCTGTCACAGTGCCCAGGCTGCACCCCGCCTGTGTGTCCCCTCCTTGGGGCGGGAGGAGACGCAGCGCCCAGGAGCCTGAGAACTAGCATTTCGACCCCCAGCTGGAGGCAGACACGGGGAGGCGGTTGGTAAGCCCTGGGCTGGGAGCAGAGTCGGACCAGGTCCTGGAGCCCTGTGATCCAGGACTGCAGGCAATGAGATTCCAGAATGTTCTCTGCATGGGTCTGCCCCTGAGGAGCAGCTCACTCTCTGATTACAAAGAACTGGCAAATCAGTTTTGTTTTTGTTTCTGTTTGTTTAAAGGATTAATGTGGTTTTTGGGTTCTTTTCTTAATAGCGTTTTAAAATATTTTGGTAGAATACTGATAACGTATAAGGTACCGTCTTTATCGTCCCTAAGTGCACAGGTATGTAGCACTAAACACGTGCCCATGGTGCAGCACGTCTCTGGAGCCTTCTCGTTCCCCAGCGTTCAACACCAGGGGTCTGACGCGCCAGGAGCCTCACGGAAGGGGGTTCCCATGGCACGAAGTCCACCAGGGTCACTGTGCTGCAGCCTGTGTCTGCGCCCGTCGTGGGCAGAAAGCAGATGGCGCCCTCTGGATGGACGGACCGCACTGTGGTGAACTGCTTGTCGGTGGGTGGGGCGAGCTGTTTCTGAGCGTGGTTAGAAGTCAGGCTTCCTTGTTCGCGCACCGGGCAGGCTCGTGGAAACCGGGCATGTTATTCCAGAATGTTCTCAATCCCACAGTAACAGGGGCAGATTGCAGGTGCGTGCACAGCAGTTCCCTAAGATATCATGGCTTTGGTTTTCTGTGTCCGTTTTCATCACAAAAGTACCTATTGATACAGGGGGAAAGCTTGAATATTAGGAACATAAAAATGTAAGGTTTCAGGCTCTTCAAAGAAATTCCTTTTTTGTTGGTTTTTTTTTTTTTTTTTT
>NW_027528362.1:14480444-14501337 GCF_008692635.1 Crocuta crocuta
TCCCCCTCTCGTCCCCCCCCACCCCGCCACCCACCTGCCTGCCCCCTGGGCTGGCCCCACCCTCAGGGACTCGGGCCCGCCACCCCCAGCCACACAGGGTCAGGCTCTGCCTGACGGGCCCTCCCGCCCACAGGCCAGGGAGGGCTGGGACCAGCGCTCGCCGGTGGCTGCCTCCTGTGGGGCCTGTGCGCCCGGCCCTGTCACTCCGCCCCCACCCCACAGTCCCTTCACTCTGAGAAGGGGCCTCCTCGCCGCCCTCCAGGTGTGGGTGCCCAGAAACTCCCTGCCCTGCTGCTTTGGTTCCTAAGCCCTGCGCCTTCTCTCCTCATGGAATCAGACCTTGTGAGCCCCCCTGGCCTGCTGTGCCCTGTGGAGGTTTGTATTCCAGAAAACACCGCTCCAAGACACGGCCCTGGCTCAGCAGGGTGGGACCCTCAAGCCCGGGGTCCTGTCCTGGGGAGCAACTGGCGCACCCCCAGCGGACACATGGGTGCGGGGGTGGGGGCGGCGCTCAGCGGCTCAGGCGCTCTGCTCCAGGGTGGGGAGGCCGCCCCTTCACCAGGCACGGGGAGCTGCATAGGGGAGGCGCTGGCCTGGGGACAGCTGCGGGGAGCTGCCTGGAGGAGGCGCTGGCCTGGGGACGGCTGCAGGGAGCTGCCTGGAGGAGGCGCTGGCCTGGGGACGGCTGCGGGGAGCTGCCTGGAGGAGGCGCTGGCCTGGGGACGGCTGCGGGGAGCTGCCTGGAGGACAGGGGCTCTGACCCAGGTGCTGGCCAGGACCGTGGGGCAGCTGACCAGAGGCGGCCCGTGGGGTGGGTTAGGGAAGCGCCGGGGCTTTCTCTGCTTGGTCCCAGGTTGGGGCTTTGGCCTTGGGGACTGATATGGACAGAGCTGCTCACCTCCCTGCAAGAGTGCCCTCGGACGGCGGCCCGGCTGGCTGCAGCCGACACAGGGGCCGGCTTCCTGTGGGTCACGAGTCAGAATTTGATTTGTGTAGACGCCTGGTCAGTGACCATCTGTGTATTCAATCTTTTGGTGGTAATAGTGACAAAACTTAACTTCTTTCATTCTTAAAAAAAAAAAAAAGGTTTTTGTTTATTTTGAGAGAACGAGCACGTATGTGAGAGCAGGGGAGGGCAGAGAGAGAGGAAGAGAGGATCCCAGTCAGGCCCAGCGCTGTCAGCCAGGAGCCTGACTCGGGTCTCGATCCCACAAACCGTGAGACTGTGACCGGAGCTGAAATCAAGAGTTGGACGTTTAACTGACTGAGCCATGCAGGCGCCCTCTTTAAAGGGATTTATAGCCACAGTTGAGCCAGTTCTGGTGCTGGTGGAGAGAAGATGAAAGCCGGTGCGGCTGGTGGGAGGGCGGTGGATGGTGCCTGAGGGTGGGCATGGAGTCGGGGCAGTGACCCTGGGCAGGCGGGGGACTGGCATGCGCCAGCAGAGGAGGTGGACACTCGGGTCCTCACTGGGCCCCGGAGCACAGGGTGCCAGCGCCGGGTGCTGGAGGAATCTGGGAGGGGAGAGGTGGCTCCCTTTCAGTGCCGGCTAGAGGTGAGCCCGACGCCCCCGCATTGGGGCGTCACCGGGGTTGCCGCTGTCACTGAGCCCCACGTCTGCTTGTTCACACCGTGTGCGGAGTGCTGGGTGTGTGGTCTGCAGACGAGGCCCTCAGAGCAGACCCTCGGGTGCTGACGGCTTCCAGGAGGCTCTGCTGGATGGGCCCCAGCGGCCGCAGAGATGTCGTGGGACCAAATGCTCACCCTCAATCACAGACGGACAGAGGTCTCTTAGTGTGATGGGTCCTTCCTGGCGCACCCCAACTCAGCGGCGGAGCCCCCGTGAGGCCCTCCGGGTCTGCCCCATGAGGGGGTCGTGTGATCCCGCCCCAGCCCTTCCGAGCAGCGGGGCTGCTGATTCCCAGTTTAAAAGAAAGGCAGAGAGGTGAGCCCACGGCTTGTGTGTGGCTGAGGGTTTAACACCGTCCGTTCCGGAGAAGCCTCTGTCTGCCGGGGGAGGACGCTCCTGCGGGGGCGGGGGCGGGGCTCTGGCAGGAGGGGCAGGTGCCCAGCGGGGCGGGGCGCAGGCCCCCCATGAGCCCTCGCTCCCTCCTGTGGTTGAAACTCTGGACGAGCTGCAGGGAGGACGGACAGGCTTTGCCCCGGAGCAGGGGCTTTCTCAGGACCCTCCCCTCACCCGGTTTGGAGCGGAAAAACCCGCTGCTCGGTTCTCACACTCTGAGCCCCTCAGACCGCCTGGCAGGCAGGGTTCCCACACACCCGGCCCCTGGGGCGGCTGGGACCCCGGGCCAAGGCAGGAGATGAGAGGGAATGGGAGCTCCCCAGCCGGGGAACTTGGGGGGCCCGCCTGGGTCTCAGGCAGCATTCACCTCCAGCCACAAGAGGGCGCCGGTAGACAGCAGGTTCTGAGTCCTTTAAGGGGCGCCAGGCTGCCCTGGGTCACAGGCTGCCCTGGGGACCTGCCCTCCCTGAGTTGTGTCCCTAGAGCCTTGCCATCCTGTGGAAGACAGACAGNCAAGGCCTCTCCTGCGGGCAGCACCAGTGCGCACCCCCTCGCCCCAGAGTGACGCCCACCGCCCCTCCCTGCCGCATCCTTGGGGCTGACGTGACCTGTGAGCCTGAAGTCAGCTGACCCTGCCCACGCCCGGGGTCAGACCCTCCGCAGGGATCTCCTGCACAGAGCCTCAGGCCAGGGCAGCCTCTGCACGTCACAGAAAGTGCTCAGGGCGCGTCTGCAGGAATGGCACGCAGGTGAGGCCCTGCACCAGGAGCAGTGGCGTTTGGGGACTCGTTAGAAAGGTGGCCCCACTGAGGCCTCCAAGCCCGAGTCTGCGTTTTAACCAGCTGGGAGTCTCCTGTGCACACTGCACTTGGAGAAGCAGCAGCTCTGCCCCTCCACTGCCCCCCGTCGTGTGTGTGTGTGTCTGTGTGTGTGTGTGTGTGTGTCTGTGTGTCTGCCCCTGCTGTAAACAGGCGAGTCCCCGTGGGGGCACGGACCAAGATGGGGCTTGGCCGTGAGCGGGACAGTGACAGCCGACCTCGCTGTCGGGGGCCCAGCCCTTCTCTCTAGACTGTTCTCGGGCTGCCCCCTGCCCCCCGGAGGGAGAGATGCGCCCCCGTGACCAGGCCCCACCCCCAGGACCACGGGGCCCACCAGGGGCTGGAGCAGCACCGGTGTGTGGCCAGCCCCAGAAACAAGAGTCTGCACGAGCCCTGTGACCACTTGTCGGAAGTGAGCTTATTGGCCCCACTCGGCTGCCAGGCAGCTGGTCCGGGCCCCCCACTAGCCAGCTGTCCTGGGGGTGGAGGCTGGCACCCGTGTGCTGGGGACGCTTCTGTGTGGCCGCCTGCCTCCGACCACGCCCTCCACTTCTCCCGCTGCCACCACCCTGGGTCCCACCAGCCCAAGCAGCCCAAGGGTGCTGAGCGTGACCCTCCCTGTCCCCTGGCCTGTGAGCCCAGAGGCCTGTGGGTGGAGCCAGAAGCAGGGCTCACTCAGTCCTTTCCCACGGTGGGCACAGCCGGACTCTCCTCTGAGAGGTGGGGGTCACACCCGGGCCACAGGAGAGGATGGTCCGGGTTCAGAAGCTCAAGCCAGGTGTGGTGCCTGGGGGCTGACGTGGAATGAGGGGTGAGGGTGAGGGGAACCACCCATCGTGGACGACAGGGAGTCCCCACCGGGGCCAGAGCTCCACTTCAGGGAGGAGGGGAGAGCCTGCGCGGACCCCGGGGCCCTCGCAAATAAGAACAAGCGGCACGGAGGTGCCCGTTCTCCAGGCACTGGGAGGGTGTTAACACAGACGGAACCCTCCCAGCAGGGGGCGCTGTTTTGGTTCCCATGTGCAGAGGGAAGGAAGTTGAGATGATGCTAGGGGCCTGGAGGAGGCACCCCAGAGCCGTCTCCCGTCTCCAGCCCCTGGGCAGCGCCCCTCCGGGCAAATGGATCTGTGGGTCTGGTGGGTGGTGGTGTGCACGGTGTGACAAGGTCTCTGGGCCCTCCATTCTCCTCCACGTCAGGAAGAGTGAAAGCCCACGCGTCATCCGAGCTCAGGGCTTCCGAGGACACAGATGGGCTTGTGGAGAGGCTGGGTCAGAGCCAGTGACTCGAGGGGGAGTCTCCGCAGACGCCTGGCGTGGACAGAGCTCGAGCACTCCCCCGAGACGCGGTTCCCGCCCGTCCTGGCCATGGGCCTGACTCCAAGGGACAGGAGGGGAACTGCCCCACACTGGCCAAGGGCCGGGTCAACGCAGGCCAACACCTGCTTGAGGCCACCCAGAGAGCGCGCGTGCCCACGGTGGCACAGAGCTCTGGACCCCCACAGCCGGGGACCGGAGTTGCCGTCCCCACAGCTGCCTCACTGGGCTGGCCAGCCTACACCAGCACGCTGGCGGCAGTGTGTGGGGCGCCCAGACTCCTGGCACTGAGGCTCAAGTGACCAACTTTCCTGGCAAGAGCACTGACCCAGCTCAGAGCCGGTGCCATTGGGGGGTGCCCCATGCAGCTCTGAGACTCTGTCGTGGGCTCCTCGCTGTGCGGCACCCAGGGGCTCTCGTCTCCATGGCAGGAAGGCTGCTCCAAATGAAAGCTGATGTCTGTGCAGATCGCTCTTAACAGGCGGAGCCTCCCCCTCGGGTGTGGGTGAGGACACAGAGCCAGCAGCACCCCCGCGCGTGCGTTCTGCGTGTCACCGTGACCCCCGTCAGAACGGCGCGGGACACGTAGGCTGAGCCCTTCCAGGCGGCGTCATTTGCATGTGGTCCGTGTGACTCCGATTTCCGCTAAAACCCTAAAGTGGCTTCCTCGCATCGGTTCAC
This sequence comes from Crocuta crocuta, assembly GCF_008692635.1. Taxonomy (NCBI): domain Eukaryota; kingdom Metazoa; phylum Chordata; class Mammalia; order Carnivora; family Hyaenidae; genus Crocuta; species Crocuta crocuta. The sequence goes on from NW_027528362.1 coordinate 14,485,281, forward strand.
AGACTTGGGAATCAGCCATTCAAGTCAGTGCCCCTCTTCCCTCCGTGCGATTGGCTGGCGGCCGCGGCTGCTGGCCCGCACCAGCNTAAGGAGGCAGGACGGGGCCATCATTACACAGCGACTCGGCGTTGTCCTCGCCACAGATGCTGCTGTTGCGAGGAGCCGTCTCTTGTCCCCTGTTCCCAGCGGCTGCTTGCGAGCCTGCGGACGCCCAGGGGCTTTTCTCCCAGAAGCACGGCCGTGCCGTGCAGAGCGACTTTATAACATGGACACGGGCCTCAGATGCCAGGACTGACATGACGTGTGGGCCGCAGCGCTCGGTAGGGAGGGCTTAGCCAGCTGGTCGGCCCAGAAAGGAAGCCGACCGGCTCTCGTGCTGGAACAGAAGGTGACCGGGCTCCGGGAAGGGGGGTCTGCCGGGGTCTCTGGCCTGAGCGGCGGCCAGCGTGGGGCTGGGAAGGAGCGGCACGTGGGAGGCATCTGCCCGTCCTAAACCAGAGCAAGCTCTGGAAGCTGCCCGGACACGGGGCCTGGAAACCTGCATTCGGCGCGGGTGCTGGCCGGGCACGCAGCTCACCGCCAGCCCGGGGACAGCGCAGGGAGGCCACGAGGAGCCCTCAGGCTGTAAGGTCCCCCGGAGCTCACAGCAGCCTGTGACCCGCCGCACACACTAACCGCAGATCTCTGTCCTCATTTCAGCTTACAGGATGCTGGCATCGGGTTCATCCTGGTCATAGACAGAAGACAGGACAAATGGACGTCGGTGAAGGCGTCGGTCCTGCGAATAGCAGTAAGTGTCGGTGCCCGGGCTGTGACGCCCGCCTCTGCTCGCCCCCTGGGCCGGGCGACCGCTGGGTGACAGCACTGCCCCTCTCTCCTAGCCACCCGTCTGCCTGGTGGTGATTTGCGTGCTGCTGGCCCGTGCGGTGCTGCAGCCTCACGGCCTGGGCCAGGGCCAGGGGCACGCAGGAGCATGAGCGCCCTGCATCTGTCTGACTTGCTGGAGTGTGTGCGCATCTGTGTGCACGTATGTGTGCGTGGTGTGTGTGTGTGTTCTCAAAAATGGATTCACTCTTAGGGGGCCTGTGATCATTTAAAAACAGTTCCACCCGCCTGTTTATTTTTGACCATGGAGTATGTGGGATGCTGAGGATTGAATGTGTCTTCATTCTTTCTTCAGACAGAGAAAGAGAGATTGAGAGCATGAGCAGGGGAGGGGCAGAGAGGGAGGGAGAGAGAGCCCCAAGCAGGCTCCACACGCAGCCCAGAGCCTGGTGCCAGACTCCACCCATGACCCTGGGTTCGTGACCGGAGCTGACAGACACTGAGAGCTAGATGCTCAGTCCACTGAACCCCCGGGCGCCCCAATGTGTCTTCGTTCTTCTTAATGCTTATTTGTATTTGGGAGAGAGACAGAGACAGACAGATCTGGGAGGGGGGGGGCAGAGAGAGGGGGGGGCACAGACTCCAAAGCAGCTCTAGGCTCCGAGCTGTCAGCAAAGAGCCCGACGTGGGGCCTGAACTCACAAACTTTGAGATCATGACCTGAACCAAAGTCAGACACCCAACCCTCTGAGCCCCCGGGCGCCCGGATGTGTCTTCGTCCTTAAACGGAGCCTGAGGCCCTGAGCTAAGGACCTGCAGGACAGTGAGGGGCTCTTCAGGCTGCAAGTTTGAAATAGCGCCGAATGCCTGTTTCTAATTGACTTTCTCCTCCCCAGACTACTTACCGCCCCTTAGTCTTCCCACTAAACCGGATGCCTGGGCCTTCCTGGAGCCCATCCCTGCCCCCGATGACGCCACGCCACCTGACACGTGGAAGGGCGGTGGCTCCGTGGCTGTGGCTGTTTTCAGCCTGCAGTAATAGTCCGGAGGGAAGGGTCCTACCCAGGAGCTCCACGGAGAGCGCTGCACCCGCCCTTACTCACGGCAGCCCAGGGACTTAGGGCAGCAGGGAACCCAGGGCATCCGGGCTGGTCGCCGGCTGGGGCGGCTCCTGAGAACCTAACCCCAGATGGAATAAAACCCTCCTAACCGCTCTGGGTCTGCGGTTCTAAGCTCCGAGAGGCCGCTGTGCTGCGGCCCTGGGCGGGGGGGGGAACGGAAGAACCGANAAGGCTTGGATGTGCTCTGACTCTTACAATCTAAGTCATTTTGCAAACCCGTCCCTGGGCCACTAGGTTCCCCCCTTGCCTCTCTGAGAAGTGTCTGCCCGCACCACCTGGCACACCTNCCCGTTTATAAAATCAGCTTTCCTTTGCTCTAAGATCCCGCGGGGCCTCCGGAGGACTTTGGATACGCCGCCCGCAGTTAGTAGCCAGTGGTCTGTTTCGTATTTTAAGTTTAAAAGCCCGTCTGCCGGGTACTCGGCAGGCTCAGTTAAGAACAAAATGCTGCGAAGCGCTGGGACAGATGCTCGGTCCACTTAAGGCAAGTGTTTCCTAAATCAGCCAGTCAGTCCTGGGCTGAACGTCAAGACGTTCCTAGTCAAGTGTGTCATTGTTTATAACCGTGTCGGGGCGCCTGGGGGCTCAGCCGGTTGAGTGTCTGACTTCAGCTGAGGCCATGATCTCGCGGTTCGTGGGTTCGAGCCCCGCGTCGGGCTCTGTGCTGACAGCTCGGAGCCTGGAGCTGCTTCAGATTCTGTCTCCCTCTCCCTCTGACTCTCCCTCACTCATGCATGCGCGCGCTCTCTCTCTCTCTCTCTCTCTCTCAAAAATTAATAATAAACACAGGGTCTCCCGCTCTGGAAGCCGCCACCACTCATGCCTGCACACCACAGGGTCCTCACAGTCCAGCCCCCGTGGGGTGGCACACACCAGGCCAGGCGCCGGCTAGACAGGTTGGCCGTAGGTGTCTCTCACAGCCACCAGTGGCTGCTNGACTCTCCCTCACTCATGCGTGCGCGCGCTCTCTCTCTCTCTCTCTCTCTCTCTCAAAAATTAATAATAAACACAGGGTCTCCCGCTCTGGAAGCCGCCACCACTCATGCCTGCACACCACAGGGTCCTCACAGTCCAGCCCCCGTGGGGTGGCACACACCAGGCCAGGCGCCGGCTAGACAGGTTGGCCGTAGGTGTCTCTCACAGCCACCAGTGGCTGCTGGCTAGAAACAGGAAGTCCCCAAACCCAGGATAGCTTTTAAGAACTAGATAAATTATTTTTAAGAGCTGCAGTACTTGTGAGCACGCCCTACGGGGCAGCGGTGTGGCCCGGGGGGACCCGCCCACGGGGAGGTTTGGGGGTACAGAGCTCTCTGCCTGCCCAGGGCGATCCCAGTTTCCTTTGTCATTGACCGGGAGGATTTCTAAACTATGTTGACTCTTCTTTAAAACTTTGTTTTGTGAAATCATAACTGAAAAGTTGGTTTTGAGTTTTAATATTTGCACAGATTCATACATAATAAAAATATAGGTTTATAAAGTATCCTTTTTCCTAGAAGTCTTGGGGAATTAACATTTTTCCAGCAGAATTTCCAAGAGTTCTCTGTAGCTTCAGTACTTTCTGGTACAAGGACATGTTGGTCATATTAATGGCAAGCGTGCCTTGCGTGGACTCATCACGTGGACTCTCCTGTGCGCCTGGCCCCGTACAGGCTTTGGGGAGCTGGGGGCATACACAGGGAATGAGCTAGAAGTATCCAGCCACGTGCGGACAGCTGACAGAAGGCCATGATGAGGGGTGTGACCAGAGGTGGCCATCATTGCGGGGGGGGGGGGGGGGGGGGGCGGTGCCCAAGATGGTGCCGGTGCCGGGCGTCCTACGGGGAGATCAGGCTGCGAGGCCGGCCCCACTGCCTTTCTTGTGTGTGCCATTTGTGAGCCAGGGTGCGGGTTGTGACCGCCGTGGCTCTGGGGAGGGGACAGGAGGGGAGACAGGGCCGCACATTGCTGCCATCCCCCGGGGCTGTGCGCCTACGCCCCCAACTCCGGCTGCCCTGCACTCCGTCCGGGGGCCCTGGGGAAGCCAGCACCTGGTGTGAGCCAGGCCAGCGCCCTGGAGGGGTGTCTGACCCCGCGCCGCACCGTGGACGGTCCCCAGAGTACCTGGGCCACAGTTTGCTGCAGGTGCTGTGAAAGCAGGCTGGTGTCACAGAGGCTCTGTCTCCAAACGTGTCGGCCCAAGTGAGACACGGCGCTGACGGAACACGCCGGAACGTGGCGTGGTTACTCTTAGCCACCACGCGGGCCAGCTCACGAGCAGAGCTCCCGTGTTTTGAGGTGTTCTTCCTCCTCTCGGGACGCCTTCGGCTTGGCTTGGAATAGAGGATAGGGAGCCGAACTCCGGAGTCCCCACGGTCAGACTTCGGTGTCTACGCCAGCTCTGAGGGTGTTGGGGGCGATGGGCACGCTTTGCCTGTCACAGGCGTGGTCACAGCCGGTGGACAAAGATGGAAACGAGGAGACACAGAGCCGAGGACACGTTGGTTCAGTTCGTACCGTCCTCGGATGAGCGTGCCGTCTGGGAAGTACCTGAGCACACTCGCCTGGGATTCCGTTTCAAACGTTAGCACACCTGTGCTGGACCATGTGTGTGCAAGTGGGTGTGCGTGCACGTGCGTGTGTGAGCATTTGGGGAGTTATAGCAGAGTACGGTTCACGTTTTGAGCGAGCCCGTTGCAAGCTGCGTCTCTACCAGGGAGTACGCTGCTGAAGAAGGTTCCGGCTGAAGGTGTTCTTAGTCTGTGCGGGGCGGGGGTGTGGTTCCCACCTGCAAGGCCGGTGCGCAGACCAGGCACAAGGGGACGTGTGCAGGGACGCGGGGTCTTTAGGGCGCCCAGCAGACACTGCACACGGGGCACAGTCAGACTGCGTTAAACAAGCTAGGGCGGGGGCGCCTGGGGGCTCAGTCAGTTGAGCATCCGACTTCGGCTCAGGTCATGATCTCACGGTTCGTGGGTTCGAGCCCCGCGTCGGGCTCTGTGCTGACAGCTGAGAGCCTGGAGCTGCTTCAGATTCTGCATCTCCTTCTCTCTCTGATCCTCCTCTGCTCATGCTGTCTCTCTCTCTCTCTCTCTCTGTCTCTCAGAAATAAATAAAACATTAAAAAAAAAAGATTTAAACAAGCTAGGGCGTTCCTGCCTTGTGCCATTTACTGGGGTCTGAGCACTGATGGAGGTGAGGATGGAGCAGTGTGAGCCCCAGAGGTCTTCCCGGCAGAGGTGACACTGGACGAGTCAGAAGGGGAGGAGGAGCTGTCCAGCAGAGAGGACGATGAGCGTGCCCTGGGGTGTAAGCGGAGGCGGGGGGGTGGGGGTGCAGGGGGTGAAGGGCAGGTGAGCAGGTGGGTGCAACTCCCGGGTGCCCCCTCACCCAGGGGTGGGGAACAGAGTGGACTGTTGGGAGGTGCAGCGCTGAGCCCGCGTGGCCAGCCCTCTCAGGCCCAGCTTGCCGTGTGCCCCAGGTACTTACGCAGCCTCAAGGAGTGTTCCCAGGGCGCGGGGCCCGTTCTCACTGCACCGCAGGGGGACAAACTGGCTTCCCAGGGACCAGCTCACCCACCCTCGGACAGGGCAGCGGGGGTCATCAGTCCCGCACACCATGGGTGGGTCCCACCCAACACGGAGCTGGTCCATGTAGAGTGTTCCGGAAGGTCAGGCAGACAAGTATCCTTCTGTCAAGTTAGGCCCTTCCTACATATGTTTTCATTGAAATGTCTCTTCTGTGATATTCCTAAGTGTCCCCAACACCTACCAAGGGGGTGGCCTTCGCTACCCCCGGCTGAGCCCCTGCGTGCAGCCCTCACAGGAGCAGCCTGGCAGCGAGGGGCCCGTGCTCCAGGGGGCATCCGTACGCACACCCGTGCTTGGTTTCGGCCATTGCCAGACAGAGGGGGCTGGTCAGGCTGCGCCGCTCCATTTCACGGATTAACTGTGTGACGCGGGCCGGACAGCTGTGCTCTGAGCAGACTTCAGACAGTTCCCTGAAGCAGGACGGGTCGGAAACAGTGTTCCCCAGAGCACCAGGCTTCCGGAGCGTTCCGGAGACCCCAGTGTGCCCGGCGGCGGCAGCTGCATGTGTGGATGCACACGCATCTCTAGGAATGTTAGTCCAGAAACCACTCAGCTCTGTCTCCAGATGACAGTCTTGTGGCCGTCATACCATGCATGTCCCTGCGTCAGCCAAGGTCAGCCTCAGAAAAGAAACTATTTTGTTTCAGTGTCTTAGAAACTTACTACAACCCTTCTAGGATGACTGATTTACTAAATTACAAAAAAGATGTTATTTTGTAGCTTTCATCCCAAATCCTCTGTCTAGTTACCTGTTTTTTTACGTATATTTTTGAGAGAGAGAGGGAGACAGAGCGTGAGCAGGGAAGGGACAGAGAGAGAGGGAGACACAGAATGTGAAGCAGCTCCAGGCTCTGAGCTGTCAGCACAGAGCCCGACGCGGGGCTCGAACCCACGAACCCTGAGATCATGACCTGAGCCAAAGTCAGATGCTCAACCAACTGAGCCCCCCAGGAGCCCCTAGTTACCTCTGTTTGTTTTTAAAATATAACTTTACTGTTAGTATTTCCCCAGCTCACAGTTCAGAGAGTTGATTCCAACCTGGAGAAGGTTTAATTACTGCTCTTTGGGTTCAGAATATGTGCTTGTGTAGATGGTTGACGCCTTCTCAGCCGCCAGGACCTTACGGCTGCTGTTCCGTGCGTCCCTGTTAAAGAAGCCGGAGACCAAAGCAGAGAGGAGCGGGAGTGGGGGGGGANAGCCACCTGAGAAGGGTCACTGGTCATTGGTGGCCTAGGGTCGTGGGGAATTTGTGTGTTGGGGGGAAATTTGTGTGCTGAAGGGCGCAAACCTGATGCGAGGCAGGGGGCAGGTGGGCTTGCTCGGGGGGACTGAGGACCTCCGGGGCCAGGGGCCATCCGGGCAGGAAGCATGGCGCTATAGGCTGGGCCCTGTGGGGGGCCCTGAGCAGGGCAGGACTGAGGTCAGGGAGGCCACTGCGGCCGGCTCTGGGCTCTGGTTTGTTTGCAGGGTTGAGGAAGTCTCTAGAAGGTTTGCACAGGACGGTGTCATGACACAGTGGGCGTCTTAGAAGGGTCACGGTGGCCCTTCTGCGGAGAGTCGGCTCAGGGCAGTGGTGGGGGGCGGGGTGAGGAGCAGGGAGGCCAGGAATAGAATCTGGGGTGCTGGCGGGGGCATCTGGGAGAACTCTGGGTGTGGGCCAGGCACTGGCCTGGGCCACATCAATGCTCCGGACCCACACCTTGGTCCAGGCCCTTCTGCTCTCGCACGGTCAGGTGGCGTCAGACGCTCCAGAGGCTCAGTCGGTGCAGATCCACCCTCGGGGCCTTGGGGGTGAGGCCAGGCCCCCACGTTCAGCTGTTTGGACCTGGTGCCACGAAGGCCCATTGGGCCGGGGGCAGAGCTGTCCGAGGTCCTGACACGATGGCACTTCTTCTCCGGGGACGCCCCAGGCGGCTGAGACCCGCTGGATCAGACACTCCACGGGGCCATGGGGTCTGAGGGCCGTGTGGGGTGGGCCGTCCAGGGCGGAACACGCAGGGAGAGGGGCCACACTCAGACAGCCACAGCCCTGGACCACGTGTCTTCTCGAGGCCGCCAGAGCCTCACAAAGACTGGAAGTGTTTTATGTTCCCAGACGAGGCCCTCGGGTACCTTTTGGTCCCTGAGTTTTGTTAGACCAGAGTTCGCGGACGCCGGGATGGGCTTGGTCAGGAGGAGGCGCCGGGCTCCCTCCCACCAGGGCAGCTCCACTGTGGGCTCTGCGCCCTCGGGCTCCATTCCGCCGGCCAGGCTGAGATCGGCATGGACACCAGAGCGTGGCCTGGGGTGTGGCTGCCGCCTGAGCGTCCGTCGGCGGGTGGACACGTGAAGAAGAGGCGGAGACACGTGGATGCAGGAGGTACAGAGCGAGGTGCGTACACAGCCACACACCCCAGCCAGTGGTCTCTCCCGCCGCACCCCTTCCTGCCCCTCCAACGTGGGGCCTGGGGCTCTGCTGCTCCTTCCTGTACCTCGTGTTTTAGCTGCACTGGGCCTGGGTATCCAGAAATCAAACTCGGTTCCTTCAGAATGTCTTCTTGTAGTAATGGGGGCTCCCTGGGGGGATACTTGTCAGCATCTGGAAGTAAAGGGCACCCGGAGGAGACTCAGAATCTGTCGTGCCACGCCGGTGAGGCTTCGTGCAAGCACCACGAGGCGCATTAGGAGTGCGCTGGAGAACACGCCGGTTTGTCCCCATTTACACATGGAAATAGAGGCACAGGGAGGCAAGCAATGTGCCCGAGGTGTGTGACCCAGGCAGAGCTGGCAGCCAAAGAGACTCCTGTACCTGTGTCTTCGGTGCGTGCGCCGGGGCGTGGGGTCCGCGTCCGTGTTCCAGGAGCGCGGCTCTGTGTCTAGGGCGCATGCGCCGGGGCGTGGGGTCCGCGTCTATTTCAGGAGCGCGGCTCTATGACTATATGGCTTTGCTTTTATTTGACAAGCGCCGTAGTTCCCTGGGACTCTGGAACAAAGGGCCACAGACTGAGGGGCTGGAAGCAACAGAGTCTCACAGTCTGGAGCCCGAGGTCCGAGGTGGATGGGCCCACAGCTTGGTTCCTGGGGCCACGGGGGAGAACCTGTCCCTGTCCCCAGCGTCTGGGGGTGTCCGGTGGTCTCTGGAGCCCCTTGGATTATAGACACATCACCCGTCTCTGCGTCCGTGTTCGCACGGCATCTCCCTGTGTGTCTGGGCCAAGTGGCTCCTTTCTCTAAGGACCAGGCATATTGGTTTGGGGGCCGCACTGATAACCTCACGTACGTAACGGACTTTTCTCCAGTCACAGCCTGAGGCACTGTGGTTTGGGCTTTAACCCATGACCTGGCGGGACACCTTACAGCCTGTAACTAGGGTAGTAAGTTTTGGCTTTACAGCTGACAGCCACCGTGGCGTAGCCGCAGACACAGCGTGACTTTCCCCTGTTAGGAAGTGGGCCGTGTCTAACAGCCCGGNCTCCCGCCTGGGCCGCACCGTCCGCCGCCGGTGTGCGAGGACCCCGCGTCCAGCGGCGCGGCTGCCCACGGCCCTCTCTGTTCCCTTGCAGGCGTCCTTCCCGGCAAACCTCCAGCTCGTCCTTGTCCTGCGCCCGACGGGGTTTTTCCAAAGGACTCTCTCCGACCTCGCTTTCAGATTCAACAGAGATGACTTTAAGATGAAGGTGCCGGTGAGTACGGCCTGCGGCGGCTCTGCGGGCAGAAGGGAGTGTGACTGCGCTCTTGGCCCTNAGTCCTCCAGGTGCTGAGGCCAGCGCCCGGGGCTTCCCAGAGCACACGGCGGCCCGCCGGGCATGGCTGTCTTCGCGCTGCCCCTCCGTTCCCTAGCGCTTCCCAAGGCTGACATCGCCCTGTCCCTCGGATGATCACTGTGGAAGTGCAGGCGCTCGTCAGAGCTCCAAGTCTAGAACATTCTTACTGAGGGTCAGGCCGCAGAACAAGACAGTCCAACAGACTGAGAGCTTCCTGGTAAGGGATGGCCAGGTGCTGCCAGTGCCAAGAACAGGACAGGGGCCCGGGGACCAGGTGTGGTGTGTCCCTGAGCCATTGCCAGCCTCCTGGTGAGGGGCACCCAGGCCCTGCCAGTGCCAGGGACAGGACAGGGGCCTGGGGACTGGGTGTGCATGTCCCCGGGCCCACAGATGGGGCCCAAGCAGCCAGCAGTGAGGGCAGCCAGCCCCTGTCTGCCATCCTCACCCCAGCGGCGCAGGCAGCCTTGGGGAGGGCACTCCCTGCCACCAGCCACCTGCCCTCAAGAAAACAAAAGCCCCATAGAGCCCCTCACACCCGTGTCCCCGGGAAGCCTGCTCCGTGAAGCCCGCCAGCCGCATCACACCAGGCACTGTGGGAGCGGCACCGGGCAGGCTGCTGGATGGCGCCCAGTGCCTTCATTGTCCATGAATTCATTTGCACACGAGCCCCTGGCTTGTGACCTCGCCGCCGACACCTCCCAGGTCGGGTTTGCAGACCTGAGCGGCCGTGATGGTGGTTGTCTGTGACACCTTCACCTGTTCCTCGGTGCACGGGTGGCCGGTGCTCTGTCTGGTCAGGGGCCCTGATGAGGCGTCCCTGGGCCTCGTGGGTAAGTCTCACGCTGCAGCCCCAGTCCACGGGCTTCAGGGCCTTGGAGAAAACCCCTCACCCAGTGTGTCTGCCGCACTGAAACGCCTTCATTTCTGACAGCCGTTTCCTTGATGGTGAAGGACAAAACCATGGACACACTGGCTGGAGGGTGTGGCCCAGCACTGAAACCACCAGGCTGTGGGGCCTGTGCTCCCTCCTGGACCCCGTCTCCGACGGCCAGCTCTCAGCCTGGGGGAGCGTGACAGCCCTGTCCAGCCACTGGGCACGTGAACCTCATTAACCACAGGCCTCTGTGCAGACGTGTGCGGGGAAGCCAGATGGGGGTGCCCTCAGGGCAGGGGTACCCTTGCAATCAGCGAGTTCTCACAGGACCCTCACCCATGTCTCCAATTCACGGAGACCCCTGTTAGATGACTGTAAAGCTGTCGAAAACATCGTCCCAAGAATGCCCTTGTCACAGTGTGTTCACATTAGCAAAACGGCACATTTCCATGCTGTGTGCTGACCGTGTGCTGCGCAGAAGACGGTAGGCGCTCCGGATTCCGCTGAGACGCCAGAGTCGCAGGGAAGGTGGCCCAGCCGGCCCGTGTCCCCCGGTCAGGAAGCAGGGTTGTCTGGGAGCACGTGGACAGTCCTGCTAGAGCAGAAGAGGGACAGGCGAGCTCTTTGCCGAGACCCGCCGGCCACCTCCGAGGACGTCTCAGCTTCTCACGGGAGGACCGTGGCGCCTGGATCTCAGCATTGGCGCTGTGGCCAGCGTGGGCTGGCTTGTCCTCTGGGGCCGACTGCCCTGCGGGGGTGGGCTTTCGCAGCACCCCCTCATCATGACAATCAGAAGTGAGTCCTGACATTGTCTCGTGTTCCGTGGGGTCCGACCGCCCTGGCAAGAACCCCTGCTTTGAGCTAACACGGCGTTCAATACACACAGTATGGCGTTTGGTGACCGTGACCCTCAGGGTGGCCGTGGGCCCCCTCCCACCACAAGGTGCCGCGTTCAGTGACCCGTGACCCTCAGGGTGGCTGAGGACCCCTTCCGGCCAGAGCCTCTCAGGACCCGGCTTGCAGCCTGGGAGCTCCTGGAAGCTTTCACAGCCAAGGCTGTGTTTTCTCCAAAACCCACGGACAGAATATCCTCAGAAAGTGCGAGAGAAATAGACCAATAAAAAGCAAGTCCTGTGCGAAGAGCTTCCTCGGTCCCCGCAGCCGCGTGTCCCACGGAAAGGCATGGCCCTGACTCTGGTGGCATCTGTAGTGACCTTGCTGGGTTCTGGTGGGAACAAAACGTCTTCTCTCAAGTCAGAGTGCTGCTCAGCTTCCGCCACAAACTCCCTGCCAGGCACCCAGCATGGGCCGCGTGCCGCCCTCCCGCCAGGGTTCCGACTCCTTTCCTCCGTGCTGAGGTCTGTCATCACAGGCCCAGTTCACGAAGGGGGAAACTGAGGCACAGAGAGACTAAGTGACTTGCCTCATGCCCAGCAGCCTGGAAGTGGTAGAGCTGGGATTTAAGCCCAGGTCCAAAGCCAGGCGCCTCCTGACCATGCTGCCACCATTAGCGGCCAGCGCGAGAGTCTGCTGGGTGGTGTCTTCAGGGGGCGGCTTTCCTTCTCCTCTAGGTCATAATGCTGAGCTCAGTCCCAGAGTTACACGGTTACATCGACAAGTCCCAGCTGACCGAGGACCTGGGCGGGACCCTGGATTACTGCCACACGAGGTGGCTGTGTCACCGCACAGTGAGTCATCCCGGGCTGCCTGCACGCAGGCGCTGGCTGCGGGCGGTGGGCCTCCCGATCCTGAGTTAATCTGCTGAATAGCTTTTGTATTACGACGCCGCCTTTTCCAAAGCCATGTTCCCAATAACCTCCGTTTTGTTCTCTGAGAATGAGGAGATGGTCTCAGTGGACCTCAGTGAACTAAAGAAATAACATGAGTAATAAGTTTGGGAGTGGCTTTCTCTGGGCTCAGAGGCCAAAAAGAAAGAACAGCCCTGGAGGTGGCAGATGTGGCCCTCCAGCTTCTCTTAACTGGGGCAGAGACCGGGGCAGAATGACCCTGGCTGATGAAAGTGAACCTAGAGAGTGGCCAGTGCGTTTCTGAAGCCGTGAGGCCCGGAACCTGCTCTAGGTGTGGAGGCGCGCTGTGGTCCTGGCCTCTCCGATGACGCCNCCAGGCGATTGAAAGTTTCGCCCTCATGGTCAAGCAGACGGCTCAGATGCTGCAGTCCTTCGGGACCGAGCTGGCCGAGACGGAGCTGCCCAATGACGTCCAGTCGACGAGCTCGGTGCTCTGCGCGCACACGGAGAAGAAGGACAAGGCGAAGGTACGTGTGGCTGCTGTGCGGGCCACGCAGGGGAAGCCGCATCGTGCACAGCCGAGCGGGGGCCACGTCAGAGTGGTCCCTGGGTGCGGCCCCGCCCGAGAAGCTGCGTCCCTTTCGCTCTTGGACGTGAAGACGCTGCGGAATCAGGCACACAGAGGCCTGGCTCCTGTTACCGCTTGCCTCGTCCCGCCGACCCCGAGTGACCCCTAGCCTGAGCTTCGCCCTGGCCCACACCTGCGTCTCCGGGGGCTGCGAGGGAGGCGAGGGAGACGCGGGAGCGAGCCAGGCGCCCGGCCTATGCCGTCCCTGCAGGAGGACATGCGGTCGGCCCTGGACAAAGGACAGAGCCTCCTGGAAAACATCAGGGAGCCTCTGGCCAAGAGCGGGGAGCACGGCCTGAACCAGGGCCAGCTGGACAATCAGACCACAGTGCAGAGGTGAGCGCCCGGGCCGGGGACAGAGCGCCTGACGGGAAGCGGGGGGCCACGGGTCCTCACCACTGAACAGCAAGTGGCTGTTCTGCGGAAGAAGATCGCTCAGAGTGACCAGTCTGTGTTTGCAAGCTGGGGACGCTGAAGGGAGCCAGTGGTGACAGGGACTTGCCAATCTCATGGAGCCCTCGCCCCTCCCCGCCTGCCCAGCCCCTCCCACCGCGCGGGTGTGCCCCCGAGACCCGCCAGCTCCACACTTGCGACTCCGGGCTTCTCTCCTTGGTGTGCACGCCCTCCCGGGGCCCCAGCTGTGTGGACACCTGCTGTCCCCAGCACTGCGTGGTGCCCGGAACGCCCATGGCTCCACACAGAGGCCAGGTCCTCTTTGGGGGGGAGCTGAGCACGGGTGCGGAGCCACTGGCCAGCCTACCGGTGACACCCGGCCCACCACAGGCTGACCCAGGCCCAGGTTCACACGCCAGGAAGGTGCTCCGTGCCGAGGAGGGGAGAGGCCCTGGGGGACATGCCCCCCCCCGTGGGGACGTGACGTCACGTACGGGGGAGGCTGGAGAGAACCCCAGTGCTCACGGGGGGCACGGGGTGGCACAGGCTCTGGCCTGGGAGCTGTGACAGTGAATGGTGACAGCTCGCTGCGCCCTTCATCCGGAAATGAAGTCAGACGTGAGGAGCACGGAGCGCTGCCACTCCAGCCTCGTAACACACTCAGCCCCCCGCTCTGCCCCCAAGATGCATCCCGTGGCACAGCCGGCCCTGCGAGTGCTGTGTCCAGGGCCCGAGAGAGGCGGCGAGGGTCGGGGCAGCCCCGGAGGCGGCCGGCTCCCTGTGCCCGGCACCCGCTCAGACAGAGCCCCCCGCCCCCCAGGCTGCTGGCCCAGCTGAACGAGACTGAGGCCGCCTTCGACGAGTTCTGGGCCAGGCATCAGCAAAGGCTCCAGCAGTGTTTGCAGCTCCGGCACTTCGAGCAGGACTTCCGAGAGGTGAGTGGTGGCGCTGGGGGCGCCTGGCGCTCCAGCCACAGGAAGCCGCCGCGAGCTGAGCCGCCCTGGTGACGGGGGCGCCACATGGGACTAGACCGGGTGGGACTAGACCTTGAAACACGTGGCCAGCGAGTCATGGCACACGCAGGTTACCAGGCTCCGTGGGTGTGCGCTTCCTTCCACGCTCCCCGCTGATGCGTCGGGAGCCATCTCACCCGGCGTGCGTCCCGGGTCCCGTCCCGCCCGGAGAGGGACGCGCAGTCCTGGCATCAGGACTCGGCAGATCGGCACGCGGAGACGTCCGTGCCCTGCCCCCCCACAGAACAGCGTCTTCCCTGGGCCCTCTGCTCAGGCGGGAGGGGTGGGGTCTTGAGGGCCCCGGCCCAGCACTGTGGCTGTCGCAGGGCCGTGTGCAAAGGCAGGTTCCGACGCCACCCCCTCCCCCGAGTCCTGGGATTCGCCTTTCCGCGACCCTGGGACTGGCTCAGTAGCGCGGGAGCCCGGGAGGGCACAGCCAGCCTCCCTGACTTGGAGAGAAGCATCCCGCCAGCCTCCGGGAACAGCACGCCGCAGGAGCACCTGCGGAAGGCGCTCCTCCACGACCTACTTCCGGAGGGGCCGAGGAAGGCTCGCCACACAGGCTTTTTGTTTAGGGGTAGTTGTCGGTTTGCGCGCAGCTGTGAAATAACCCAGCAAGACCTCATGCAGCCGCCACCGGGTTCCCCCAGAAGCCACAGTGTGAAAACAGTGCGCAGGATCTCAGTGTGGACACTGACACACTCGGACCACAGAACATTCTGTCCCGCACAGACCCGTGTTTCCTTCTTACAGACACACCTCCCTCCCACCACCCCAGACNCCTGAACCCCTGGTAACCACTGATCTGCTCCCTGTTTCCATATGCTATCATGTCAAGAATGTTCTAGAAGTGGAGTCATGGATACTTAGCTTCCTGGCTCTTTTCACACAGCTCCATCTGTCATATTCTCTGGAGACCGATGCAGGCGTTGGTGGGTTCACTCTTGTTCCCACTGCGTGGTTAGNGGCAACAGCCTGGCCCACGCAGGGCACCTCCTGAAGGACCTCGCCAGCTTCGAGGAGAAGTCCAGCGTAAGGACTGCGGCGTGGACACCAGCGGGGTCCCTTGGGAGGGCGTGGGAACGGGGCCGTGGGGCCATCCAGTGGGGATGTCCGGGGTGGAGGGACGGAGCCCCTCCCACCCACACCCCCCCCTGCCNTCTGTGGAGCGGGCGCGCGCACTGGCGCTGGAGGGCGAGCAGCTCATCGGCAGCAAGCACTACGCCGTGGACTCCATCCGCCCCAAGTGCCGTGAGCTGCAGCACTTGTGCGACCGGTTCGCCGCGGAGGTCGGGAGGAGGAGGGGGCTCCTCGGCAAGTCCCTGGAGCTGCACAGCCTCCTGGAGGCGGTAAGACCCCGCCCCACGNCACGTGGACCGCCCTGCCACCTGTGGGCCTTTCCTGAGGCCCAGCCAGTCCGCGGTGCCTGTTTCCAGAACCCACTTGCCACAGCTGACAGATCTTTCCAAGGACCAGAAGTTCCCTGCACTTGGCCCCTCTGTGCTCTGTGTGAGCGCGTGGCCCTGGGGAGCCGGGCCGCAGACGTTCCGGAAGCGCAGCGGCCGCCGGTGGGGCGGGAGGGCGCGGGCCCAGCACACTAACCGCACACGTGCGGAGACCCGGCCTCTGATGGTGCCGCTCTCTTCTTCTGCCACGCTCGGCGTGTCCAGTCCCTGAAGTGGTGTGATGAGGGGATCTACCTGCTGGCCTCTCAGCCTGTGGACAAGTGCCAGTCCCAGGAAGGCGCTGAGGCGGCCCTCCAGGAAATCGAGAAGTTTCTGGAGACAGGCGCAGAAAACAAGATCCAGGAGCTCGACAAAATCTACCAGGACTACGAATCCATCCTCACCACAGACCTGATGGTAAGCGGGCCTGTGCCCGTGGTGGGGGCATCCGGCCCGAGCTCTCACAGGACCCTGGGGCTCGTGAGGTGCAGCTGCCCTTTCAGCACAGAGTTCCGTCACCAGGGGGCCTCCTGCCCCGGGCTCTTTCCCTGCAAGACCTCAGCTGANTTGCACTGACCCCGGCCCCATTGCCACCTCCAGGGTGCCCGCAGCCAGGGGACGTATGGGGGCCACGCGTCCCTCCCTTCCAGCTGACCCTCCTCAGACTGCTGGTCCCACTTCCCTTCTGTCCCACCCTTCCC